>NW_024423343.1:96423665-96545009 GCF_017311325.1 Ursus maritimus | reverse complement strand
AAAAAAAAAAAAGAAATGACTGTGGTCTGATAAAACATATGTTTTCCAAATGGGAAGGAAGTTATAAGAGAATCTTTTTTCTTTCTACGATAAGCTACTGTCTCTTTTACAGACGATTTTAGTTGACTCTGTGGCAATCCAAGTTTGAAACTCTACTGCAAAGTCTCACATGTTTATGATTTCCTTAAAGATCAGGCTGTGTTCGAGTCTCACACCGCTGAGCTGTGAATGTTTAAACATAAAATGTTTTGGCTTGTAAAATGTGTTGATTTACCAAGGAACGTTGCCTTTACATCTCATGAGAAACTTTTTATTGGAATACTGGGGAAATAGGAAAAACAAGGTTCCGAGGTGGTTTTTGAGGTCATCTCGTTTGATTTATAAAATCAGTTTTAAATAATTGCCATGGATTCCTGAATGATGATGTTTATCCATGATATTTCGAGGTGAGAATGTTTTAACCCGGAGAGTGCTTTGAACAAAACATTTTTATCTAAGTAATATGAACCCCGATAAATGTCATTTACAAACTTTTTTTCCAGAAAAGATTTCATTAGTCCATTTGATTTCATTGATCAATTTTCTATTCATCACACTCAAAAGATTTCCATCTATTTTTATCTCGCTGAAAATATTTTCATTAGTACAAATGCTTTCTCAATTAAATTGATAAAATTAATTAAATTTAATCTCAATTAAATTAATAAAAATGTGATTCATTAATCAATTTTTTGACCAAAATAAATTTTTATTCATCAATTCTGATAATCTCTTTTGTGGCCTTTATTTCCACTAATTCCAATTTTTCTGAGTCAAATAATAGGGTGTATTTAGTTCTTAGCAAATGTGAGAAATTTGTGAGGCAGTTAAAGGAAAGACAGATACAAGAAGGAGAGTGAGCAAGTGAGAGGAAGAGAAGTGATGAGAACAAAAGAATAAAAAGGAGTCTGCTAGATAGACATTAAAGTTGAGGGAAGAATGTGGTGTCAACCCAAACCAGAGATCCCAAAAGTCATGTTGGCAATACCATGGATGGTGGCCTGACTCAGGTTCTTCTTCTTCTTCTTCTTCTTTTTTTATTTTAATGTTTTTTTATTATATTATGTTAGTCACCATACAGTACATCCCTGGTTTCTGATGTAAAGTTCGATGATTCATTAGTTGCGTATAACACCCAGTGTTATATGCAATACGTGCCCTCCTTACTACCCATCACCAGGTACTTCTTCTGACTGAATTCAACTCTAGCCTAAGAAGGTGAGATTTGACCTATCCTTCCCCGTCAGGAGTATCTCTTCAGTCCATTATCCAGTAAGGGCTGGACCTGGAGCCAAGCACAGCTTTGGCTCTGAAGTCTTGCATCACCAAAGTTCATCTTGTGTTTGAGTGTGGAGGTAATTTTGTGACTGTCTGCCTCCACTTGTGCTATCATTGTTTTATATTTGAGCAGAAGACAGATGGAACCCCAAGAGTGAACTTTTGAGCCATTCCAAGTCTGAGACAAATCAGAATTGCATTTTAATGAGTGAATGAGCACAGATATGCCGGGTATCGGGCACTTTGCCATTATCATATTAGCCACCTGGATGTACTTCATTTTATCCTTAGAGATTGGATGTGTTTAACACTCTTTAACCACCCTTTTATATATCTTGGACTTTGTTTCTTTTAAAATCACATCTATTCATCTCATTCAATATTTGGAATTAAATGAATATTATTTCTTTAAGACTTTACTATCAATAGGGATGCAAGGCAGAGAAAAAGCTCTCTTAAGCATAACTATTTCAGTCAATCTACAATTCAGTAATATTGACTGAGTACCTACAAAATATTAGGCCCTCTAGTTGTTTACAAAGATTTGGAAAGCTTACAAATTATTTGGCACTTTGCGTTACTTACAAATGCACTTTTTATTTGTTTGACAATGCGATTCATTTTCCCATAAAGGGATGATTTACATTGGCTTTCATTTTTACATTATCCATGGACTCTAGTCAAATGCCAATGTCACCCATCAGTTCCTGGGGATTGTGAATTCTACCCTTAGAGAGTTATTCCTTTAATTGGAGTGATAGAGTCTGGAATTGCTCCCATTCCTTGGCTCATAACCCCAGGGTGTCCTTAAATGTTATGCTGTCATCAATTATACAAAACAGAGCCATTATATAGTCTATCCAAATCATCAAGAGATGGATGAGCTCACCACTGAGAGAACAGAGACGGCAGCTGCGCATTGAGATGCTGGCCAATACATATAATATGTGTTTCCCAGGACGTCAGGGGAAGAAACAGACTGTGATCCAAAATCATGGCAAATATCAACAAGGCTTTGTTGCATGGGATGTATTTCTGAAGCTTAAGGCCTTTCCCTTGTCATCATAGTGAAGCAGAGAGAGCTGGAAGTTGAATCAAACACTCAGATTTTCATTTTGGTAGTAATTTTCTTTCTTCTGATTCAGCAAATATCTATTGTGTACCCACTAGGGACTTGGCAGAGTGCAAGGTTCTAGTGATACAATTAGGCTCAAGATTCTGCTTTCATGGAACATGAGTAATGATACAAATAATGATTGAGGTAGAATTGTGATGAGTTCTACACAGAAGCAGAGCATAAAAAGGCTTCTAACTTCTAACTCAGGTTAGAAGAAGTTGGGAGAAGACTAGAAAGGTTTTCCTGAAGAAATAAATTTAACCCCAAACTTGAAAGAGTCAGTTAAAGACAAGTCAGTAGGGACAAGACCCAAAGGAGCATCAAGGGCTCCGGGCAGAAGAACAGCAGGTGGGAATGCTCTCATGGGGTGGTTGGTACACCCAGAACATGCAGGGTCTGTAGGCAAAGCAACCTGCTTATATCACTGGGAATAAACGGCTTCTTCCATGAAATACCATGATAGCGATACTTTTCGTAGACTGACATAATAAAAAAGCCTAAGTTTATATAAAACATCTAGTGTACATACATGCACATACACACAGGGAGAGACTGCAAAATACAATCACAGTTTTGACATATGGAACTGAATTTTATGTGAATTATAGAATTTTAGATCTAGAAATGGCCATGAAAATCATCCTAGAGGACACTTTCTTTATAGATGAAGTCAACACGATCAAAGCTTGTTATTTACCCTGGATTACAACATTGCTTAAAGGTAGAGTTAGTAATGCATTTTCTGATCCTGAATTCATTGCTCTTTTTTCTTACACAGTGAGTTTCAAAATGCATTATTTGTTTGTATCACATATCACTCAAGATTACACATTAACAGTTGAAATCAGAATTTGGACCCAGATCTGCCTAAGAGTAAAACCTATGTTATTTATACCAAATCATAGTGATACTCAATAAATGAATGAAACAAATCATATAAATAAATGAGCAAATGAACATACGACCCTTAACAGGAAGTATTATGAATTAGTGATTTGATTGAATACACAATAATGGTTCGAGAAGAATATTTTTATCATTTAGGAATTCTTTAAAACAGAATCCATCTCTGGCTATATGAGATAAAAGGGGCAGTTGTTGTAAGAACCTAAATTGGTGGGAGCCTTGGAAAATAAAGAATTCCAGAGTTTGGCAGCAAGAACAATTAGACCGGCATTTTGCTGCTACCTTCGATATGGACTCCATGGCAATAGCAGACACACTCCAGCCATTAACTCATCTCTGTGGTGCTTGCTGTCGATTCTAGATGACTTAGCGGGATGCCTAATTGGCTAAGCAGGGGTCAAATGCTTCTCCTAGGGAGTGAGGAGACAAAAGAACACCCACCTTCAATTTCTGGTGAGGGAGGTAAGACATTATGTCCCTCTAATAGCATCAACAATGGGGATTTATATAAAATAGTGAAGGAGGTTGGATATTTGACAACAAAAATAATAAAATATTTTCCTACAGTACTTTTTCTGAATACTGATGAGAGTAGGCAGTAAAGTAAAAAATAAGTTTAAGTCAACTGATACTTTGAATTTGTCTTAGAAGAGTTTTCAGTCATACTACGAGAAAGAAGATTAATTCTAAACAGTTAGCTAAAAGCAAGAGAAGAAAGAAATCAATATCAAAGTTAATGATTCTAAAGCCACATTGAAATGAAAGCCAAGAATTAAATATGCAAATGTCCTTTTTTATTTGAAAGATAGCAGCTTTAGTATGCAGTCACTGACCTATTACATGAGAATAAAGAAATATTAGTGAGGGAGAAAAGAACGAAAACTAAAGGCTTAATAAATATATATACATATATATTTTTGAGAATTACAGCTCTATTTTAGAGGCAATAAAGAAGAGTACAAGGTACTCAAATAAATTATTCACATTGTGGGAATGAATAGTAAAACATCCATCACATTTTTTAGCAAAAATAAAAAAAACAAGAAACAAAAACCCCCAAAACCAAACACTCACACACAGATAAAATGAGTTGCTTTTACCAAAAGCTTAAAGCTTTGTTTCTATTATGTATTTGGGCAGAATAACAGTTCTAAAATTCTACAGAGTGGGAAATAACAGTGCGTTTTTTTCATCATACACAGGCACATGTATTCGTAAGAACGGATTTTGTAATAATTGGCTAGAATAAGGGTTGTGTTATTTGTAGGTCTCGTCTTTCCTTTCTTTGTCCTATGCCACTAGCAAGAAACTAGTTGATTCAATGCTTTATTTCTCAGTGAGGGCCTTAGACAAGGAGGTCTCAAAATTGCCCTATATTCATAGGTCACAGAATGTTATTCTCATCGTCTCAGAGGATTTGAACAAATACCAAAGGTTATGGGTGTTTCTTGCATGTGAATTTCTAGAGAGAATATCTTCATAAAGAATGCGGGCAATTCTGGGTACTGTCTGAACCTTTCTATGTTCCACGCAGCTCTTCCCTGAATGCCATCGTTCTTCCTTTCCAAGACTTTAACAAGCTAGCAATTAAAGAAAAATGTATGGACCACTAAAAAGAGACATGATAAATAAGTTAGCGCATACTGAAGTCTTAACGTGGTACCAAGTGAGCAACTTCTACAGAGTCACTCATTTCATCTTTACAAAGACCTTATAAAATAGATACCATTGTCCCAAGTTTTTTTGAAAAAAATAAGAGTCTCAAGGAGGCTAAGTAAGTAACTCAATGGCTCCATATTACACGGCTCCTAAATGGCGGATTTGAACACAGGCTCTTCAAGGCCCAAGTCCATCTTAGGATGGGCTTCCTCCTTGGGGAACATTAACCATATTCATTTTGGGCCTCCTCCACTTGTGTTTCAGCATTTGGACTTTACAGTTTGGCTGGGAAATAATCAAATAGAGAAGTTTTGCCCGTTAGGCACATTTGGGAGCATTTCCATCAGCTATGGACATTTTGGCCCTTTCCCTGAAGTAGGGTAGCTTTGGGGGATGACTGTCCTGTGTTGCCAAATAGTGTAAAGTTCACAAAATGATACTAACTAAGGGCATTAATTTGTTTGGGTTCCCTTTCAAATTCTCATGTCTCTAATGTTTTCCTGATTCTTCTCTCTGTTGTGCACATATCTGCTGCAGGGAAACCCTAGCTCTTTCTGTTCCACTCTTCCTAGCAGCTACTTAGTGAGTCCTGACGGTGTTACTCATGACACATGTAAATATCACATAATTTTAAATATTTATAATTACATACCCTTTGTAGAATCTGATGAGTACTATAAAACCCCTCTTCCTACTACTAGCAAATTAACACATTCACATAAAATATTCGAAGTCTAAATTTACTATCCAGAGGTGAAGATTCTGGCATGGTGGCATGAAAAGATCAGAATATTCTCTCCCCAGAAAATATATCTGTGGGAGGAAAAATGATCAAAGATAACCACTTCAAGGCTCTGGAAGTCTACTGAAAGCAAACAACAAGTTGAGAAGCACTTATTCATAAAAAGTTACTGGATACTGTAAGGACAGTGGGAGCTGCAGTCTTTTCTCCTGCAACTGTTCTTATCCTTTTTGCCCAGTTTGGGTGAAGTGATAGTTTTTCCAAGTGATGGGTTTGCCGCTGACCCTGAAAAACAGTAGTCCTGTGGCCAAAAGAGGCTGACTTGGTTTCGCGCAGAGGCCAAAAACTATGTTTACATTACTAGTAAAACGAACAATTTGGGGAGGAAACAAACTGAGAAATCTGTTCCTCTCTTATCTCAAAGTTGAGAAGATTTCAAGAAGCTATCAATTTCATGAAGAGAACTGAGAAATAAGAGCATTATAGCAGGTCCAGATAATCTCCTTATACCTCCTTGACTGACGGGGTAAATAAGCACATGTATGAGGAAGATGAAAATGACGAAAGCAGAAAGTAAAAGTCTAGGCAGAGCTGAGAACCAGTTGAATTTTGAATGCAGTCCACAGAGACAGTCTTTCTAGAGAGGGGGGGAAGCCTTACGGAATCCATGTGCTCAAGTACCACCGCTGCCCAGAATATTGACCAGCCATTAAGCCATAGAGACATGGGGGTGACCTTCAGATAGCTGGGTTAAAAAACAAAAGTAAGGATTAAAACCAAGCAAACAAACAACTAGACAAAGACGCTAGTGGCCACACTTCATGGGAGTTTAAATCCAGGCAAGTTACAAAACAAACAACAACAAAAGCCCACGTACCTTAAGGAGGAAATCAGAATTGAGTAGTATGTTATCTAAAATGTCTGGTTTATAACAAAAATTCCGACAAATTGTGGAGAAAAAAGAAAATGTAATCCATACCTAGGGGAAAAAAACAGTCAGTGGAAACAAAGAAGTTGAATACAGCAAAATACAATTACATTAAAAGGATAAAGAGAAAAAATTTAAAATAAAGAAAGCCGTATTCAAATAATCAAAGGAAAATATGACAACAAGTAGGGAGCACCAGTCAAAAAGCAGAAATACGTATTTTTTTTTAAATGGAGCAGAAACTCTGGAGTTGAAAATTATAATAATTGAAATAAACATTTCACTAGATGGGCACAAAAAACATCTAAATGGTGGAAAAAGGAATCCATGAACTTGATGGTGGGTGAGTAAATATTATTTAATGTGAAGAACAAATATTGATGAAAAGTGAGCAGAGCCTCAGAGACCTGTGGGACATCATCAACCGTATCAATTCCCATGTAATGAGAATTCCAGGAGCAAAGAACAAATGATACAAAAAGTAGTTGAAGAAATAATGACTAAAGACATCTCAACTTTTATGAAAAACTTTAATCTATAGATCAAAGAAGCATAATAAACAAGTAGTCAGAGGAACACAAACATTCACATCTGGATGTTTTACAAACATGTATTGTAGCAGTCAAACTTTTACAAGATAAGACAATGAGAAAATCTTGAAAGCAGAAAGAGAAAAATGACTTATCACATACAAGGGAAATGACAATACAATTAATGCCTGGCTTCTCATCAGAAATAGTGGAGGTTAGAGGCACCTGGATGGCTCAGTTGTTAAGCATCGGCCTTCGGCTCAGGACATGATCCCGGCATTATGGGATCGAGCCCCGCATCAGGCTCTTCTGCTATGAGCCTGCTTCTTCCTCTCCCACTCCCCCTGCCCATGTTCCCTCTCTCGCTGGCTGTCTTTCTGTCAAATAAATGAATAAAAAATCTTTAAAAAAAAGAAAAAAGAAATAGTGGAGATTAGAAAGAAGCAGAATGACATATTCAAAAGGCTTAAGAAAGCAAACAACACAAAAACTCTAAGTCAATACATATGACAAAAATATCTTTCAAAAACAAAAATGAAATGAAGCCCATATATATAAAACATTTTTATTCAATATTTTTATTATAAGAATAAACAGATTTATATATATATATGCTTCATTTATGTATATATATGTATATAGTTATAGTAAATTTTATACAGTAAATGTATATATACTGTAACAGATATACTGTAGTTATATACAGTAAAAATTTTTATACGTGTGTGTGTGTATGCGTGTGTGTGTATTTATTGTAGCAGACAGACTCAACAAAAAAATACTGAAGGAATACCTTTATTCTGAAAAAAAAAAGTGACAACAAACAATAAGTTGAATCTAAGGAAAAAATGAAATGAAATCAAAAATGGTGGGTATGTATGTAAATTCAAAATATAAAACTTTATTTTTAAATTTTTTTCCTATGAATTTGTCTTAACAATATGATATTTTATAAAACAATGAATAAGCCATTCAATTTTGGGCTTTATGACATATGTAGATGTATGGTACATATCAATAAGAGCAGGAAGGGAGAGGAAATGGATGATTATCGGAACAGAGTTGCTATATATTTTGGAGTTACATCATTATTAGTCTGAATTAGTTTGTGACAAATTAAGATCTATATTGTAATCTTGGAGTGCCTGGGTGGCTCAGTTAGTTAAGCGTCTGCCCTCAGCTCAGGTCATGATCTCAGGGGTCCTGGGATCGAGTCCCGCGTTGGGCTCCATGCTCAGCAGAGAGTCTGCTTTTCCCTCTCCTCCTGTTCATGTTCTCTCTCTCTATCTCTCTCAAATAAATAAATAAAATCTTTGGGAAAAAAAGACCTATATTGTAGTCCTTAAAGCAAATCCTAAGAAAATAACCTGAAAAACATAGTTAAAATATCGAGATTGGAATTATAATGGTGCACCAAACATATTTGTTTAACATAATGAACAAAACAATGTCAGTGATACATCTCAATAAAGAAAAATAAAAGTCACATCTATAGAAATAAAATCAGTATTGGTGAATTACCTTTATTCTTTTTTACCTGCCTTGATAATTTTTATGAATAGTCCAATATAAACATACTCAAAAGCATAGAACTAGCTTGGTGTTGCCTTATGTCCTTCTAAGATTGACTATGGAGGTTTGGTCTTCTCCTATATATTTATTTTCTCTTAAGTAAAATATTATGTCAAGGTTATATTCTAAGCAATATATCAAAAAAAAAAAATAGATGAAGAGAAAAAAGTCAGCCAGGCTTCTAGTGATTCTCTAAGATACAAGGGCCTAAAACAAGTTTCTAATACTCTCAGTGGTGAAGAATTAGCTTTACTTTTATTTTTAAATCCATCACCAACCAGTGTTTTTATAAAAGAGACCAAAAATCCAAGGCATTTTTTTTCATTGTTAGAATCAATAGATTTCATCAAATTTCTATCAAAGCTTCTAAACACTCAATTTCTATACATATCACATTATCATGGTTGATTTTATGTGTCAACTTGACTCGACCAAGGAATGTACAGGTAGTTGGTAAAACATTTTTTCTGTGTGTCTGTGAGAGTGTCTCTCGAAGAGATTAGCATTTGAACTAGTGAATCAAGAAGATTCACCCTTACCAACATGGGTAGGCATCATCCTATCTGATGAGGGTCTGAATAGAAGAAAAAGGTGAAGGATGGGCAGATTCCCTCTCCCTGCTTGAACTGAGCTTGGACTTCTCCTACCCTCTGACATAGGGGTTCCCGGTTTCTAGATGGGAATTTATACCTTAGGCCCCCAGTTCTCAGACTTTTGAACTCTGACTTATACCATCTGGTCTCTGGTTTTCAAGCTTTGAGACTGAGACTAAATTACACCACTTGATTCTTTCCTGATTCTCCGACTTGCAGATGGCAAATAGTGGGACTTCTCAGCCTTCATAATAGTGTGAACCAATTCCTATAATAAGTATCTTATTATATTATCTCTAGCTAGCTAGCTAGCTGTCATCTATCTATCTTCTATTGGTTCTGATTCCCTGGCAAACTCTGACTGACACACACAGTCTGAACACAAACAGCTTAGGGAGGAACAATAGGCCACAGAACACATTTTGAGTCGTTCTTCTCTAAAAGACCACCTCTAGTTTTGAGGGCAAAAAGTAGTTAACAGAGTGTTCAAAGCATGCTTATTTGAACTCCCGTGGTTATCCAAGCTTATGTTGCGTAAGAGCAAGGCGGATGGTCAATTGCATGACGTAACATCAAAAACAGAGAGGAAGTGACCCTGTTCCCCATTCTAATGCTTCCGAACTCGAATACCCAAGGTTTCTTCCCTTTTTGCATGAAGAATTTGCTCTTCTCAAAGGTGAAAATGTAAGAGACACTTGAGCATGGTTAAAAGATCTGAAGGAGCAACCTGCCTAGAGTAGAAATGGAGTTAACTTGAAAATGCTGAGGGAGAAGAGGGAAACAGGAGAAGGAAAATAAATTATGCTACTGAGAAGTAGGAATTGGGAAACATGTTTATTCCCTAAAGAAGTTTGCTTGGAATGGTGATAAAATCCAAATTGCCTTGACCTGGTAATGAGTTTCTTTAGCAGACTTTATAAGACCAGGCTGTAGCCCTATATAAGGCTTATCAAACTGATAAGATGCTGGTGCTTAGTGAGCGAACTCTGATGCCCTTTAGCCTAGTTTAACAATAGTTAAACAATATCTTTTTCGGAATTTGTATAAAGCAACTTTCTGCACAGCCTGCAAACATACATCCCTAATTGATAGATGATAGCAGATAGAAAAATAAAAAGAAGATGGAATTTTGGAAGCAGTACAAATCAAATGGAAATGAGGAAATTGTGCATAAATGTAATTTATTTTTTAGACAATCTCATGTGCTTTTTAGATATAATCAGTTTCTAACCATTTCTGAATAGTGTCTTTTTTGCATATAAACTCCCTTTTAAACAGGGATGAAGAAAGCTAATGGTTTTCTTTATCAGTGCTAGAATTGGGTTATAATGCAAACATAAATGTAGGTATATAGATGCAGAAATTTGTAAATCACACAGAAACAAGTGTTTGCTTGTGTATGGAAACTATTACCATTGAGGTTTCTTCTGAAGCCTTGTTCTCAGTATATAAAACTTTGTAAGAAAGGTTTAATGACAGACTAGTTCTTGTAGTTTCATGGAATACTCCCACAAAGTCCCTTTCCAGTTACCTTCTGTTATTCAATGAACAACATTTTTGTACAATAAATAATGAAAAGAGCCACCATGCCTTTTAAGGGACCATGTGATGCCATAAAAGAAATGACACTGGGAAATTTAGGCTTCAGAAGTTTGAACTGCATAAAGTTCAAAGAAAGCACTCATGAATTGGTGAAGTTGAGTCAATACTCAATCTTGAATAGATGGTTGTTGTCTTGTTTATGTAACCTGATTTTTACAAATATTTATCTGACATCAACTGTGAGTAGAACCTGTTGATAGGATGACATTGGGTCTGTGCTGCCCATTGTTTTGTTGGAATCCAACCCAAAGATTAAAATGTAGGAGAAAAAGAATGTGTCCATATTTAGAATAACCCACATAAAATGGGTTTCTCCAAAGTGAAACCTAACACAGTTCAAATACATAGTAGGTATTGAGTAAAATTTGTGGAATGAATGCACAATAACTCATTGCTATTTGGTGGAGAGGTTCTCTCTTCATAGAAAATTCACATTTTTTTACATGAAAAAATGTTTAACAATTATTAATGTGATATTATTTCTCTTTGACTTCTTAAGCATGTGAGTTTCACCCTAGTTGACCCATAGTATTCACATTCTGGACTTGTGGGAAGGAGAGAGAAAATAAGGAATTTTAACATTCAGCCTCTTACAATCAAAAATGGGATTTTACAGCAAGACTATGATGTCCAGCCTAATCTACTTCCTTGACAAAACTGCTTGTATTTTATTTTTTGTTTTCTTCTTTAAGTATGTTAACAGGCAGGGATGTTAAGTTAGATTTTACATGAAGGGAGATAAATAGAAAGAAGAAAGCAAGTTAGATCCTTTCTTGAATGAAGGTACTTAGGGAAAGGAAAGGGAGTAAGGAGAAGGAGAATGAAAAAGCCAGATAAACATCAAACACAGAGAGAAAGAGCTGACTTAGGTACAGAGACAAGCACTGAGAAGTCATTTGCTGTGCTGCTGGAAGAAAGTCATCTCCTACACTCCCCTGTCTCATCAGTCATATTGGCCAATGTGCTTAAGTAGAGAGAGCTGTCACAGCTGAGCCCTCCCAACTAATCATGGTCCCAAGGTAATATGGCTGCTGATTCGTTAGCCAGTGACCTGCTGTGAGAACACTGGTGGAAGGGCAAGGTGAGTTCATCAGAGGATGCATGTAAACATCCACGCCAAGGGACAAGAAAGGATGGACCAGGAACAAGGACTAGTTAAAGCCGAGTTGACATGAACTCAACAAGGAGTACCCCAAAACCATCACTGAAGACTAGAGAAACCAGACTATGAATTAAACTGGCTACACCTCGTTCCGCATATATCAGTAAGACATGGAACAACAGAGATGCAAAAGAGGTATCATTCTAGAGATCCAAGGATTGGCATGAGGTCAGAGAACGCTTACCTTCTGCCTCCTATCTTCCATGAAGTATATGGTACTTGCTTTACCATGCATTTAGATGCTGGGGGAAAGGAGATGGGGAAGGTTATTCCAAGGACTGAGCACATTTATGCAAGAAAGACTGAAAACACCCCCCCCTTAAGGAAGTTTAATTACCAAGCTTGACTAAAATTTAGTTCAGATTAGATTATTTAATAATTTTTTCCTGTTCATTGAGATGTGAAGCCTTGTATAAAAGAACATACTCAGTTTAATCAAGAATAAAGACATAATCTTTAATTTTGAATGTCCAAGTGGCATTGTCAACTAAAATGTATTACCTGAAGGCCCCTTTCCTCCATACAATTTTAATTTAAAAATTAGAATTATCTCTCAAAAGCACCAAGTATTGACAGACTGTGCTTTTTTTCCCCCTTAAATCAGTTGGTTTCTCTTTTCTTTCTAATTGAATCTCACAGAAGTCTTTCAAAACAGATACACAATTAAATAAGATAGAGTTCTGTCTCTCCTAGCAGGAGGTGGGGATAGTTTTAGAAGCTCACCTTTATGGCATAGTTAAGTGTGACTTGTTAAGTGTGACAGTGAGATTTATACAAAATGTCATGAGAACACTGAAGCAGAGTGACTTCCTCCCTATACCAGGGCCAGTTTTGCAGCTGAAGTGATATTTCACCCAGGCCTCGAAGAGCCAGTGGTAATTGGCCAGGATGGGAAGAAGGAAGAAGGATGTCCCCAAGAGCTTATTTCAAAGCCCAGAACTGAACAAAAACCAGGCATGTTTGGGGACTCTGAGACTTCGTTGTGACTGAAACATATTGAGCACGCACATAGAAGGGGAGAATGATTAGCTATAAGGACAGAAGCAATGAGCCAGAAATACAAGCCTGTGTACAATTAAATATTGAATAGTGAGCCATTCGATATTTGAGTATTATGGGGGCTATGAGTATTATGGGAGTTTAGGGAAAAAACAAAACTAATGACAACAGAGTGCTCAGTGAAGGCTTCACGGAGCAGATGTAATTTATTCGGATGCCCTCAGCATCACCGTTCTTATGTGAGCAGTATTCTTATTGTACCGCACAGTATCAATGGGCACCTGTCAATTAAAACATCAGGACTGGAGGGAAGAGCATGTGGACCTTCTGATTGAGATAGACAGCTGTTAGGCTCACTGATCCAGCCGTAGGTGTGGGAAAAGACTAGTTTTTTTCTGACAGTTGCATCTAGGGCACTATTTCCTAAGGACTGCTCCTCAGGTAGCAATTAGTGGGTTAGGTGTTTCCTATAACAAGAATTTTGTAGACAAAACTCAATGGCATTCTAAGACATTCTTTCTTAATATTCTAATGGATTTTGGAATCATTCAAGTGGTGATAATGTAAGCAGTGCTTCCTGAATAAATTCAACCACAGAACCCTTTCCTTGAACGTTTCCCAGGATTAGCCTTCCACAGACGTGGTCTGGCTGTTGACGAGAGGAACATCTACCATATCATTTGGCAAGAAAATAATTCAAAATATAACAGGTGTCCTAGCAGGGTGTGGACATCTGCATAAGGAAATATTTAAGTAGGCAACATGTAGGCAGAAAAGCAGGAAGAGGTACAATTTTTATTGGGGATGCTTCACAGTATCATATCTGACTTAATTTATTTTTTAAAAAAATATTAGTTCTATGGAAAGCCTTTCTGTCTCTGAAATTTGACATTCAGCCATTTTAACTATTGCTCGTCAGTCTCTCCTGCCTTGTCTTTTGGTGTTTGGTACTGCACCTACACCCCTTCCTTTGCTCTAGTAGTTGAATTTAAGTACTCCCCTTCAGCCAGTTTCAGAAATTACATTTATAGGTTCATGTTATAAGACCATAGGTAAGGTACTCCCTTACTCTTTCTGAGGTTCTCAGTGGAGATGGGAGGATCTGTCATTTAACCAAAGCTAGGCTAGAGTATGAGAAATGGGCCCCTTGTTTAAGGGATAGTACCCGTATGAGCTAGGCAAGATCTCTGTTCCTACCTAGTCTGAGTAAGAAGTAAGTAACCCATTCAAGCAGTTAAGCAGAGATGAAGATCAGAACCCACTTACGTGAGCTAGAGACCAAGATAAGGACTAGAGGGCAAAATCAGAGTCATCTTTGCACCAATAATGACTTGAAGTTCAATTCTAGTGTATTGGTCTGGATTTCCTTAAATCCCAACTGTTTTAAGATCAGGACTGGTCTAAATGTGTATCTCTAGACTCAATCCTGATTTCCAGACTCACGTATGTTAATTGTAAATTTCACATTTCTAGTTGGGTGTCTTAAGAGATATCCCAAACTTAGAACTTCCAAAACTGAGCTGTTGGTCCCCTCTCCCCCATTTCTAATCCTGATACTCCTACAGTGTTCCCTGTCTCAATAAATGATATCACCAATAATCCATTTTCTCAGGCTTAAACTTAAAGTCTAAGCTCAGACCGAGATCCTTTCTACTTTGGGAATTTCACCTCTGAAATGTTTTCTCCAGATAGTGTTATGCTTGAGTCTTTCATATCATTTAGGTCTGTCTTTATCTTTTTTTAATTAATTAATTTGTTAATTAATTTTTTTTAGAAAGAGAGAGAGCATGTGTGAGCAGGGGTGGGGGAAGGTTAGAGAGAGAGGGAGAGATAGAATCTTAAGCAGGCTTCATGCCCAGTAGGTGGCCCTATGGGGGGCTTGATCTCACAACCCTGAGATCATGACCTGAGCTGAAATCAAGAGATGGACACTTAGCCGACTGAGCCACCCAGGCCCCCCTCATATCATTTAGTTCTGTCTTTAAATGTCATCTTCCCAGACAGTTCTTCCCTGGCATCCTGACATAAAATAACATTCCTCTTCTCGGTTTTATTATTTTTCATCACACTTATCACTATATGAAATCATATCATTTACATTTTTTTCTACTAAATTGCCTCTCCCACCAGAAGGTAAGTAAGCTTTCTGAGGCCAGGGACTTTGTCTTGATAAGATCATTCCTACAACCTCAGTACCTGGCACACAGTAGGTCTCAGTGTTCATTGAAGGATGGATGGATGGATGGATGAGTTAATTCATTAACTTGAAAAGTGATGATTGTGCTTTGTCTCATTGTCCAATAAAAAACTACAAGATTCTTCTCCCCATATTCTTGAGTTGTCTTTTCACTGAAAATCCTTTAAGCTATCTCATTTTTGCACATGTTCAAAGATATTTTCACACAGCATTCCAGCAGTCAAATTGACACAGTTCTTGGAATGGAAATTTTAATTCTTCTTCCTTTATAATTATATTTAGCATATGCTTCACACGTGTTCCTAATAGCTAAGAAATGCTGTCGCTTAAAGTGTTTTTCTGTCTCCTGGTGTCTTCAATTAAAGGGACCCTCCCATACCAGCTGCAGAGCCATGCAGATGACATTGTTGTTATAGTGTTATTTCTAATCATTTTAGCATAGGTTGGTCAAAGAGTATTTGTATTTTAAAAATGCGTAATGAAATAATCAATCCAGTAAAGATCATAATGGCTATTAACATAAAATAGGAGACAACCAGACATTATCTGGCTTCTGACGTAAGTGTACAACTTAACTTCTGAAAGAGTGTTGCAAAAAGAATTTTTTTAAACTCGAATCAGATTAAGCCTCTGGTTTTGTTAGCCAGTGTCCAGTAAATAAAGAGGACAGATAAATATGTTACATGACCCCACATGTAAGCAAACAGTGAAATCTAGCCTGTGGAAAACTCTGGTCAACAAGCAGCCCGGTGTTTGTTTGTTTGTTTGTTCTTTTCCCAATGAATAAATTGCCAGAAATAAATGATGAAAAGAGGTGTAAGAGACAAAATAAATACATGTGATATGTGGACCTTATTTGGATCCCAATAAACAAAAAAATCAATGGTAAAAATAAAATAAAACCAACAAAAAGCACTTTCATGAGACAATCCTAGAAAATTTAATACCTTCTTTTTTCTAGCAAATGATCAAGCTGACTTGAGGAGAGCCAATGAAAGAGATTCATGCTACTGTATTAACCAACGGACCTTTCATAAACTATCTTAAAACATCATTGTGTAGATAAACAGAAAAGACAGAATTATAGGTTGCTGTGTACAAAAACATATTGCTAAAGGCCAAAATAGTCTCAGGAGGTTGAAACTTCTGGGGGGGAAAAGTTGTAAGCTAATTTCTCAGCAATTTCACAGTGACAGTTAAAGAATGTAAAAATTATTACCATTTTTTTCAGAAAAAATTCTTGTCTTCTGGGGCTTGGTGGCAATGGATTTTCCTAATCGCTACCACCTGCTTTACTTATAACCCACAACTCAGGGCTAGATATGTTTGCTGTGGTTTCTTTCATGCATCAAATGAAAAAATCAGCCCCAAATTTCCAAAATTTAGTGGGTAATCTTAGAATGTACTTCCCAGTTCCTGAAGCTAGTGTTTTAGACCAATAGATGAAGTAGTGAGGTGGGAGGTATCTAGAAATCTTTGGGTAGACTCTTCCTTTTTGTCATCTGTAGAGGGGAGTGGTTACTAGAGACCAAAAAATGCCAATCACAGATAAAAGCTCAACTTTATCTTAATTGTCAACTTCTCTACCTTTAAAACTTCTGTCAGAAGTAGAAAAAAAGATTTATGGGGAAGTCACCATTTTCTTCCTCTTTTCTTCCTTACTGTCTTCATATATGTTATAATTGGGGAAGAAATACAGTGCCTGACAAGAAGATAAAGAATGAGAAAGAGTGGGCCAAGAGTGAGGATATTCAACTTCTGATGAAGTTCTATTTCATACTGAAATAGAAAGATACTTATTCATTTCATTTGCTATATATAATATGTATGTGTGTGCATATGTGTTATGTATGTGTATAAATAAATGCAAATCCATACACCCATCTGTACATATAATACACACACACAAATATTTATATCCATAGAGAAAGACAGAGATGATAAAATTCCAAAGAACATTCTTTTCTCCTTAGAAAATAATTTACTATATTTTTTCATTTCCTGTATGTTTTCATGCTGAATGTATAAGTTACATTCTGTTGGATGTAAGACATATTTCTAAAGATGTAATCGTTATTCTTTTACTTTCATAAAGAAGATATCATTATTATTAATACTAAATGATAGTCTGTCAATAGTATTTTACATTATTATTTTATTAATATAAAATCTTATGGGAAATAATGCTAAAATTTTTATTTTTCTTTCCTGGAAAAATTATCATTAAGGAAGGTATTGGGGAAAAATAATCCTCAGTCCACTGTTTTTTATTTCCAAATGTAGACATACTGAGACACATGGACTTACAAGTTTAAATTACCATTGAAAACATGTTTTATATAAAAATATAAGTAAAATAGAACATTCTTGGGGAGCCTGGGTGGCTCAGTCAGTTAAGCATCTGCTTGTGGCTCAGGTCATGATCCCTGGTTCCTGGGATTAAGCCCCAAGTCCGGGCTCCCTGCTCAGCAGAGAGTCTGCCTCTCCCTTTACTGCTCCCCCTCCTTGTGTTCTCTCTCTCTGTCAAATAAATAAATAAAATCTTTTAAAAAAATAGAACATTCTTTCATATTTAAGATTATGAAAATATAGCGTATTAAGAGCTTGGATGGGGAGGGCAAAGGTGGTAGAAATTTCTAATGTGAACTATAAGTTTCTTAGTAACTCCAATGCTATTAGGCTAACAGATAGATCTCTACCCAGTCTGGCTAGTCAAGATTATTTTTTTATGAATGTTTTATGAATATTATTTTTTAATGAATCAACTGAGCAACAAAGGAATGTCAGCCTGATAGGAGACAGGGGAGGATAGAAAACATGAAGATTTCTAAGGGAACGATGAGGACAAAGTAGTAGAGTCAGAGGCCTTTCAGGAAAGAGATGGAAACTAACTCAGAAAATGTTTTCTCCCCTTATAAGTATAAATGCAATGCTAATACTTTTCTTCCTTCCCTTAAGGGCATGGAGAAGTCTCAAAGGACTTTCCAGACTGAGTATTGACAAGTTGATCTTTTGCTGCAGGATTCTAGGTCTGTGGCCCCTACACCTAACCTGAGTTGCATAAAACCGTCACGACCAGGATTTACAGGCTTACCACAAGGGTATATTACGAGAATCTACTAAGATGGATGTGTCAGCACTTTGAAACAATTAAATTCCCATAGCTACGGAAGGCTTACTATTGTTACCATAATTATAACTACTATTAATAACAAAAGCAGAAGTGTCTCAAAATTCATAATGTTCAACATCAAACTCACCTATTTTCGATAGTCATAATAGTTGTGATCCTTTCATTTGTCTCCTAAGTTAAAGTCTAAATTACTAATCATTACCGTGCATGTAGACCTGAATTAAAACCCACCGACTTCCAAAATAATGACAAGCCGCTTCCCACTGTTGCCTCATAAATGCCGAGTACCTACTCGTTTCTCTAATGATACCTTACATATAACCTATTATTCTATACAGTATCTGTGTTTTAAGAAACAAATGCATTGCTGTAGAAACATTTCAATTTTATTATGCTCTTTCTGTTTTAATTAGACCTCCAGGGAAACATCTAGGCACATGAATTAAAAGTAAAAGTGTGGAGGCAGCAGGAACCCTCATTATTAGGTATCTTTAGATTCCATTCTACCTCGGAGTTGAGTGTTTTACCGTGGACGTTCCAGATGGGGATTTTACCTGTAGCACTCGTACATAAAACGCCACCCCGCAGGTGTAACTTCCCTGAGTCCCCTACTAGACCCAAGCTTGATCAGGCATTTGGTGGCATGGGCTCTCAATATGGTAGCTATTAGCTGCATAAAAAGTATCATCAGCTTTTTATCCTGCTGTTCTTCCATGCTGACTTTTGTTTCTTAGCAGAATCACTGAGTGCAAAACAAATTGAGAGGATACTTTGCCTTGTATTTCTTTAGAAATCCCTGCCTCCTCTTCCATTTCCATAGGCCAATATCACTTTGAAATGCACATACTTTGATTTTTGCTAATCGGTTTAGGTCCGTGCTAATTAAGAACTTGTATTTGAAGTTTAAGGGTAGGCCCACCAATACACGATAAGACCTCCTTATCATTAAAGAGTCCAGGGTAGAGAAGGGGAGACCAGTGCATAATTAATTGCTTGCAATATGACAGGATACATACAGTGGTTTAAATGGTTGCAGAAGAGATGTGGATAATTTCAATCTTGAACTTTTTTTTTTTTTTTACCATCACCATGCCATCTAACAAATTTCACAATAAAATATGGTGATGTAGTATCCCCTCAATTAAAACTTTCTGTGGGTTATTTATTTATTTATTGCAGTTTTCTCATACAATATTAATTGATGTCCCTGATTAGGAACATGAACAGTCTAAGACAGAGTGTCTTCCAACATTTAATGGCTTAATTAAGCCCTGGGTTATGTTGTTATTAAAATTTCATCATCATTATATTCTGTTCCTCCAAAAATTGAAATCGCTTATCCAATATATAAAATTAGTTTTCATATGGCCAGTTTGTTAAGGAGAAAATAGTTCTCGAATTACGCTAGAAACCAAAGAGTTTACAGTTTCTCATGCTTGTTGAGGATGTACATAAAAATGACCATCTACCAAAAATTATTCACTAGGCTTTAAGCTCCATTTACGCTTATATCCTCTGGATTGAACGGCTTCAAAGAGAAGCGAGTATTTTGTATTAATAATTGCAAGTATCTGTAACATACACTTGATTCTGTCATGTTTTGATATACAAAATTCTAACCCATCGAAATTTTCTCTGTTACCCATATATTTCTTTACTTCACATTCCTTAAAAGTACGGCAAAACAAAACAAAACAAAATAAACTACATCAAAGCAAGTTTCCAAAACTGAGTTTTCAAATAGGATTTCCTCTATCGTCAGCTTTGATATTTGCCCTGGAGAATGATTTCTATTGTGTATAGTCTACTTTCCATTTCTTTTTTTTTTTTTTTAAGATTTTATTTATTTATTCAACAGAGATAGAGACAGCCAGCGAGAGAGGGAACACAAGCAGGGGGAATGGGAGAGGAAGAAGCAGGCTCATAGTGGAGAAGCCTGATGTGGGACTCGATCCCGCAACGCTGGGATCACGCCCTGAGCTGAAGGCAGACGCTTAACTGCTGTGCCACCCAGGCGCCCCTACTTTCCATTTCTGTTCCTGAGTTTAGGTTTTCTGTTTTCTATGCTTTGCCTGCTCGTATTGCCCACTTTTGTTCCCAAAAGGAAGCCTGAACTCGTTCTGCTTTATGTCTACGTGTGCTCGACATGACTGAGTCATCACCAGATCGAGGAATGGATGAAAACTGGCCTTTTTTACAGCTAACCAGAGATTGCCAGTGATTCAAATTATATGGACAGTTTGTCCCTAAAAAACAAATAAATATATAAATAAATGAATGAATAAATATAAAATTAGAGGTGTTGACAATTTTAAAAGAATATTTTTATTAAAAAGATGGAAAAGCACCAACTACAATGGGTTGTGTTGCTCCCACCTCCTGAGACCGACCTCATGGATTGGGATTGACAATTTATCTTTCCAACTAACCAACAAGCCAACTAACTAACATAAAAGCTCTCATCACTACTTTCTTCCCATCGTCTTTCCTTGGCCTCCCTATGCCTAGGCTGATGAACAACAACCACAAAATCACACCTGCTATGAAATGTGTTGTCAAATCAAAATAACATTCACCAAACTCACCCAGGTCCTCAATGTACATTTCAAATCCTATGTATTCATATGGCATCATCCCTCGTCTTTCAAGCTCCCTCTATATGCTTGACACTCAATATTCCAGCCATTTGAATCCCAGATTTTGTTCATGTTCTCCTTTATTACATGATATAATTTTTCCTTCTCTTTATTAGGAGTCGAGTTCCAGTGCAAGGATATCAGATCCAAACTATGTGACCTCTAGCACATGGTGTTAGATGTCCCTGCTCTGTGATATTTGAGATTCCCCTGGAAATGTCAGCCACTCATCAGAAAATGTAGTAAATTACTTGTTTCTCTTCTCTGCTGGACTGTGAGTTCCTTGAAGACAGACACTGAGTCTTTTCTTTGTCTCTCTGCTTTTCAGATTTAGCAAAGTTTCTGAGGCTGAAGACATTCCTTCAAGGTAAATTGAATGCATTTGAATATTTGGAAGATGACTTAAAAAGACATGTAACTCAATGACAAGCAAGAATATTTTATACACCAAAGTGTTGAAAACCCCATCTGCTAGTGATTGGGCCCTAGCATTTTGTTGAAGGCAGTGCTGAATGCCCACAATACTGAATTAGAAACTAAATCTCATGAAATTCGAATAAGGTCATAAGATATGCTTGTAGACCAATTTATGCTCTGCTTTTGATTAAAATCACATATTTGAAAAATAATTTTTGCAACAACTGATTAAGAACTTTGACTGCAAAGTTCTACATCTCCTAAAAACATGACACACGAAGTAGTAAAACACGCTAGGTGTATAAAGTAGCAAACTGATTTTTAAACCATCTCTACAGATGTGTCTTCAAAGGAGATAGGCATTGAAGGATCATTTCTCAAAAATCTAACTCCTATCAAATATGACTGGGGATCTGTTTAATGTGAAATAATGTTACTTAGCTACTTGCGAAAGTCAGGCCTAGTGATTCATGCCTGAATTTTTAGGAACGAAGGACTCAGCAATATATTTAGTATTGACAGGAAGCCATACTGTCTAGTCTTTTGAGGGATTCTTAAATGATGAAAATTATTAAAGTCTACCTTCCAGTGAATGTGCTCACATATTATTTCAAATATAAGTGTGTTGCATGGAGACCTCAAATAAACCCGACACCACTTGTTTATGTAGTATTTGAGTAATGGAAGGTTAAACTGCTTATCTGGATACTGTCACAAGCTCAGAAGGAGAAAGAGGGAGAGGGTGGGAGAGGGAGAGATGAGAGGAGAGAGAGAGAGAGAAGGAAAGAGAGAGGGAGAGAAAGAACGAATGGTGCTAAGTAAAAAAAAAAAAAAAGCCAAAACAAAAATGAAATATATTGCACGATCCTACTTATAAGATGTTAAGATATTCTGGAATAGGCAAAATATAGAACAGAAAACAAATAATTGGTGGTTAGGGACTACAGGTGGAGGAAAGCCTTCATAACAAAATGGCATGAGGAAATTATGGGGATGAGGAAGTCATTCTATACATTCTGGTGGGGGTAGAACTGTAAGATTTGTAGAACTTTATAGAACAAAAATATGAATAAGGGTTAATATTTAAAATTAAACTTGTAATATTGAGATAGTTGTAGATTGACATATAGTTGTAAAATATCACAGACTGATCCCATGTCACCTTCATGCAGTTTTCTCCAATGGTGAAATCTTGCAAAACTGTAAGACAATATCACAAACAGGATATGAAGATTGAGAAAGTCGAGAAACAGACCATTTTCATCACCCCAAGGATCTCTCCTGTTGCCCTTCTCTAACTACATCCTCCCACTGCCACCCCGTTCGTAAGCCATGGCAATCACTAATACGTCCTTCGTTTCTAGGTAGACAACTATGTCAGTTGCAAATAAGGACAGTTTCATTTTTTCTAAATTCATTGCTTTCTAGTTCCTTGTCTTGCCCTGCTGTCCAAAGAACTTCAGTAACACGTTGAATCAGTCGTGAGAGCAAAAACGTAACTCTGTTTCTGATGGTAGGGGGGAAGCATTCAATCTTTTGCTTTTAAGCATAATGTTAGCTGTAGGTTTCCTGTAGATACTCTTATCAACTTGAGGAAAAGTTCTGCTCTTTCTACTTTGCTGAGTGTTTTTACTGTGAATGAATGTAAAATTTTGTCGAAAGTGCTTTCTCTGTATCAATTGATATGATCATGTAAGTTTTCATCTTTAGCCTGCAAGTATGATTGATTTTTGAATATTGAACCTAATTGCAGACTTGGATTAAATTTCAACTGATCATGACTTGATTTAATTTATTAGTTATCGCTATTAATTTCTGACTGTGCCTAAACTACAAATTAAACCTAATCATAAGTATGAATGCATAGGAAATATTAGTATATGTAGGGTTTGGTCCTACCCATGGTTTCAGGCACCCACCCAGGGTCTTGAAATGTATCCCCCCAGATAAGGGGAATTACTGTGTATGATTTACAACTATTTTTTCCCATTCAGTATGTTACTTTTTCATTTTGTTGATGGTTTTCTTTGCTGTGCAGAAGCTTTTTAGTTTGATGTAGCCCCATTTATTTATTTTTGCTTTGGTTTCCCCTTCTTTTGGAGTCAGATACAAAAACAAAAAACAAACAAAAAAACCATCACTAAGACTGATGTCAAGTTGCCTACTGCCTATGTTTTCTTCGAGGAGTTTTATGATTTCAGGTCTTACGTCCAACTCTTTTTTATTGTATTTTTTTATTTCTAAAGTTTCCATCTGATTCTCTTTTAGGCCTTTTATTTCTTTGCTGAGATTTTCCTCTTCTTTGCTATGGCAATTTGATAAAGCAGGCTTTCAAATCCATGTTAGATCATTCTAAAATATTTGTTAAGTGTTGGCATCTATCGATTGTCTTTTTCATTCAGTTTGAGATCTTTCTGTTTTGAGTAAAGTGTGGATTTTTTTATATAAGGTTATGGACCTCTGGGTCTTACTTAAATTTTCTCTTTCAGTTGTTGTTGTTGTTGTTGTTTTTCTGATACTGCTCCAGTGGTAGAATGTGGGTACTGCACTGTATTGCCAGGTACGGACAAAAATCCAGGTCTCCCACTAGGCCTCCTTTACCATCGAAGGGAGAGCTCCTTGTCGCTGCTGGATGATGGTGACAGTCCTGACTATACCACACACCTCTTTTCACATTGTCCCAACCCAATGAAGGAGGGGACTTCCATCCCTGCTCAGTGAGAGTGGAAGTTCGGGCTCCCGTGTGGTCTCCACATACACTGTGGGGCAGGGGTTGTTACTGGTTGTCTTGACTTCCTACTTTGCTTTCTCTGACACCCCGTCAGTAGGGGTATTGGGGTATCTCATTACACCGGAGCGGATATGAAAGTCTAGTTTCCCCACTAAGCATTTCCTGGGATGGTTGGGCCTGGACCACAGTTTTTGTTTTGTTTGCTTTTTTCTGTGGTGTTTGCCTGGAATTCTTATTGTCTAAAGGGATCATCAACAGGGATTAGTCTTGTGTTGTAGTATGAAGCACACTTTCCCTCCCCTAACATCAGTCAAACCATGAGAAAAAAATGGAACCAATCCCAATACAAGATTATTCTACAAAATACCCATTCTGCCCTTCTCAAAACCATCAAGGTCACTAAATACAAAAAATTCTGAGAAACCGTCACAAGTGCAGAGAGCCAGAGCCTAAGGAGACATGACAAGGAAATACGTAACCTGGGTGAGATCTTGGAACAGAGAAAAGACATTAGGTAAAAACTAAGAAAGTGTGGAAAACGTGGGCTTTACGGAATATTTAATGATAAAGGAAAGGGGGATTTGGTATACAGTAACTCCCTGTACAATCTTTGCGATTTTTCTGTGAGTTTAAACTGTACTAAAAAATACATTTTATTGGAAAAAAAGGTAAAGACTGTGTTTATAATTACCTTAGCAACAAAAAACCACTCTTATTTAATCATATGCTTTTTTTTGGCAAGCTGTTATTTTTAATTAGGCAGAGTCAAAAGTTAACAATAGTGGGGCGCCTGGGTGGCGCAGTCGTTAAGCATCTGCCTTCGGCTCAGGGTGTGATCCCAGTGTTCTGGGATCGAGCCCCACATCAGGCTCCTCTGCTAGGAGCCTGCCTCTTCCTCTCCCACTGCCCCTGCTTGTGTTCCCTCTCTCGCTGGCTGTCTCTGTCAAATAAATAAAATAAAATCTTAAAAAAAAAAAGTTAACAATAGTAACACATGAAATTATCTGTTATACAAGAGAATCATTATTTCACCCCCATCTTCATGTAGGTTTTCTCTAGCAAAGTGGGTGTTGGGTGAAAATACTGATAAAGACCGACAGCAGCTCTGGTACTGGTATTTCTAAGAATGACCTTGAATTGAATTTCCCGAGGATGATCAGCATATGCTCAGAAAGATTTTGTTGTTGTTAAATATCACTTGTGGTGATATGATTCTTTAAAGTTGTTCATCATGTAAAGTACAAATAGCACATTTTTATCAACCCAAATCTTGTAATAGCTAGAACAGCCCTTTCATCATATTTCAATGAATATACACTATTGATGTCTGCTGACTCAAACCCTATTTGGGTTCTTGATTCCAAGTATAAATATGCATAGTTAGTTACCTATTTGGTTAGTTTCTTAATCAATAAAATGCAGTTTCCCTCACCTCATTAATGTTTATTTCCCTTCCAGTACATCTTTTCACTTTGTAAATTCAATGCTGATAACTGCTTTTTATAAACGTTCTCTTTTTTGCTTTATGGGAACTCAGAAGTTCTTCCTTTGCTATTAGCACTGACATTTGGGTGCATTTTCAGTCTTCCTCTGATGGTGCCTTTTGTGATTTGGAGTTGGTATTTCTAATCTGCGATTCATATATTCCCAAATTAGATTATAAATTCTTTGTAGACAGGATCCTTTTCTCTTTAGTATCTGTCTTGTGCTGGGGTAGTAACCACACTACATCACTATTAAATGTTGACAAGTAATGCAATTACACAGAAATCATTTTTGCATTAAAATTTGATTGGACAAACAAATGCCAATTAATTAGAATTTTAAAATATTAGAATGAATCTATTTATACATGTGCTGCCTAATTGAATGCTACGAAAATGGATTTAAATATTTGCATATATTTGCAAATTGCGATAGAATCACAGTATTTGTATATTATGTCTTGGTGTTGATGTTAGTCTGTGGACATGCATTCATCCTTTTTCATGGGGATGATTTTGTGTAAATTTGGGTGTTCCCAAGTACTTGGGACAGGTAAACTTCCTTTATATAATGCTTTCCTGAAATTGAGCAGACGGGGATAAATAAGTTCCTTATTTATTCCTGTGGAACTGATAACTTTTAAGAGATATAAACATTTGTCTTGCCCACCCTGGGAAACTTCATTCCAGAGCGGTGACCTGCATCCGATGTCCATAACATCTATAAATAACGAAGTCCTTTTATTTTCAGTATCAGTTCACAAAAAGGCAAAAGTGCAGTGGCAAAAAATAAATAAATAAATAAACGAATAACATTCTTTTGAAACTTTCTTTTCTCAGTATAATAGTTACCATCAACATGTCCTTAATGTTTTTATTTTTTTAAAATTTTTTTAAAGATTTTATTTATCTTTTTGAGAGAGAGAGAGAGAGCACAAGCGGGTGGGAGGGGCAGAGGGAGAGGGAGAAGCCAACTCCCCGCTGAGCAGGGAGCCCCACTCGGGGCTCGATCCCAGGACCCCGGGATCATGACCTGAGCCAAAGGCAGATGCTTAACTGACTGACCACCCAGGCGCCCCTGTCCTTAATGTTTTTAAATCATTTTGTAGATATGACACTTCCTTGATTTATGACCACACTCCCCTTCTAGGTGTCCCATAAGGGGTGCTGAGTCTTTCCAGTTTGCATCTAAACTCACTCAGACCCGTATGGTTTCTGTTCTTCTGAGAGGTCATCCAAAAGGTACTGGATGGCATGTGGGGGCCTCTCCTTGCGGGTAGAATGTGGCTAGCAGGTGGCTGCTACCTCAGGATAAGCCTTCATCCTGCACCTCCAGCCAAGAATGTCACAGACCACGGCCATCATTGGGGCACAGACACACTTGCTCTGCCCGGTTTCCTTCTGACAGGAAACCTTGTAAGACGTCCCATCTGTGCCATACCAGAGACCCAGTGAACTCTTAAATTGACCATCGATCAGAATATCTCCAGAAGAGAAAACTCATCTTCTAACCTCAAGTTGGAAATCTTGGAAGTGGAGCTAGTTGGGGAGGGGCCGGTGGGCCCTCCGCACGGGGCGGTGGGAAAGCCAGCGCATTGAAAAGGCAGCCCCTCTGGATTCCTTTTCTACATGTCTCAAGGTCCAATGGCTGTTGTTTCAATCATGTGATAAATTAGTTGACCTTTTTTCACCCTTCAGTGAACTTCTCATTATCATCCTAAACGTTATGTCAAGATACTATCTATATATTGCTGAAAGGAATGACTTTGAGAGCACGTGCTGAGGGGAAGCACGCCCTTACTCCCGCCTGGATGCAACTTCTCTGGGATATCCTTGCTGCCTATTCAGGAGCTTGTCAACACCATGAAGGTTTCAAGTTCATTTTTGGCCTTGATGAGAATGGGGCTTATTTCCAGAGAGGATGCCGACCCTGAAATGTCAGTATGTGAGGCAGCGATCCAGTTTTCCCAGTGTTCTCCTGAACCCCCCTTGCCTCACTAGGCAAAGGGGGAAAAATGTCACAGCTCTCCCTTCCGCTTTTACACGGCTTGTTGACTAGCCTGAGTTGATCTAGGTTCTGATGTTTTGTCTCTAAAGCAGACCTGTTGTTAGAAAGGCATCATCAGAGTATCAGACATGATCCATAAATATCTCACTTAGCTAACCTCTTCATCCACACACCTCCATGATGACCAGATCTCACTATCCTCTGGTACGTGGCCTTTCCACATGCTACTCTTAGGGGGAGAGCACCTTCTGACATCCACGCTCTATGCTTCCAAGTGCCAGGGCTCCATGGTGTAATACTCTGATCATTAGAACTACCCACAGAGCCTTTAAAAACTCGAATAGCTTTTCAATCCCTCCTCACAGAGATTCATATTAATGGTTTTGGGGTGAGGCCCAGGCATTAGAAATTTATAAAAGTGTGGCCCATGAGAAGCCCTTAGCTATTATTACTACTCATTTGTATGATTTCATCAACTTTTGTGTCTTTTCACTAATTTTTCTTTCCTTCCACATTACTCAAGCTTAAGCAAATGCAAATAAGCATAAGCAGCCTCAATCATCAACATTAGCTTATAGTGAGTAGAAAGCACAGATGTAGTGAAAAGAAGGGGCACATGCACCCCAATGTTCATAGCAGCAATATCCACAAGAACCAAAGTGTGGAAGGAGTTGAGATATCCTTCAACAGATGAATGAATAAAGATTTGGTTCTATACAATGGAATATTACTCAGCCATCAGAAAAGATGAATACCTACCATTTGTATCAACATGGATGGAACTGGAGGGGATTATGCTAAGTGAAATAAGTCAGGTAGAGAAAGACAAGTATCATATGGTTTCACTCATATGTGGAACATAAGGAATAGCATGGAGGACCATAGAGGAAGAGAGGGAATACTGAAGGGGGAGAAATCAGAGATGGAGACAAACCATGAGAGACTGTGGACTCCAGGGAACAAGCTGAGGGTTTCAGAGGGGAGGGGGTGGGGGAAGATAGGGTAACCCAGTGATAGGTATTAAGGAGGGCACGTGTTGTGATGAGCACACAACTAACTAATAGACGGTTGAACACTACATCAAAAATTAATGATATGGTGGCTAGCTTAACGTAATAAAAAAAAACCAAAATAATTAAATAAAATCTTTTAAAAAATTAATTACCCTTATCTGAATTGGGTTCTTCAAAATCATATTTATATTTATATTACAGATTCTTATTCTAAAGTTTTTGACTTTTCTAATGTATGATAAACTCAAGATGAGGAAGTCTTTGCAGCATTTATAAAACTAACTTCTGTAACTCTATCTAACTTGGAGGTTAACAAGTTTGTTTTTAATTCTAAGATATGCATATATATGTGTCTAGTGCTAGTTGTACCATTATGTCTATACTCAGCTAATTAACATA
Source organism: Ursus maritimus (assembly GCF_017311325.1). NCBI lineage: Eukaryota > Metazoa > Chordata > Mammalia > Carnivora > Ursidae > Ursus > Ursus maritimus. The sequence goes on along the minus strand of NW_024423343.1, from coordinate 96,515,864 downwards.
AGTGGGCCATTACGTGTCTCCCACAGAAATGTTGATTACAATAAAATTATAGGTCAAGGTCACTGTTTGGTTCTAATGTATATACTTGCTTATGAGCTCTGGTATTATTCTAGCTATGGTTAAGTTTCCTTGGTTAAAATCTTCTAAGTCCCTTTGGAAGGCTCATGTTGGAGGGCTTTAAGCTAGAAGTTGCCAGGGTTCAGTTGTACAGTAAATTTCTGGCCAGGGGCAGGGATATAGGATAGAAACTACTTTTTGAGGGATGCCTGGGTGGTTCAGTCGGTTGAAGGTCCAGCTCTTGGTTTCGGCTCGGGTCATGATCTCAGGGTCTATGATCTGAGGGTTGTGAGATTGAGCCCCATGGTGGGCTCTGCACTCACTGGGGAGTCTGCTTCTCTTCCTCTTCCTCTGCCCCTACATCCCACTCATGACCTCTCTCTCTCTCTGTCTAAAATAAATAAATAAAATCTTATAAAAAAAAGAACAACTACTTTTTCACAGTCGAGGGTAAGGCGAGCAGATTAGCCAAGAGAGTGGGAGCATGGTAGAATTAGAAGAGCTTCTGGATATCGGGCCTTTTGGGGAGGGTAAAATCACTTGAAAGTTCAGAGGACCTGATAACTATGTGGAACCAGGACCCAGCAATCCCGTAACAGCCTCATTCAAGGGATGCCTAAATAGAGCATGAAGCATGTATATATAGCAACATATAGAGAGATTTTTAAGGAATTGGCTCACATGATTGTGGGGGCTAGCAAGTCTGAAATCTGCAAGGCAGGATGGGAGAGTGGGGATTCAAGAAGAATTGATGTTGAAGTTTGAATCTGAACGACTCAAGGAAAAATGCCTTCTTTTTAGGGGACCCTGACTCTCTTAAGTCCTTCGACTGACCAGATGAGGCCACCCACAGTACAGATGGTAATCTGCTCTACTCAAAATCTACTGGTTTAAATGTTACTCATATCTTAAAAATGCCTTCACAACAACATCTAGACTGGTTTTTAGCCAAACAAGTGAGCACCATGACCTGGTCATGTAGCCACATAATTAATCACAGTCTGATTCACCAAATAGAGACAGAGAAAAGGAGGGCCAAGACCATCCTTCAGGCAGGCTCAAGGGTATCAGGGGCCATACATTTCACAGATCTTGGCACCCCGTGTGAACTAGGAGTCTGAAATTCCTGTGACTCATCCTCCCTCGCACATACAATGGTAAGTACTGCTGCAATGGCCACTCCATTGTATGCCCACCATTTTCCTGCAGTGATTCAGGCCAGCCATTACTTCTGGAGTTTGACTGAAGGTTTTTTAAGAATCAGCTTTAGCCAGGAAAAGAGCAAGTTGACTTCTGACACTGGTTAGCTTACGAAATACATTTAACTTCTTTGGACATCTGTAGAGACCTTTATGTTCCAGTATAAATGAGGTTTTTAATTATCCAGGTAATCGTCTCTTCACTTCACTTCCCTGGGCCTTTGTAGATACAGTCTGAGTAACCCGAGGTTGTATTTTAGAAGCATTAATGTGTCCCCTAACCGCGAGTACCTGAGCACAAGAACTAGTGAAAGGTCTTCTATCATTCAGTATTTATGTAGAATAACACCTTCTTATCTAGGGTAACTTAGCTGAAAGTCCAAGATAAGAGGAAAAACAGAACTATCACTTAAAATATAAAATCTGTAGTTGAAATTGGGCATTGGATAGAAAATTGGGAATGGTATGAAAATGGCATAAGAATTTTATGGGGCATCATCAACAATTTATTACCAGTATGCAAATGGCTAGCATTTTAGCAAACTTAGAGGTGGTTCAGATGGACTAGAGCAGTAAAATAAATATTACTGAAAATTGTTTTGGAATATTTAGAGCAATAAGTAAGTGCAGAGCTCCTTTGGTATTCAAGTGTTCTGTCAAATAAATCCAATTTTGTGTTGTCCGTGGATTTGCCTTGGTCAGAAGAAATACAACTATTTATTTTGACTTATTCTGGAAGGTGAAAGGGCTCTCAGTTGTTCTAATAGGAGAACCTAAAGCAAAGTTAGAGCTGCTATCGATTTGTCCACGAATAAATATACTTTCTTAACGGTACCTCTCTTCATGATGCTCTCCTGACCTGGTCATGAGGCAAAAATATTCTCTCACTTTCTCGTCCTTCTGAGGATGCGAATTTCAAAGCAGCGTTTAAACTTTCCAAGGCTTCTTTATAAATACAGTTATAAATTACAATTTTATTAGCAAGACCAGTCCACAGAATTATTCCTCAATATGAGGCGTCATTTATTTATCAGCTCTGTGCCAGTGTATTCGTTATCACGTGGCATTAACTGGAATGTCATCTTTGATACTACGTACCATTTAAACACTAAAAGGCAGGGCTTTGAAATTGGCTGGAATATATAGTGTTTAATATTTCTGTCTTTTGCTGGGTGATTATCTGGCACTAATTCAATTTAATCAGTCTGCGGCATTTCTAGAGAACCACAGTGCTTTATGTGATTTGAAATGAGGCTAAATTTTTTTAACTTCTCCTTACATTAATTTTAAATGCCAGCAGAGAACCAACTGCTGTGAAAATTAATGAATGAGCTACACCAGGCTGTCTTCACTTTGCACTTGAGTAATATTATACTCTGAGAACATATGCGATAAACAAAATAAACCCAAATAATACAAATGACACCAGAGAGACAGTAATCTATCTGCTTTTGGCTATGGGGGCAGACTGACAATTCCATTCCCTCTCTCTCTCTTTTTTTCTATAGTCAATTTTTCGTACGGAAATAAATAATTTTGTTGTTCCTGTTGCTCGTCTTAGAGTGTCGTGTTCGAATGTGTTACTGTAAGATTCTGTTGTATTCCTTTTAGAAGAAGTATTGTATTTATTAGTTCAATTCTGTTGTGTCACTCATCACAATGAGATTCAGAGAGGTGGGTGAAACTCTTGAAATCCCACAGCCACGCTACTGTGTACCACACAGGGCAAAGCACAGAGGTACAGACTTCCCCATGCTTGGGTTCAAATCTGGGCCCGACCCTGCCATTTCTCAGCTTGAGAAACTTCTTTCATGGCTCTGGGTATCACTGTCCTCATTTGTAAAAGGGAAATAATGGCTCGAATCATATCGGATTCTGGTGAGGGATAGAAGTCATATGTGGTAAGGAACTCACCCATAGCAGACACTCAATAAATCATAGTTATGATAATAACACTCGTCATCATCATTATGATCCCAGAGACATTCTAGTCCTAAAGGCGAATGCTAGAGAAAATGAGACACATTCTTTCTATGCTGTGCTAAAACTAGGGACAATACATATGTACATTTGCAGACAATCCGCAGACGGCCTCCAGTATTCAAATTCTTCGGCAGCAAATGATCTCTGGTCCTAATGAAAAACAAACAAACAGGATAGCTGACATGAACGCTGGGAAAGCATCTTTTTATGGTAATATTTTGATCCCAGGATTGAATGTGGGGAGTTAATACTATGTTTCTTTTTCTTTACTGACCCAGAAAAAAAGATTTTTCTCTTAAGAACAGAATGTGTGCAGGGGTGCTGGGGTGGCTCAGTCAATTAAGCATCTCCCTTCAGCTCAGGTCGTGATCCCAGGGTCCTGGGATGGAGGCTCGAGTCTCCTTGTCTACCTGCTCAGCAGGGAGTCTGCTGCTCCATCTACTTCTCCCCCCTGCTCGTACTCTCTCTCTCTCTCAAATAAATAAATAAAAATCTAAAAAAAAAAAAAGAACAGAATTTGTGTAGAGTTAAAAACCTTTTAGAAGTATAAAATGTAAATTATAATTGTCTGAGTGCCTTTTTGGTGAGACTAAGTACATTTTCTTTTTCTCTTTTGGCCTGCAGAAGTCACCCGTGTTAGAGTGGATGACTCTGGAATGTATTACGAGATCAGTTACAAAACTGATTAAATAAAGGGCATCATTCTTAATAAATTTGAACGGCACATATGCGTGTGTGTGGCATGTAAGTAGCTATATTCACACTCTCTCTTGTCATGTAATAGCACTGCTATGTAACAACCCCACGTGCTTGATTAAAACACTGGCCTATCTGCACTTCAGGGAAATAATGAAAAGCTAATAATGGGCTTTTTGGAGAAATAAGCAGATGCTTGAGTCTGTAGAATCTGAGTTCCCCTTCTCACTCAGGCAAGGGAAGCGCCTACGGTGGGAGGCTGAAGCCCCCCCCAAACCCTGTCACCATATGCGTGTGCTTGAGGATTACCGGAAAGCTCACGTTTGCCTTCACCTCCTGACAATCGCAGGGAGCTGGAAATGCTTCTTGCCATTTGCTTCATTTAACTTTCCCTTCCTGGTCCCACTGCATGTGCCAGGAGACATCAAACAACCGCTAGGACTTCATGGACATAGACCTGTCCTCTGTCACGTGCTTATAGCTTCTACCCTTACTGTCTTGTAATTTCTGGGAATAATGGCATTGTCACATCTGGTTTGCCCATTCTCTAGGGCTTCAGAGTCGGGGCTCAGTCTGGCCTTGCTGTCTAGCTGTTCCGATCTCAGATTTCTAGGTATGTATTTATTTATTTCTCATGGAGAGCTTCACTCATCTGGCAAACCCTGAGAATTTTCCCCTTTGTATTCTCCTTATACCTAAATCCACTATTCTGCTGTAGCTGTCTTTGCCTCATGAGGAGTTTAAGCACCCAAGGAGTGAAAAACGTGTTTCTATTTCCATGATTTTACAGAAAACTTCTATCTTCTGTTTTAGTCTGTGATCACTTAGAGATCAACCAGAAATATCATTTCAGAGTATGAGCAGAGAGATAATATAATATTACTCAAATCATGAAGCTACAGTGAATTAGAGTAAAATCCTACCTCAGTTGTTTATTATTTGGCCTGAGGTGAATTCCCCAGGCTTGAGAAAAATATCCTCATCTGTACAATGGGTGATAATAGTACTGACCTTGTAGAGAAGTGGATATGAGTAGAAGAGATAATATATATGAAACCCTGGTTTCTTTGTTCCTGAGAAAGGGCTCAGCAACTATTAACTATTATTTTGATCATAATTTTAGGGTTTTTTTTTTTGGTCTTAATTTTAGCCCTTCAGGGAATTCATAATCCTTTGTTAGGAATTTTAGCTTTAAGCATTTTTATCTGTTGCTATTTCTGATAGCCATTGAAGTAATGACCTCCCCTCACGGTCACTAGTCCAATACTCCACTCATTTGTTTAAAAAGAAGAAATCCTAGACTCTATCCCTATACATTCTCCCCAGGTCTCTATACAGCAGAATCATCTGCTTAAGAAGAAGGATTCTAGGGGCGCCTGGTTGGCTCAGTCAGTAGAGTATGTGTCTCTTGATCTTAGGGTCATGAGTTCAAGCCTCACATTGGGCATAGAGACTACTTTTTTAAAAAAGTATTCTATATGCCTACTGTACTGCTACGTATTAATGGCAAAGATTATTTACTTTTTTTTTCCCTCAGAGTATACTTTAGATATCCACTTTCTGGTATTCCGTCTTCAGCTGAATAAATTGATGTAATATCCATGGCATCACCAAATACATTTGATATCCAAAGGCCTTTTGTTTCTTGCACCTGCCCAGTGGCCGTGGTTCTTGTCATTATCCTCATAGGTGTAAGTTTCTAAGAGCAAAGGTGTAATTCTTTGTCAGTAAGTGTCTGTCCCATAATACTGCAAAATACTATGAAATTTATGAAGAATTATAGATATATAGTTTGGAGAATAAAGGATATACTTTTCTAACTTTGATTGCATTTCTATTACTATAATAATGTATCGAGTAGGTCTATTCATTTATTTATTTGGACCATGAAAAATGCCCATGACTAATCAGGGTTAGAAAGAATTTCCTTTTCTGGGCATGAAAACTGAAGTTCAGGAAAGCCAAGTGACTTTCTCCAAAGCAAAATAAGTATTGTACACAGACTAGAATCCGGGCTTTTGATGATCAATTCAGGGATGAATCTGCAGCTACCACCTCTTACACATATTTTGATAATAAATGTTGATCTTGGAATTGTTAGTGGATTCCTATTAAGGGCACAGTCTTGCAAGTGGCCTATCCCATTCATAAGAAAAAGGGTGGAGTTGCCCTATCTTACACTTATAAAAATCATCACTCTTCATAAACGGGCCATTATGCATGGATTTTGAAAACTTTAGCTGACAATTGCTGTTTCCAGTAAATGGTGGTTTGCCTGTGTGATATAGTCATGTGTCTGAAGTGTATCAAAGCATAGAACTTACATAACTGAAATTTCTGAAGTAAATAATTAAAAAACAATAAGTAAAACAATATACAGATTTACGATTTTTTTTTCATTCTTATTTGGTTTAGCTTAAGGTGTATTTTTTTTTTAAGATTTTATTTATTTATTTGACAGAGATAGAGACAGCCAGCGAGAGAGGGAACACAAGCAGGGGGAGTGGGAGAGGAAGAAGCAGGCTCCCAGGGGAGGAGCCTGATGTGGGGCTCGATCCCATAACGCCGGGATCACGCCCTGAGCGGAAGGCAGACGCTTAACCGCTGTGCCACCCAGGCGCCCCTAAGGTGTATTTTTTGAACTACAAATATGTATCCTGGAAAATAGGACATCTTATTTTAATGCTAATGATTACTTGAGCAACTTCAATTTTGAAAATTACACCATTGTGTTGTACTTCATATTCTAAACGAAAGGGTATTAAGAAAAAATCGTTCTCGATGCTCTTGGTCAGGACTTGAATGGAAGGTGAAAACCAAATATGTAATGCTTTGAGTGGTATTATAGCTCTGCCCGACTTGGGGAACAATCAGCATCTCTTTTATGAACCTTTTTGGCATGGCTTTGCAAAAAGGCCAATTTTAAATACGCAGTAATGCTTTCCATATGCTATTTTAATTGTACAGTTTAATGAAAACTTCATTTACAAAGTGCAAACTGGGTGTGACCCGGTTCCACTTCCAAGTTTATCCCACAGAGAGATATTTAACAACCTGTGTGCTTCCTTCCTCTCCAGCTTTCCTTGTCTTTCTATAGCCCCTTCTCCAAGTTTCTGAGGCTAACGATCCCCACACCCATGTCTTTGAGAAATTCCAACTCTCCAAACAGGAGGTGGTATCCTTCTTGCCCCTTCTTACATTTTGGGAAGTGGGAGCAAGGTTAGTGTTCAGCCTGACCGTTGGAGGTTTTCCTCCTCTCTGTCACTAATGCTTCAGAAAAGTATGAGCCATGGATTCATGAGCCAAGGGGGATCTGGACCACTCAACTGCAGTCGATTTGTGTACTAATGTGAACTTCAGCCTGTCTAGTTATCTTTCCTACATCACTTGTTAAGTAAACATATTTTGAGAAAACAAGCATTCATGTTTGTAAGAGACATCAACATCTAACCCCACATCAATTAGATTTATCCTGTTAAAGAAGTTTTATCATCAGTACATGACGTACTAGGGGGGAAAAAGATCCTTCAGTTATCATGCAAGGAAGCATTAGACATTTCCTGCATGTCTAAAATGAACTGGCCAGTTAAAGGAAAACCACATCCATTAATGAAACCACAAAAGGGACCCTATTAAATTCTTTTGCTTACTGGTGGGTTATCTTGTTGAATCCTTTTTGATTCTGGGTTTCCTTCTGATAAAATAATATGGGGGAGATTTGACTTGTTTGGTTCCTTTTCTCTAAAAAATGAACGGTGACAAAAGACACCAAAAATGAAGTTCAATGATAAGCTTAGAAGGAAAAGATAATTTCTTTGGTGTCTGGAGATCAGTGCACCTGAGCTAAATTCTACTATTGCAAGGAAAAATTAAATCATAAATCAAGATATCGTGGAAATATGGCGAAGTTTCAAGCAGGCCTCGGTTCGCCTGCTGGTTTTACCACTTACTCACTTGGCGCACTTGTAACTGATGTCACCTTGTGAAAGGTCAGTTTCTCTCAAAGCAAAATGGAGCCAAGGGTGCCAGATACCACATCATGGTGGGTGTTTGGTTTGTGGTAGACTTCAACCTGTGTTCCAAACTTCCCCTCTCCGGCACAGGTCACATAATGTAAATAAATGAGATTCAGGCGGGCATTCATACACAGCATTTTTATCTCTGTGAGGCCACATAAGCCAGGGGTGCCCCTACTTTGCTTCTCCTTAACTCACAGGCTAATTTGCAGAGTTATAATGAAATAATCTGAGAATGCTTCGTAAACTAGAACATATTTTTCAAAAAATACAGTGACTCTTATTTTTCTGAAGACTTTGCACATCTGATGTCATATATAACTTTCATGATTTCTGTGATCTGAGCAGGACAGATAATGTCCACATGCGATAGAGAAAAGAGACTCCTCAAAGCTGACGTTGTAAGATAATGGTCAATTCCATCATCAACTCTGGCCTTTTGAGTTATTTCTATTCTCAGATACTCTTTTTGGTTTGCCTATTTTGCAGATCACAAATGAAGAAATTGTATATTGTATCTAAATGTTGAATATATGTGTTGGAACTTTTTTTTTTTCTAGTTCAATTTGCAGTTAGACAATTCAGATCCCTCCCTCCTTGACCTCTCCTCACATGCCCCAATGAGTTCAACTAGTCGTCCACCAGTTTTGGAGAAAATATTCAAGCAGGAGAGATAGGGGCTGAATCTGATAGTTTGACTTTTCTGAGTTCTTGCTGCATTGTGGTCTCTGCTACGTTCTGGGCAACAATATTTTGTTGCTGTAGGAACCAAGTATAAGCACCAGGGAATAGTAACCATGCACTTCCTTTCCTGAGCTGGGCTTTAATCGGCCAATATCTGTAAACAGAATACATGGGTCCCTATTAGAGAGTTAAAAAACTGGCTGCCTCTTCTGAACAATTTAAAAATGACTTCCGCTGGGCTCCAGATGCCATTAAAAATAAATTCTGAAATAACAAACGTTGGCGAGGACGTGAAGAATAGGAAACACTTGTGCACGTTTGGTAGGAATGTAAGTTGGTGCAGCCATTACATAAAGAAGTATGCAGATTCCTCAGAAAATTAAAAATAGAATTACCATACAATCCAGTAATTTCACATCTGGGTATTTATCTGAGGGAAATGAAAATGCTAATCCAAAAAGACATATGCCCCCCACCATCATTGTAGCATTATATAACCGAGATATGGAAGCAAACTAAGCGTCCACGGACAGATAAAAGGATAAAGAAGATGATATATGCACGCACACGCACACACACACACACACACATATACACACACACACACGCACACACACACGCACACACACACACACACATATACACGTACACACACATATGCACAATGGAATATTACTCAGCCATAAAAAGGTAAAACCTTGCTATTTATGACAAGGATGGACCTAGAGGGCACTCTGCTAAGTGAAATAAGTCAGACAGAGAAAGACGAATACTGTATGATTTCACTTTATATACTTATATACTGATAAACAAATGAACAAACAAGCAAGCAAACAAAAAGCAGAAATGGATTCATAAATACAGAAAACAAACTGGTGGGTGTCAGAAGGGGTGCGGAGGTGGGTGGAATAGAGGGCATTAAGGGGTACAAACTTCCCATTACAAAATAAGCGAGTCAGAGCGATGTAAAGTACAGCATAGGGAATATGGTCAACACAGTGTGATAACTTTTCATGATAAACAGACGTATCGTGGTGATCATTTTGTAATGAACATAAATGTCAACAGACGTATCGCGGTGATCATTTTGTAATGAACATAAATGTCAAAGTGCTATGTCACACACCTGAAGCTAATGTAATAGTATATGTGAATTGTGTGTCAATACAAGTAAATCAATTAATTAAAATCACTTTGGCACACTGAAAATAAATGAATAAATACTGAAGACTGCTGGATAACACGGCAGATGAAAGTTGCCTCTTTTTTTAATATTATCTAAAACGAAAGGATGGAAAGAAAAAATAAAACTCTATCTTCAAAGAAATAGGCATATACACTTATCTCAGAAATCCATCCCATTAAAAGAAGTCCCAAATACAGAAAGCGTACCACACGTTTCGGCAGAGTGGCCGTGCTCGATTAAGAGGGCTGAGTACGCTTGAGTTAAAATCCCTGTTTCTTCACTACGTAGCCATCTGTATTTGGGAAAGTTACCTCGTCACTATCTTACCTCAGTTTCCTTATATGTAAACTGGGTATAATTAGAGGGTACTTCACGTGGACGTGGTGAAGAGTAATTGAATCCTGACGTGCACAGTGCTTGGAACTGTGTCTGTCACATAGTAAGCCTTCGAAAGTTAATGATCTTTATTATCCTTTCCTGTAGAGCAGATGAAACATGAAGTTTCCCCAGGAAGTCATATAATTTAACAGGCAAAGCCAATGACTCTAGTTTAGAATAGCGAGCTTGGTGAGAGGAAGAAAGACACTAAAAAGTGTCTGAGCACTGTTCAGTGCCATAGTGTCAGGAGAGAGCAGAATGAGGAAATCTGCAGACATGTCGTCTCTGTAAGAAGCGAGCTGCTAGAATAACAAAATAGAGGAGACATTTGAGTTATAAGGCTTGCTGTTCTTGATCAACGGAGGAAAAAAAAAAGGTTAATGTGCCACTTAAAGTATTTGAGAAAAAGAGGATGGGATGTGGGAAAGAGCTTCACTTGGAGAACTGGAGACTTCCTGCCATCGCAGAGTGGAATCGTACCTGCAAGGTTAAGGGTCGATGAGCAAATTAGCCATCCAGAGACCAAAATGAAGCACCCGTGGCTAATGCTTTACTTAACACTATTCTCTTAACTGTCAGGCATGGAAGATATCTTCAATTGATAACTTTAGTTATTAAAGTTATTTCAATTAAATAATTTAAAATAACTAGATCATGGCAGTTTCTTTTAATATTCAAAAACTGTAGGGGCGCCTGGGTGGCACAACGGTTAAGCGTCTGCCTTCGGCTCAGGGCGTGATCCCGGCGTTATGGGATCGAGCCCCACATCAGGCTCCTCCACTATGAGCCTGCTTCTTCCTCTCCCACTCCCCCTGCTTGTGTTCCCTCTCTCGCCGGCTGTTTCTATCTCTGTCGAATAAATAAATAAAATTAAAAAAAAAACAAACTGTAAACAGCGGTTGATGCCAATGGACAACGAAATGAATCAACACATTGTTGTGTAAAGACAAGCCACATCGACTCAATTAAAAACAATGAATTACTAAGGAGTGTAATAAGGGTGAACTGAAAAAAGAAAACAAAAACGAAATGTTAAATTTTTTTAGAAGTAATAATTGGCCCAAAGAGCTTTGGAGTCAGTCAGCCTTGTCTGACTCCAAAGCTCGTTTTTTTTTTTTTTTTCATTATAATATGCTCAGGATCAAGAATTGTGTATTAATAGATGACATTCCATTTTAAAATTTACAAATTTGCCTTGAAGAAGAAGGAGAAGGGGAAGAAGGAGGGGGGCAAGAAGGGAAGGGAGAGAGGGTAAGAGGAAGGGGCAAAAGAAGAGGAGAAGGAGGAGAAGAAGAAATGACACGAAGTTGGGAAAAGTTGACACAATGAGGTTTCTAAAATGAAAGGGAGAAAATATCAATGAGAAACATTAAAAAGAAAGAAAGAAAAAAAAGTCAATGGCATCAAGATGATTTTTTTCTACTTTACAATTATGCTGTGTAAGGCCAAGATCTCCGTAGTGTTGTAAAAAAAAAAAAAAAAAAAAAAAAAAAAAAAAAAGGCTTTCTTTCCACGAATGATGTCTACAATTCTGTGGACTTGCAACTGCAACTGGAAGTCAACATCGCGTTGTCTCCTGCACGGGTGATGTTAAGACTGTGGCCTTGAATTTGATTCTGTGCAGCTCTGTTGGCTGAAAGAGGCCAGAAACAAAGAGAACTCAAATGCCGCGATGCCCTGCGCCAGCCCCCACCGATGTGTCTCAGCCACCCACGGGCTCCCTGCAGCAGCGGCGTGCCCCTTCCCTGCCAGCCCCCGATTTCAGCACAGCTGGACTGACAGGTCTCTTCACACTCCTGTGGCTTTTGTTTGTTGTTTGGTTTTGCTTTCTCTCCAGTCAAGGCAGGCAGATCAGCCCCAAAGCAAGTGCAGCCTGCAAGCGTTGGGGGAGTAGCATGGCGGGGATACCGCTCTACCGACGAGGCCCCCGGCCTCCCGTCTTTCAGTGGCAGGCATCTCGGTGCTCCGTGGGCTTCACTACTATGGCCCCCGGGGAAAAGTAGCCCAACGCTATGCTCTGTATCAGCTTTCCCCTCTCCTTCTAACAGCCTCCTCTTCATTACTTCTGCCTCCGAAGATCATCTATCTAGTAAGTTTCCAAGGCAAATCCTTGCTTCAGAGGAACTGGAACTAAATGATTGTCCGGATCTACAGGTTTGGTGGTCCTGGGAGCAGGGAGTCAATACCAGGACTATAAATCTAGGTCTTAAAGTTTGGACCTATCTCTGGGTCCTCGGTGACATGGGTGTCATGAGGAAAAATCAAGTCACTGGAGGGATCCCAGTGAGGCAACCATGCCCCCTGTACAGAAGAAGGCAATTTTCCAGCTTAAATAAAATATGAAATCGCTCCTCAGTAGTTTTGCAAATGGAAGAAAATGAACGCCTTTGGTTTTCCAGGAAACACAACAGCAGAGTCGGAATGACAAGGCAAGGTCTGACATCAGCCTGGGCCCTGCCCATAGACGGAGGGCAGAATGAATTGGATTGCATAAAACGTCTCTGCTGTTTGAAGCAATGAAGGGAATGCTAATGGCCACTGCTTTCTGAAACAACAAATTAATGAGATTCTCTTTAAAATCCTCCCCAAAATGCCTTCAGTTTATTTTCTCATTAAACAGAGGTCTCAGAGTGGCAGCTGTGACTTTGTTGGTTTAATGATAGTTGGACATGGAAAAAAAAAAAGTCCAGACTTTGAGGGGATGAAAGGATGGGAGCCTGGAAGATAAAATTGTAGACGGACAATCGTTTCTGATAATCCTTCCACCCGGGAAAGTTCAAAAATGATTTATTTCTGGCAAAATGGCTTTTAAATTCACTTTCTGTTCTTTCCAGCTTTTTTCACCCCTTTTTCTTTTTCTTTTCCTGATCTATACAGAGCTCACTACCCCAGGGAAAGTTTAGTTGAAGCTTTCATATCTCTATCTTTCATGGAGGAAGTAAGAGGGGTTTTCATTTAACTTTGAGGGCAGCCAAGTTCCTTCATTACCATGTTAGCAGGTCTCCAGAGATGGGCGGGCAGCAGTGTGTCCTGGTTCTAGGGACTTTTCACATAAGCCCTTCTTAAAAGCACTGTGACCTCACCGGGAGCTTGCTGACTTCTCCCATCCAAACCGCCAGGGTCATCAAGGGCAGAGCAAAAGCAAACCACGTGAGGAACGGCTACGAAAAATCTGAATTTCCATGAGGTAGAGAGATCAGACATTTTCATGTTTATCATGCCAAAAACTAACTTTGTATACAAAATACACCATAGTTTACAAAACACTTTCTCATCCATATAGGGTAGAAATAAAAATTAGCTCTACCAATGAAGACTTGGAAGTTCAAAAGGTAAACAGCAGGGATAAAACGTCAGCATTAATAAGGGGAAAAGGCAGTCACATGATGCCTAGAAAGGTAGTCACCTGAGGTCATGTTTATCCTCGATAAATATTGTCTATCCCCAATCTCTTCTATGACTCGAAATTCTCTCATGAGAGTTATGACAGGAAAAAGACTAGTTGGAAAAAGGTGTTTGTACCAGAAATAGCCTCTAGGTTTAAGAATCATAAAAATACATTCTGCATTTCTAATGAAAATTTATGCAAATTAAACCTATTGCAATTATTGATTGACGATTTTAAGAGCAGGCAGGCTACCTATTATATGTTTCTTGTAAAGGACTAAAATGTTTCAATGCCGATTACAGCAGAACTTGTAATAATGTATTGAATAAAACTACCATTTTAAGAAAGATATTTGGAGATTCCCGAAAACTTGAAAATGGGAATGATGTCCCTCCCACCCTCCCCCCATGTATATCGGTAAGCCCATTTTACCTAAGACAGACCTGGATATGACATCATTATTTAATATATACTTGCTAATTGACTTTAAATCATTGCAGAGGAAGAGCAACATTGTGTATCGTATGTGAACAGCTATGTGTCAGGGAACCATGCTCCTTGCTCTGGGCGATAAGTAACTGAATCATAAGTTTGTCACGTATTAATGGTGTTTTGGAAGAGGGGACTGGCTGTTTACTTCTATAATAATTAAAATACTTAAATGGCAACTGGATGGATTAAGGAGATCTTGCTAAAAGACTTTAAACGCTTGGTTGGGATACAGTGAAAAGTCATCAAATCCCCTTAATATGAAATTGGAAGTATGTCTTTTTTTAAATCATTTGTGGGGGAGGGAAAAGTCCTGAACTTGACTTTATGAGTCAGTAGAGTTTAGTGAGATTTGGCCACTTAGTACATACTTTAGTTCCTCCCATAATACATGAGTTCAGGGATAATTTCTGTTCGGCTTCCAGATGTAATCTATCCTCATCTTTCACCCTGGAGGAGGAAAGGCATGCCCAATCCAGGAAGAAAGGGTGTGGATCACCAGAATCCATGCCCTGGATCTTTCTGCCTCCCTGTGTCTTGTGACTGCCTGTACCCTTGCTCCTGGCTCCAATCTCTGATGAATACGAGCCTGGCTGCACCTTCCCGTCCTTCGTGTCAACCCAGCTTTTCTGATTCCTGTTAAGCGTCCTTAACTAAACTCTCACCAAATACCCAGTTTGAATGTGCTGTGGCTCTCCGCCTGGGATGCAGACTGAAATCGTATCATTGCTTTTCAGTGTCGTTTTTATTGCTGTGGATTGTTTCCTTTGTTTGTTTCTTTGCTTGAGGCGATGTAACATAGCTGCCCAAGCACCTAACTTGTTCCAGCAGTAAGACAGCCAATCTACAGATAATTCATGTGTGATTTCAATGTGTTGGACTCTTTCCTGAATTCTGCGATAGCTAATAAAATGGATGGTGCATTGTTTCTGTCCTATTCAGGAAACAAGACAGCCAGATTATATAAAAAGATAAGTAACAATGCAGAACCGCACGCTGCAGTATGAAAGATCATGGGCTTTGGAGTCAAACATCTCAGTGATCAAATCCCTGTAACGGGACCTTATTGTGTAGCCTGAGGCTAACTGCTTCCTTTTCTGTGCCCTCAATAGAAGTAATAATATTGGTCTCATAGGGTTGTAGTGGGGAATAAATTCAATAACGTTCGTGTATTTGGCCAGAAGTGCTTGGCACGCACAGGGGAGTCAGCATGTCTGCTTCCCTCCTTGCTGCTTCTCTTTCTAGTGGAATTCACCGAAGGCAAAAAACATACCTCAGGGTTTAGCTTAGATTTTTCAATGGCTCTCTTAGTTTTTCAATATCTGTAAAATGGGGACATTTTACCTCCTGAAATTGTGGTGGATGGCAGCTGCGGTTCACTCGGGAATGATTGGGGCATGTTTAAAAGCAGCTGGATGCATGCGAAAGGTAAGAAGTTGAAGGTGTTCAGAGCTGTGAGAGCAGCTCTGTCAGGCACCACAGGACAGCAGCTGGGGGGAGATGACAAGTGAGTGGAGAACGCATAAGTCACACTGATTGTAACGGTGAATGGGAATGACGGGAGCAATAAAAAAGGGAACTCGCTGGGGGGAGAGTTACCCACTCCCAACTGTTGCCAAGGGCATTGGTCAGGATCAATGGCAGTTGAAAACGGAAAGGTGGCACAAGGTAGAGGAAGGATAGAAAAACACAGAAAGAGAAAGATAGAGGCCAAAGGGAAAGCAGGAAAATGCTCCTGGTTTCCTATCTCCATAGGTTCCATGGCGGTTGATACAGAAGAAAGAAATACATAGGAAAAACAAATGAAAAATTGGAGAATTTCAGTAAATGGAGCAGGAGAATCAAGCTGACAAGGATCAGAGCCAGATCCTGACCAAAGGACCATGGATATCCAATGAACATAATCTTCAGTAACCAAAATCCCAGGCATTAAGGATTTTGATATGACTCTTCAGATCAGCAGAGAAACCAGATGGATACTGGTGATTCTTTCAGGAGAAAAAGTATTAACACCTGTATAGGGCACCTTATGGATGATTTTAGTGAATGCATCATGATAATGGTTGAATGGTATACAGGGTCAAAAAAAAATTGAAATGCGTGCATTATTGACATTAGCCAGGAAAAAGCAGAAAGTGGAGTTGGAATGAGGATGGAAAGTCAAGTGAATGGGAAGAACACAGAGCGACACAGTCTTGGCACTGTGTCGGGGCTTGGCAAACTTTGTTAGAAGCCAGATAGAACATATTTTAGGCTTTGTGAGTGTGATAGCTAATTTTATGTGTCAACGTGTCCGGACTAAGGGATGTCCAGATAGCTGGTATGTTAGCGAGGGCATTTCTGGAAGAGATTAGCGTTCATAGAACAAAAAAGCAAAGAAAAGGTGAATTGACACTCTCTCTTCTTGAACTGGGACATCGTCTTCTCCTGTCCTTGGACATTGAAGCTCCTGGTTCCTCAGCCATGAGATTCCAGAACTTAGGCCCAGATTCTTAGGCCTTCCACCTCAGACCAGGAGTTATATCATTGGCTCCCCTGGTTCTCAGGCCTTCAAGCTCAGACTGGATAACATTACCAGCTTTCTTGTTTCTCCAGTTCACAGACAGCAGAGCTTGGCACTTCTTGGCCTCTATAACCTCTTGGCCTCAATGTCTACAATGTCCAGTAGGAAACCAGGCTGAGTCCCCAAACTGGGGCTTAATGCATAAATCTTGCTGCAGTGTCAACCTCCCCCGGAAAGGGAGTCTTAACCTGTCAGTCAAGAATTTTCCCAGCAGCGCTAAAAGGTGTGTCCCATGGGCCTTCTCCATCCCCCTCAAAAAGATGATAATCTGCGTGATAAGACCCCTTGCTTTTCCCCCCAAGGGAAAGTGGTCTTGCCTGGAACAATCCCTTTCTTTCACTGTTAGCTTTCTTGCCCCACCGTTCTTTTATAAAAACCTTCCCTTTTGTATAATTCCTCAATGTTGCCCTCTACTTGTTAGATGGGATGCTGCCCGACTCATGAATCGTTTAATAAAGACAATTAGATCTTCAAAATCTAGTCCATTGAATTTTGCTTTTTAACAACAATAATAAATTTATCTATTGATTTATCTAGCCTATTGATCCTATTTTTCTGGAGAACCCTGACTGATATCTTGAACCATATGGTCTTTGTCACAACTGATGTATTCTTTCCTTTTTTTTTTCTTTTTTAAAATTTTTATTTATTTATTTGAGAGATCGAGAGAAAGAACACAAGCAAGGTGAGGGGCAGAGGGAGAAGCTGAGCAGGGAGCCTGACGTGGGGCTCGATGCCAGGACCCTGAGATCATGACTTGAGCTGGAGGCAGCGGCTTAACCGACTGAGCCCCCAGGCGCCCCACAGCTGTTGTATTCTGCCATAGTGCAAAAGCAGCTCCGCACAGCGCATAAACAAATAACTGGGGCTCTGTGCTGATAAATCTTTATTTACAAAAAACAGGGAGTGGGCCTATTTGGCCCATGGGTCCCAGGTGCTGACTCCTGCACCGTATTTCTCCCTCTGACGGGGAAGAGGGAGCAGAACCTCTGACAGAAAGGGCTAAAGAATATCACCAGACGGGTATGATCATCATCATCAGACAGGAGAGTAGCACACGCAGAGGCGAGGCTGCGCAGTGAGGGCAGATTTCAGAAGCCCTCCAATTCCATGTGATAGCCCGCCTCATTTATTTTAGAAGGTTAAGTAAAGTTGCCTCAAACATCTCCTCCATCTGCACCCTCATCTAAGTTATGAAAGTTACTGTGGATTTCTGGAACCAAGTAGCTCCCTCTCTGTTAATTTTTAGGTAAACTGCCTGCACATTGAGGACTTCAAGGGCCCACACAAGTTTGAAATGGGAAGGATACGGTTAACTACCTGCCAAGTATTTCAGGGTTGCTAATGCTGTCTTTTTTGCCAGCGAAGATAGGGGAGCTCCCGAGAGCGTCTGAATAGAACACGCCGTCAGGAAAGGTGTTCCCAGGGTGGAGAATCAAGGACGTCGCTGGGCCTTCTGCAGAAAATGAATGGTGCATCACTTTTGCAGTGAGAAAGGCCATGTCTATGCAAAATGCATGAAAGCCTGTCAGCTGGGGAAGAAGGCATCCCCACTGGTCAGCGGCACAGCCCAGAATGAAAAGGGATATGCAGCAGGTGAGCTGGTCACACCTGCCCCAGTGAATGTAGCCTCACGGGGAGAGCGAGGCTTTGAAAGTCATTGCCAAGAAGACATGGGAAGAAAATAAAGAAGGTGGCTTTCGGGTGGTAGGTGAAGAGATTGTCGAGTGACAACATCAGTGGCTGGGGTGAACAATGCACAGAGCGAGGGAAGGCAGGGGCAGGGGCAGGGGAAGTTAGCAAGCAGGGCCCGTTTTAGTAAAAAGGGGCTTGTGTGAGAGCCACAGGAGAGGGACTGCAGACAGATGACACAGAGGGAAGACAAGGGAAGACAAGGACAGAGGGAAGGGACTCCTTGTGTCTCCACGCCCAGAAGAGAGGGTTCCCAAGGAGAGCCACACGAGGAGCAAATAACGGAGAATCTGATCTCCAAGGAAATGCAACTAAGAAACCAAAGGCAGAAACATAAAGGGGAGTTCAAAGCAAGACTCCGAAGAGCATTTCAACTGACAGGAAAATGTAGCAAAGCATCACAGAGAGTAGGAATGTGTACAGCGCCTGCCAGGAACAAAGAACTATGACGGAAGAGGATGTGAAGGGAATGAGCCTCTGGTACACTGGGTTCGTGAAGAACCCGAATGCAATTTAGGTTTTGAAAGGCTTGAGGGAGATTTGTTTGTTCAGCTGGGGAGGAATTATAAACAGCTTATCATCAACTTCAACCCCGGCACAGTTCTCTTGAAAATACTCTACAGATGGAAGATATTGTTGCGCCTTTGAATTCAGCACTCCCGGTTCTGAATAGTAGATTGGTGGATGGGATGGAGAGGGCTAAGAACATACAGGAAGGCAGAGTAAATGTGTGTATATGCACACACACATAACACATACACATGGATATATGCACGGAGGGGCTTGCGTGTCACTACACAAATTTAGAAACTTAATTAGCAATTGTGAGTACCTATCACTCCATTTATTAAAAGAATTAAACAGGGGATGGTGAAGTAATGAATGACACAGCTACACATCAGAATCATTAGTCCTGTGGTGTGGATACTCATTTATTGACATTTCCAGGTGGATAATAAAGTCATAGCAGTGACAGGGATGATTTGTCACTGATGGGAATAAGAAACTGGGTTGCAGGCGTTATGACTGCATATTGCTATTATCCCAAAGCAACGGAGGGTCCTTCTCTTTTGGGCACCATCGCCACTGAAACTTCTCTTTGGACACATTTCTATTGTTTTTCTTCCACTGGCTACTGGCCTTCTTCACAGTCAAAATCTGAATTTATTCTACTGTTCCTAGTACCATCCGTTTTTTGTTTTGTTTTGTTTTCCATCCGTCACTGATCCAACCACATCACCTTACAGAGGAGAAAGCTTGAACCAGTCCTGGGAACAGAGAGCTGCTGGGATATAAGACGATAGGGCAGGAGTAGCAAATGCTCTCCTAATTGGCATCTCATGTAAATATCACAGAAATTGCCTCTCTCTTGATTCTATCCCCATAGCAACCTCAGTGAGACACTGTTGCTGTTTTGTCTTTCTTTGCTTCTGCTGTTGGGATTACTGGACATTATCCTTTAGTGTTAGAAATTACCTTCAGTTTAATACTTAGGAACAAAGGTACATACGGAGGAGGCATTCTTTCTTCTCAATAATTTGGGTACTGAGTGATCGATATTCCAATCTTTTATGATTGATAAAGTAGTTTACATTTTGAATGCAGACTTTTTCAGACTGTACTTATACTTCTTCTTGCTCTTTCTATTTGTGTTCGGCACTGTGCAGACCAAAAATGGCAAAACCAGAGCATCATCATGGCTCTCTTTAGCTTAAAGAATTGTCATCTGAGACTGATTGGTCTTGAAACTCATCTCATCAATGAAGTATTAACTAAACCCCCAGAAGATGACCTTACCTCAGAAATAAGATTGGAGAAACATTAAGGAATTTCTAATGTGCGCAAATAAATGGCATAATGTAAGAATGATAAATAATGCCTAATTTCCATAACTGGAGACCTGTAAACATCAATCTGTCTAAGAAAATTCTGGGGTATTGAACAGATGGCTCATGAACAAACGGGAAACATTCATTCATTCATTCAGTGTTTGTTGAACACCTACGTTGTACCAGAAACATTGGATTAAGTAGACCTTACGATATAGTGTTTTCTCCATGATCTTTCCTTTAGAAATATAAAGGTAATTCATAACTGTAATTTAAATGTAGCCTTTCTTAGGAGCATTATTATGTGAACACATAGAGGAAGCAACAGAAGGAAAAAAAAACAAACAAAACAACCCTCAGTATATTATAGAAGGATCTATCCAAAGTTAAGCTCATGTTAAAACATTATGGTAACTATAATGTTGGCTCTTAGCCTTTGACAGAAAGTAGGTTTACTCCTAGCTCCTTAGATCACTTGTTTTGTAGTTTAAAAATGTCTATGTAATTGAACACATCCTCCAGAAAGTTTAAAAGTGTATTTCTTTTAAAATTTTTATATGAATTTCACATCCCTAAGAGAGAAACATTTTCATAATGTAATTTTTTAAGACTTTTTCCTCAGAGTCTAAACTGCTCCAAGTTCAAGACAATTTTCTCCCTAATCATATGAATATTTTATGTAAGTATAATATTCCATTGTATTAAGATAAATCAAGCTTGCCTCAAAAATTTAACTTTGGGCAGATTCTTCTTTGGACAATTTATCTGATAAATTCTTCTAATTCTGAAGGAATATGCTTTTCTTAGAGTTCAGAATTTCATTGAATTTCTGCAAATAAAAATGCAAGCAACTCATTATTCTTGCCTATAGGGAAAGGAGTGAGCAGGGATAAATGAAATCCAAGGGTAATCCCTAAAACTCATTTTAATGATTACTTCCACTCCTCTCTTAAAGCCTGTGTGGCGAGGCTCACGATAGACAGGCAGGAGTGGTTGCCTGTGTCTGGTTTCACCCCCTCCTCCCGTTTCTGGGCACGCTGTGTCTGGTGAAAGGGAAGCGAGGCAGGCATCGCAAGAGTTGGAAACGAAAACCTTGGGATGGAGCACAAATATAAATTCAATCAGTCCTTCTTCCCACAACTCGTTCTACTCTTATCATATTCCTTCCCACACTGCATTATGGTTGGTTGTGTGGGTGTTTGCTTAGACCCACTGTCATTGATTCATTAAGCAAATGTTTATTGAGTGTTTTCTGTGTGCAAAGTACTGGGACTCCCCCAGAGAGTAATGGCGATTGTGCCTTATACAAGCATCTTATTTTGGTACCTTTAAGATACCCTAATGTGGGGCAGAGCCTTCCATGAGTCCACAGTGTGCAGGGTAAGCCTGTCCACCCGAGCAGCAAGGAGTGCAGAGTTCTCTTCAAGACCCCATGCTTGCACTTCTTTTCATTCCAACGTGACTATGTTTGTCTGTGAGCAAATTCAGTTTCCTAGCTATTATTTATGCCCCCTTTCCACTTTTGTGGCAGAAAAGTACTGATGTGACCCTTTATTTTAAGAGTACTTGGGATTTGTTTAAATCAAATATGGTAAGACACATACGTGGACGTGATCGTCTTGAAGGAAGAAGATTTTTATACTCACAAATCCCTAGAAACAGGAGTCATGCCACACCACACAGGGCTACATGGGGAAGCACAAGGGTCAGTCAAGAGGCAGAGGGAATGAGGGGAAGTTGTGGACAATAGCTTTGAACTGTGGTTTCCATAGGAAGGAATGGACCAGGTAGGGTAAGTAGATTTAAGATTGGCTAGTGTGAATAATTTCAGTGTGCAGTGGGGCTTACGGGCTCTCCCTAGTTGTCTCATACCTGGCCCTGAGTTATTAAGGCAGGGAAATAATGGCCTCGAGATCCCACATAATTTTAAAATTCTAGAAAAATAACAATGTATTTTTTAATTAATTATGACATCTCAACATTATGTTTTCATTTCTTTTTTTAAATGGATAATCCTGTTGACTTCTTCACGTAAAAATACTATGATTTTGTCATATCTTTTGGAAAGACTAGAGAGGTAGGTCAACTCATCTTACTATGATGGATCAAAATTTTATTATGATTAATACAGCTATTGAGAGCTTATTGTTATTAATAATATTCTTCCATATGAAAAGTAGTTATTGGTAATTAATTCTTGCTTAGATTTTAACATGAGTTTAAACATTTCTTCTTGTTATATTTGAATTTTGATATGGTTGACATTCTGAAAGAAACAAAATATTAATCTGAAATTGAAATTACATAAGTAATCCAAATCAATTTTAAAGACATAGATATGGGGCACCTGGGTGGCTCCGTCGCTTGGGCCTCTGACTCTTGGTTTCATCTCAGGTCACGATCTCAGGGTCATGAGATCAAGCCTTGCCTCACCGGGCTCTACACTCAGCGAGGAGTCTGCTTGCCTGCCTCCCTCCCCTTTCAACCCCTCCCCTCACACAATCATGTGAGTATTCACTCTTTCTCTTAAATAAACAAGTAAAGTCTTTTAAAAAAACATAGAAGTTACATTAAGCTACATAGTTTAATGACAAAATTAATCTTCCACTGGGTGCCCTCCCTTGGTGAGTATAGGCAGAGATTTTGTCACTGCAACACTCATTTCTTCACTGTGGAAGCCATCTAGTGTGCCATTCCAACAGGACCTTGAGTTTCATCAGGACAAGACAGACTGACAAACCAAGGCGTGGTCCGATACATGAGGAAGCACAAAACACACAATGTCACACACACAGACTTACTTGTTTGTGGTACTGTTACATGCTGATGCCTTACAAACTGAGAAGAGTTGATATAGTCTATTTCATGGCATTCTTATCAAATCAGAACAGTATATGGTGTGTGAATAATTGTTTACGCAGCACCGTCAAGGATATTCTGGACAGGAGATGGCTATTTTTTTTCTAGGCATGAATGATCACTGAACTCTCTGGAGAAACGCTTATCCGGCTAATGATTAAATATGTCTCCATGGCTCTAATTCAATATATTTCAAATCCTCTATTTCTTCTGCTACTCAGAAACTTCTGGTGTCTGACACCAGAAGATACTTTTATATAGTGCCTGTCACTGTGCACCCTAGGTCATGACACAATGGGCAGCTGGAATATTCTTGAAAGAGGTTCCTATGCTATGGTGGCTAGCAACAGCCTACCTACACGTGGAAGTAGGTGTAAGGCGGGTTAAAAATATCCCACTGAACTCAAACTGAGTATTTCTTTAGCTCGATGTCACGCTGAACACAAGTTAACATTCTCCATTGTCACCCTCCTGTCAAGTATAAGTAGAGGCAGAAAAGAGTGGAAAAAGTCAGAAGTTTTCACCAGTTGCAATTATTTTGCAAAATACCTTGCAAAACTTCTAACTACATAGGGTTATGGGCGTGTATTGGTTGAATCTCTCTCCTGGAAAGGCTCATGCAAAGGAAGGCCTTGAAAGCTCTATTCGTTCCATGGAAACCTGCCATCGACTGGGGGACGTTGGCGCACCTGTTGTGGAGGGACTAAGTGAAAATACAGAGACAAAATAAGGTTTGTACTAAGTAGAAGGAGTATGGATTTTCTGTTTGGCTATCCCACAGAATTCAACAACTTCCCATGTTCTATCTATTTTCTACTGCTGCATAATTTACCACGAGCTTGACAACTGAAAGCAACATAGATTTATTATTTCATAGTTATGTAGGTCGGAAGTCCTGCATAGTTCATTCGGGTTCCCTGCTTAGGGTCTCACAAGGCCAAATCAAGGCGTTGGCCAACTGGGCTCTTAGTGGGAGGGTCTGGGGAGGAAACTGCTTCCAGGCTCCTCAGGTTGTTGGCAGAATCCCAAAATCACAGCTACACGTCTGAGGTCCCTGTTCCCTTGCTAGCTCTCAGCCCTGGGTCCATTCTCCTCCTAAGTGCCTCCTGCATACCTTCTCATGTGACCTTCTCCAACTTCAGACCAAAGACATGCAGTGTTCTCATTCTTCAAATATTTGATTTCTTTCTTAGCTCCTTCTGTCACCAACCAGAGAAAACTCCCAGCTTGAAGGGCTCTATGATTAGATCGGGAATTCCAAGATAATCTCCTTACCTAGGGTCAAATAAGTCTCACAACTCATAATTATGAGAGAGATATTTAATTACATTCACTGGTTCTGGTGATTAGGGTGGTCGTCTGTGGGAGATCATTTCATAAATTCTGTCTGTTATGTATACTAAATAGAAAACAAGTTTTCTGGGGCGCCTGGGTGGCATAGCGGTTAAGCATCTGCCTTCGGCTCAGGGCATGATCCCGGCGTTATGGGATCGAGCCCCACATCAGGCTCCTCCGCTATGAACCTGCTTCTTCCTCTCCCACTCCCCCTGCTTGTGTTCCCTCTCTCGCTGGCTGTCTCTCTCTGTCAAATAAATAAATAAAATCTTTAAAAAAAAAAAAACAACAAGTTTTCTCTCCTTCCAGATTACTGAGTTTTCACCTTATGCTGGGCATTTTGCTAGATGCTTTATATGTATTATTTCATTTAGTCTTCCTAGCAAGGCTGTGAAGTTAGTGTTAAACAATAAGGAGTCAAAAATGTATATACTAGCTTCAGAAATGTAGAAGAAATGTACACTTTTTTTGCCCTTGAGGTGATCTCGTCTTCCGGTACAATTAAATTATTTTAGTTTAGACCGGTAACCTCAGTATGAACCAATAATTTGAAAATTCTCTTTAGGTAACATTTTTCAATATCTTTTTTTTTTTTTTAGTATAGTTGAAACACATTGTTACATTAGTTTCAGGTGTGCAACTTTTTAATAAAATGCAATCTTTTGAGTTCCTCCTGTCCGCCTTCTCCTTTCCACGATGTCAACCAATGTGACAGGGGAGAGTGTAGCTTGAACTCATTGTGTTTGGTACCTGGTTGGTCTGCCGGCCAAGACTGATGAAGCCTAGAGTCCCGGTAATGCCTCCCCTCCACTTCTTTCCTGCCCTCACCTTTCCTCTCTTCTCTCTTCCCTCTTCTGTTCTCCTTCACTCTTCCACCCATCTGTACCCCTCCTTTATTCTGCCTTCTGCACTCCAGACTTAGCCTACTTAAGGCCTTGCTGGTATTGTAGAATTTGAGTAGCTGCTTCTGGGACACTGAGGCTCCCCTGACCTGATCAAATGCACCTTCCACTGTGCGAATATCTGCTCCAAGGAAGGGAGACTGAGGCAAACCGTGGACTGCCCACTTTCTTGTGCCCTGTTTCCCCTGTTGTCCCACAACTAACCTGAGCCTGCAGACGAAACAGTCTTTAATTCACCTCCCTTTGCTCTCAGACTAGAAGGAAGGGGTTCCACTTTCTGTTCATTGTACCCACTTTCCTTATGGTCAGGCTTTAGTGGGGCTTGGGAGTCTGAGAGATCAGAGTTTCTCAACAGCAGTACTGTTGATATTTGGGCTAAATAGTGCTTTGTTGTGGGGCTGTCCTATACACTGCGGGAGACTCGGCAGCATCCCTGGCCTCTTCCCACCAGATGCGGGCAGCACAGCCCTTCCATCCCAGTCCTAACAACAACATCTATCTCTAGACATGGCCAGATGTCCCCCAGGGGGCCAAATCATCCCCATTTAAAGACCACTGTTGTAGAGACAAAGGTAACTAAAATGAGTGGACTAAAAATACATATACCCCTTATACCTTCCATTTTCAGGTTTAATTTTTTTAAAAGATTTTAATTATCTGAAAGAGAGAGAAAGATCACAAGCAGCAGGGGGAGGGACAGAGGTAGAGGGAGAAGCAGACTCTCCCCTGAGCAGGGAGCCCAGTGCGGGGCTCGATCCCATGACGCTGGGATCACAACTGGAACCGAAGGCAGCCGCTTAATGGACTGAGCCCTCCAGGTGCCCCCATTGTCAGGTTAAAAAAAAAAAAAAAGTTTGCCAAAGGTCAAGCAGGTCTGAAAGAGCAGAACAGGAAGTCAGAGGCACGTCTGCCTTCAAATCCTATTCCCACTGACAGGGGACAACCACACCATCCGCGCATCCTCTAGTTCAGACCAGATGACCTTCAGGTGACATTGGCAATACCGATACCTCAAGGGAGGGGGTCTGCACTGGGAGGAAGAGAGCAACAAGAACAAGTTCTCCAAGCTGACAACTTCTTTTGAGCACCTGTCCGTTTCGGTGAGGATACGATCAATGTCTCGGATGGAAATGCCCCCTGGAGAAAGGGAGGGCAGAGAGGATGTCGGGAGCCCTTAGAATGGCAGCGTGCCTGTTGAGGGGCCCCAAGAACTGCCAGCGAATCAGGAGACTCTGCACCTCCCAGAACTGTGAGAGAAAGGTGGCCTGCCCTGACCACCAACAGGATGCTCTAATTCTTTAAAAAAGCACTTCCTGAATTGACTTGAAGGCCAGAAACTTGAAATGGGGCCTCACGGCAAGGACATGACGTTCTCTCTCCATCATCCCAAAGCCCAGCACAGAACCTGGCAGTGAGGAGGGAGGATTGACAAACTTTTATGGAATGAGTTCATGCTGGCCTCGTGCCAGCTCTTCTGAGATGTGTTTCCTCCTTTTTTTCAACTTTCTCCTTTTCAAAACATGAATGTGTAAGGTTTGGCCTCTGATGACCATTGACCCAGACGTGGAATGTGCCCTCCATGGGCAAGTAAAAGTGTTCTCCCATGAGTGAGAGCCTGGCCAAGCTGTCCGAAGAGCAAATGTGTGGGAAGCCTGGGCCTTCCGTGGCCAGCAGGACCTGCGGAGGAGCACCTGTGAATGGGAAATCTGGCCCTGAAATGAAACAGACTTGGGTTCAAGGGACAGCTTCATGGTTCACTGGCCGACTCACTTCACTTTCCTTCAGTGTAGTTTCTTCTTTGCAACACGGGTAGAGTCATCTTTAACCTCAAGTACTGTTGCAAAACACTTGAATTAGCCAATCTAAGGCCGTTGGCATACTTTTAAGGTCTGCACACTCTTCAGTCGTTGACTTTCTTTTCAGAGCTCCCCTCCAACAATCAAGCATTTAAATCCCCTAATTAAGGGTTTTGCTTGTGTCGTGATAAAAAGAAGACATTAAAGCTTCCTTGAGATAAATTTGATATTTTATTATCCTTGGCTTGTCACATTCACTAATTAATTACTCTCTCACGCTGGCCTGAAAGCAAGCCGAATCAGAATTAGGCCTCTGCGGAGTAGCTCCTGGGCTTTGGAGTGGCTCAAGGAGAGTGCAAATGGACAGTGGCACTCCAGAGGCCAGAAAGAGGGTGCTCGCTTCTCTGTGGGCTTTGCAGACGTACCTCTCAGCTTGATGCCCAGCCCTACCACTAGCCCTGTGATCTTGGGCTCCTTGCTGCCAGTCTCTGCTCCAGGTTCTCATCTGTGAAATGGGGATGATAGCCATAGTACCTACGTTATCGGGAGTTGGAAAGGACAAAACGAGTTAATACGAGGGAAGCCCTTTAATAGTGACTGAATTATAAGAATACTCATGAAATATTTGTTCTTCTCCTTTGTGAATACTAAGGGATTGCTCTTTTTTACTTGCTGTCCTAGGAGTGAAGACTAGCTTTCTTTGTCATTTTCCCTGCAGCCACACATACACGCAGCGCATTCCTTCCGGGAGCGTGGTGGCCTCGTACCTACGGGGTACCAAGCCCTCCTCCATAGATCCTCACAATAGGCTTTCCTCTAGGGCCAGATCAGAGATTTAATCCAGGAATGTAAATAGTTTTCAACCCTCGCACCAATGCTGAACAATTGTCCAGCTTTCCTAGATTGCTGTTTTGTAAGGCTTCCAATACATGTCCCTGTTTGCTGGGACAGAGGTCCCTAAGAGTGTCTGCCATGAGCAGGACAGGAGGCAGTAAGGGCTGAATACTTTCCATCTATGAACTTGTCCGGGGCTGGGGGATGAGAGACGATGCTCCTGAAAATTTTACAGTTGGAAAGAGATCCTAAATGATGTCCTATATGAAACTATCTTTGCTAGACTTTGGAACCCCATTTAGCCTCTGTGAGGCTTCCGGGGTAAGTGTGCAGAGACTGGGAACAAGGAGCAGTCCACCCAGGTGCAGGTGATAACGGTACTTTTCCTGATGAACAACACATAAAATGACCTAAAAATTGGTCTGCCTTTTATTTGCTCTGGCAATTTTAAACGATGTCAGGAAAAAAACAAACCACCAACAGCAAGCCCTTCTTCCTGAAAACATACGTTGTTGATCTAAATGCTGAACAAGTACTATGGTTACTGTGAAGTTTTTCATAAAACATACTTAAGCCCCAAAGTACGACGCTGTAAATAGCCATCCTTTATTAATCATTGTATTCTACCGGAAGTTCATTTGGAAAATCCCCAGTTATAAATGGGCCCCTGGTACACGAGGACTCAGCTACACACATTTATACTAAGCAGTAAGAGCCAGTAAATACGTAAATAAGAAAACAGTTCAAAATTGGGCAGGCTTGTCTCAGGTCCCACCGCCGCTGTACTTCTGGATTTAGAGAGCAAATTGAAAACGATCAATGATTACCCACTGATTGTAAAGAAGAAACGGATCTGGAGCTGCTTCAATTCCGTCATTCTGGGTGCAAATCGTTCTGAGAACTGGGAGGAATTCACTGTTTGGGGAGCATTGTTCACATCCCTTTCCCCCCTTTGATGAAGAAATGTAACTGAAATGATAAATCTAGCCCTTTTTCACAATATCATTATATTCTGCCATGACTATGCAAGCAAATTCAGTAAACGTTTCTTTTCTGATTATTATTTTTATTTACTAATTTTCATGACCAATACTGAAAATCACTTGGTCACAGAGAGGCAGAGAATGCCAGAAACTTCTACGTCAAATGTCAAGTACACTCGATGTGCTACTGCTTCTGGAATGTCCTTCTGCCCTCACTACCGCCCCAGACTGCCAGTTTACGGGGGAAAGACTATTTGGTAACTGCTGACTGTAACATTTTCCCCATCTATATTATTATGCCTTTAAGCAAGCCACTTTTCAGTTGTAAAAATGGCCCTGAATTTCGAAGAAAAGAGCCCTGTTTGCTTTGACAGCCTTACCATAACTCTTTCATATTGAACTATAAAAGTAACTCCCATGTTAATTTGCACAGAAGGGAAGATACGTCTTTTGCCAATACGTAATTTTTGTTATTAACCATAATAATCATCCATCAAAGACCACAATGTGCTAAGACTTAACATAATACATTTTCCTTATATTCGAGAGTTTACATTTAAAATAGATATAATAGAGGCATACAGATGGTGAGGAGAGTGATACCAAATGTTGTTCTCTCGTAGGGAAAATGACTTTAAAAAAATGCATGCAGAAATGTACACAAATATATAACAGAACTATGAAGTCATGCAACTGATTATTTATGTCATAGAACATAATTATCTAAATGGTGTTCTCATCAAAGAAGGCTCTTTGGGGGACTGCATACACATCGCCATGACACCGCCTCTTCTCATATAATTTTTGCAACTCATCTTTGGAATGGGAACAGTCTGGGCTTTATTAATTCTTGTAGGTTTCGATGTACACCCTTGTGATTTATCCGAAGTGGCTTCATTCGTATGGATTTGTTCTCTCCATGAGGGTGTTTTATTTATTTTTTTTTAAGATTTTGTTTATTTATTTGACAGAGACAGACAGCCAGCGAGAGAGAACACAAGCAGGGGGAGTGGGGGAGAAAGAAGCAGGCTCCCAGGGGAGGAGCCTGATGCAGGGCTCCATCCCAAAACGCCGGGATCATGTCCTGAGCCGAAGGCAGACGCTTAACGACTGTGCCACCCAGGCGCCCCTAGGGTGTAAGTTTTAAAGGCAGAATCTAAGTTCGATAAATCCATGGCACATTTTTGAACTACTAAATGTTGAAAACTCATGATCGCAATTGGATATAGAACAAAATATGTGACTTAGGTCAATAGTTTCTCAACTTCAGGTTTTGTGATGGAATGACCACGTTGACAGTAAATGAATTTTCACTGCAAATAGTGCTAATACCTTATGCCTCATTATAAGCCCGTCCATTCTTTCGGACTCACCAGCAGCGAAAGCAAGATGCTCCGATTCCCCAGCATGGAGGCTGGAACCAGTGAGGACAGATTTGCTGAGATCTAAGGGGGAAGCTGGGAACTTGAAGCAGAGAAGCGGGAGTTGCACCAGTGACTGTTCATGTTTTCTCAGTTTCACCAAAACCTTAATTTCTGATTTAAGGAGTGTCTGCTGTACACCAGGGTTTGTGCAGGGGGCTGCATGCAATTGGGATCCACAAATGTTTATGAAGTGTATAATCTGCAAGGGCTATCGTCACTTTCCAGTAGGATTAGCGTATGTGGCAAAGTACAATCTTACAAGGTAACCTTTTGCTAGATGCGCCAACCCTGGGAATTCCAGGAAGAGTGGAATTGAGGATCTCGGTCGGGGAAACGTGCACATCCATGAGGCTGACGTGTGTGATCTGGCTCAGGAAGTAAATCCGGGGTCAGTTGCTTCCCCCAGCTTGGTAACCAGACCTTGGAGAGGCTCTTAGGAGACACCAGACTTTGAAGAAGACTGCATTCTGCCTGAGGTCTTGAAGATTACAATTGGGCTTATTTCCCTCCTCATCACTGTGTGCTTGTATTTTGTTTTTGTTTTTTTAAAGACTTTATTTATTTATTTGAGAGAGAGAGCACAAGCGAGGTGAGGGGCAGGAGAAGCAGACTCCCCACTGAGCAGAAAGCCGGATGTGGGGCTGGATCCCAGGCCCCCAGGACCATGATCCGAGCCGAAGGCAGACACTTAACCCACTGAGCCACCCAGGTGCCCCTGTGTGCTTGTATGTTGTGTGTTGATGGGCTGCATTGCAATCAGGTTTCCCTATAAACACAGCTCCCTGGTGCCTTATTCCAAACACGGTTGGGATTGAAAGCCAGGAAGATGCACTTTACAAAGCTCCCTGAGCGAGACTTGTGAAAATTAAGTTGTGCTTTGAAATACATTTTTAATGTATACACACACCCATCATTTGGCACAAATGCATGACTGAAATCATCACATGCGCTGTCTGCCGTCTTTACTTGCAATCTCTTTTTTCTGTGCTTGCCTTTCTGCCCCATCCTTATTTGAATAAGTTATATTAATCATCTTGGAGGTATTCTTCTATATTTTTCATCATTCTTGTGTACATACACACCCACATAAATACAAATGTACAAGCACTAGCTTTAATACCCTATGTGGTTATGCATGCATTTAGCGTGGGTATAATTCTTTAAAAAAGGAATCGTATTATATACATTTTTCTGCATCTTTCTTCCCTCGGCCAACAATACTTCCTTGAAATCTCTAAGTTAACTGATATAGTTGTAATTTACTGTAAAAAAGCTACAAAATTTCATTGTGTAGATATAAAATAATTGCTTCAACTATTTCTCTATAATGGGTATAAATAAATACCCACATGGGCCGCTCTGTGCAATACTGCAATAAATTCTGCTATCTGATATGTCATTGTTGTTGACTTCATGGGATAAATTCCTTGAAGCAGAAGAGCTGGATCAAAGTATCTATGCATTTTTAATGTTTACACCATCACCAGATTTCTTTTCAAAAAATAACTGTGGCCACTCATGTTTCAATCAGAAATGTTTAAATGTGAATTTCAGTAATTTCTCTAACAGCAACAGATCTTACCAGTCTTTTAAACATTTGTAATGTCTGATACTAACAATGTGCAATATTATTTTACTTTTCAGGTTGCTGACTCCATTGAGTTTAAGCAAAATTGCTCCTGTTTGATCACCACTTGGGTTTGCTTTTCTGTAAAGCATCTGCTTATATCCTTTGACCAATTATTGGACATTTATGATCATTTTTGTTTGTTATTATAAGAGTTTTACAATGAATAACTTACAAGTTTATTGTCGGTTGTTATTGGTAGTGGTGATGGTGGTGGTGGTATGTGTATGTGTTTTCTAACACAAATTTCTAGAAGCACCATTGGTTGGTGAAAGCAGATGTATTTTTTAGGGCTTTTGACACATACAAAATTGTCCTGTGGAATGATATCATTGGTTTACACACGTATATGCCACGCACAGGGAGGCCCACGTCTGTTCGTAGTCTGAACATAATCTGTGCCAGCTTGATAATTTAAAAATGGGACTTCAATTTTCTAGCACATATTTCTTACTTTTAATTAACTAGTGATGTTTACAATTTTGTTTTATTTATTAGCTATTGTCTTACGTCTACTTCATACATCAAAAATACTCATCGGTCCCCATACTGAATATAATATCTATCTACGTGTTAGGGAGACATAATAAATTGCAACTCTGAAATGTGATTGCCTACATATATTATAAAGTGTAACCACTTTAATTGTTGTCTGACAGTGTGAACACTAGTGCGTTCTTCTCTTTGTTCATTTGTTTGAAACCGAGCCTGAAGGGTGATCTCCAGACTTCCGGTGTGTTTCCAGAACATCACGTGCCTCATTAGATTGTTTCTGCTCTTGAGCTTTTAAGATCTTCCCTTTTGCCTCAAAGGAGCTACATTTGAGCTGGGGGGGTGGGAGGTGGGGCTGGGTAGTCAGACCAGCGTCATTATGGAAGAACTTTAAAGATCTAAAAAAGAAATTAATTAGAGAGGTATCTTTCGAGCTTTAGCCAGAGCTAAAAGGGAGGTTGAAGCTTTATGCATCAGTTTCAAACGAAGTCCTGTTTACTAATTCATCATCAGCTTAAATTTGGAGGGTGCAGAAGTAGTTGCCTTAGAATCTTGATTTGAGAAACATAATGAGGTGAGCTAATCCCACCAGGTGAGCCCTTTAGGCAAAGAATAGGATGAATAGTTATGTGTTGTTCTTGCCCTCGGTATTTGGCCGTGTTTTCACTATTTAACCACACGTTCTCAGTGCCCTTGCCGCAGAGATTGCCAACATTTTTCCTTATTCGATATGGGTAAGAGGATCCCTCTGCAAAGTCCGGAGAGCAGGGGGTGGAGGGGAGTGTCAATTCCACACTGCAATGCTGTAATTTTAACCCACATGGAACCAAGAAATGAGACTCCCGGTGAGTCACAGATGGACAGCCTGAGGGGGTGGGCAGAATCTTCCCGGAATGTTGGTGCAGGGCCTTCTGTCTGACTGTGCGTATGTGAGTGTCAGCTCGGTTGCTGTACCAGCTGTTAGAGTCTGTCCTCCTTCCTTGCCGATTACCTCCCTCAGAGTGTGTCCAGCCGGAAGAGCATATGGCCTAAACCCCACTTGATTCAACTGCTACCATTTCCAGCTATGTATGTGACTCTCCCCAGAGAGAGGTGTCTCTCCTCAGTGTTCCCATGGCTCCCTGTGCCTAATTATATCATACTTTCTACCACACTAAGCGGTATTTTGTGTCTGTCTTCTTGCCTGGGCTGCCAGCTTTTATCTCTGTACTCTGTTGACCAAGAAGACATCAAGGCTGTAAAACAACCAAAAGCATTTATTTGGGGTCTTAGGGCTTGCAACCCAAGAGACACGGGGTGGACTGAAATCGAAAGCATGTTCTGAATTTCAAGCGGGGAGCGTAGGCTTTTAAAGGCAAAATCCACGAAGTTACATAACTTGTTTTGAAAGAGTTATGATTGGTGCTGACAGAGTTAGACTATCTAATACACCATTGGCAATTTAGCTCACAGATGTTATGGGATCTCTATTTCAGTCCAAAGTAGAAAGAAAGATGTATTCCAGAAGGTGGTGGAGTTGCAATCGACAAGTTGCAATTGACAAAAGCTGAAAAAAAAGTTCATGGTGTTCTAAGAACTGAAACAGGAGACATGCATAGATCCTGCTTGTTCAATATCCTCCTGACCCTATTTTGAATGACTCTCTTAGCAATGCTTACTGCACTTTGGAATCTTCTTTCACAACCAGTAACGCCTAGCACGGTGCTTGCCCACACTGTAAGCATTGTAATGAAATGTGTTTGAATAAATATGTGATTAAGACAAACAAGAACAAACAAATACACTTTTGTATTTTACCAAATCTTATATAAGGCTCTGGGTGCCCACCCAGGAGATTGAGTTTTTTAGAAATGATATGCTGAGTTTTCAAGGTCAGTCTCCCTGGGAAGGGGAGTCTGAGGTGGAGATGAACGTGCAGAAAGTTTATAGGAGAATGGTCGCCAGGTTAACACTTGTAGAGGAAGCGAATGAAGGAGCAAGGAGTAGAGGGAGAAGTCTGCGTTGCAGCCGCAGAGACTGGGCCACTTCTGGGATTTCTGCATCTTACGGCCCTGCAAAGCTGTCCCCAGTTGGGCCATGCATCCAGGCCTGCACACACCCACAGAGACGAGTCCTTGGATGTCGGGCACATAATAAGCTCTCAATAAGTGCTTATCAAACCATAAAATCCTAAAGAGAAAATAGAGTGACTAGCTTATCGATTTGGGAAATCCTCTTATATAAGGACTGTTGAAACAATTGTTGAGCAAGCCGGGACTCTTCCCCGGCTCAATTCAAGCCTGTCACATGCCGATCTGGGGTAGCATGTCGTGGTGGCAGCCCTGGTAGCTGCGTCTCACCTGAGGCCAGGATCAGAATGTCACAGCTGACGGCCCTTGACATTCCCTCTGGCACACCACAGCTCTGCTTCCCCGTCTCACTTTTAAAAGGGAGCAGCTGCTTTGTCAAGCATCTGGCTTCTGCTACGTGCCTTTTGTCATCCTGTCGTGAGGCCCTGATCAGGAGAAGAGCCACTCAGCAGGAAAATTCACCGCATCGTAAATTCATAATCCATTTTTCTCCATATGCTCTGACCAACTTAGGATGTTCGTAATTAAAACTTTATGCAGACTTACGGCTCCCGAGACAGGTTGATTCAGTGCCGTTGTAGAACAGCATAAATCACCGCAGCTTATTGTATAATTGGGCCCTAATAATTATTCCATCAACGTTAAGCGGGGCTGGCACTGGGCAAACACGCGAGGCAGACACACTCGTTTCTCGGGGCTCCTGCATCACTATGCGATGCCCTTGTAACAGCAGCCTTTGCCCGATGGCCATTACCTTGTCGTGTTCCTGGTTCCCCACTCTTCTCTAGTACGAGATTCCGCCCCATGTTTCCAGGCACCATGAAACCCCACTTCCGCCAAGAAACCAGCTCCGCAGATTCCAGCTTCCGGGAAACTGAGTCCCACTGCTTCCGGGAACAGCAGCATGCATGTGGAGGCTTGATTCTCACTGACTCCTCAGTGAGTGCAGGGGTGCACTCTGTAGGTGGCTTCCAGGGGCCCGGCTTTGTAAACAGCAGCACATGCCTTCGATCCCTGCTCATCCTTAATCATCCCTGAAACGGTCTCGTTCCCATGTCTTCTGAAATAGGCAGCTCCATGTCTTGAAGAATACACACGGACCAGGGCTTGATACTAGGTAGTTCTTTGACTTATTAGCTGTGAAACTCTGGACGTTCCTTAAAATCCCAATCACAGTGTTCCTTGGCTACACAATAGAGATTATGCAAATACGACAGATTCACCCCTTGGCTTTTAGCTCTGTGAATTTGCACAAGTGATTTCAATTCTTTGAATCTCATTTGTCTTAGCCATAAAATGGAGAAAATAATACATAACTTGAAGTCTTTTTGTCTTTCTGGTGGGGAGTAGAATGAAGTAACACATGTAAAGCTCTTGTCATCAAATATGGGTTCAATAAATGCCATGAGTCCCTTTTTCCTCGTACCTGTTTAAATTTGAGTGACTGATAATGGGTTATTTATGTTCATTTAAGAGTGGCTGATCCTGGAGGTTTCATGGCCCTGGAAAGGTCAAGAGGTGGAAAATATGCTAATACTTTGGGGACTTTTTGTCTCTCGATTGGCTCAATATAGAATAATGTTATAGTGAAACACCAAAGCAAAATATTCTGAAGACAGTTTGAAAAACCATCAAACCCCTGGAGAACTGGCATCTTGTAACTTTGTTGTTAAAGGATTTATATATAATTTGAATGGACTGGTTTGTAATAATTGCAGGTAGGACTACAAGTAGAGAGCATTTGAAACATCAAGGGGCCAGCCTCTGGGTGATCCTCCTTGTAGCATTCAGACCCTGACTTCCACCAGCCGCTCTGTTACTGACGTGCACACTCACCTGTCTTGTTAGAAAGCAGAGTAGAAGCTTTGTTTATGACTTTAAATACTGGGACTGAATGTTCCTTAAGATATCAGTCTTTATTTTTTTTTAAAGATTTCATTTATTTATTTGACAGAGATAGAGACAGCCAGCGAGAGAGGGAACACAAGCAGGGGGAGGGGGAGAGGAAGAAGCAGGCTCTTAGCGGAGGAGCCTGATGTGGGGCTCGATCCCATAACGCCGGGATCAAGCCCTGAGCCGAAGGCAGACGCTTAACCGCTGTGCCACCCAGGCGCCCCAAGATATCAGTCTTTAAATACCAATCACTAATGAGTATTCAGAAGTTAATGCCAAAATAAGTTCAGCAATTAAAAAAAATTACTGAGTTTGTTAAATTTCAGTTAATTATCAATTATCAACCAGAAAATGAAGTGCACTGCTGTTGGTAAAATAGTGGATCAGAGAACAAGCTTTAGATTAACATAGGCCTTGGTTCTATAAAAAAATCCATTATTATTGTTATTAAATCTTTCATTGTTATCGTTATTTATAGTGGTTGGTACTTTCTTCATTCTGGCATTTCACTTGTGTTCATATTTTTATTATTTTAGCTAGGTTTTTACTCAAATATCACTTTCTCAGGAAGCCCTGCCCTAAAGAAACCTATCTAGGACTGAAAACCTCTGCCCTGATTCTGACATCTCCCATCTTTTTCTTCTGCTTGATTTTAATCTGCAGCCCTTATAGCCATCTAGAAAAGTAATCCACTATGCATTCTACTTATGTATTTGTGGTTTATCTCACCCAATTAGAATATAAACTTCTATCCCAGGGATTTTTGTCTCCTCGTTAACTGCAATGTCTCAGTATAGAGACTAGTACTCGGCAAAAAAAAGTCGTCAGTCAAGAGACAATTAGATGATTTAAAAAAAATAATCTTTAATATGGAACTAAAGATGTCTTCTTCAAATAGTTGGCCACATTGAGGAGGGCAGAATAGAGAAGCCCTGGATATTTGCAGGAGGAACAGAAAAACGAGGAACAGAGTTTTACACCGGACGGAGTCTGTGGCCATTCACCAAACTTGTGATAGCTCGGCTTTCTCATGGCCCCAAGCACCTTGCAGCCATTGCTCAAACCCACGACACTCGTGAACACAAAGGCCCAGTCAGCCTGAAATCAGATTGCTAACACAGAGCACTGGTAATGATTTGCAGCATTCTTAGAAAACCCCAGA
This sequence comes from Ursus maritimus, assembly GCF_017311325.1. NCBI lineage: Eukaryota > Metazoa > Chordata > Mammalia > Carnivora > Ursidae > Ursus > Ursus maritimus. The sequence continues at coordinate 96,478,328 of NW_024423343.1, read as the reverse complement.
ACCTCATATGAATATTTCAGGCCCAAGTTATGACTGCCCTTAAAAAGCAGAATCCCATGTCTATCCTGCAGGACTCGACTGGCCGTGTGAGTGCAAGCGGGATTCAGATCCTCTGAGTGCATCCGCACTTTGAAGTGTGTACCTTCCCTCTGCAATAAAGTTTCTTCTGCTACACTTTTCTCTGACTCCTCCTCTTTCTCCGGTGAAGTCAAGAACCTGGCACTGGCTGGTGGTTGAGATCCCAGTGCCTGAGAACTCCCCCAGTCTCTGGTATCAAAATGAGATGGTTTAATAAAGTGCATTTATAATAAATATCATTATCATTCACTCATGCATATCTATATTTGAAAGAAAAGCGTTTTTTGATTCAAAATATTTATTATTTATTTCTCATTGTCTTCCCCAAAAAGACATGTTAACTTCTTCCCCAGCTTGGGCAGAGAAGAGTACAAATGAGTCAAGAATGATTCAGATGATGAGCTTCAAAGAATTTCTCGGTTGTCTTTCAGAGTTATTATGCAGTTTGAAGGGTTTAGCTGAATTCTACTGGATAGAGATAGTAACTTTAAGAGGCTAGAGGGAGAACCTCTCCCTTACCCCAGGGGAAGAGGAGGTAATAACACCAGGTAGAGATTTTCTCCAAAATGAGCAAACCCTAAGGCTGTCTTTCATGTGCAGATATTTTTCCTTTTCTTTTCTTTCTCTTGATTGCTTATTTTGTTTGGGAGGCTTTTTTTCTTTTTAAGAATTTTTTTGTTATTTATTTGACACAGAGAGAGAGACAAGCCGACACAGTGGCAGGCAAAAGGAGAGGGGGAAGCAGACACCCCACTGAGCGAGAGTCCAACATGAGGCTTGACACGGGGCTCAATCCCACGACCCTGGGATTATGACCTGAGCCAAAGGCAGACGCTTAATAGACTGAGCCACCCGTTCGACCCTTGACTGCCTAATTTGAAGACCTCTTCTTTCTCTTCCTTCGCAAACAGCTGACACAATGAAACAGACCTAGACACACACATTGCTACCACACACTGCCTCTGAAAGGGACCATCAATTTGAAAGGCACCACGAGGACCACGAAAACACATCCGAGGTGGGTAGTTGAAGATAACTGTGTTCCAGTTACATGACTCCAGAAACCGGAGAGATTCTATGCATGTAAGAGCAGCAGCAGGGAAACGATAATGCCAGTATCCATTTGGGAGTGAATGCTTTGCTTAGATGCTTCCTGATTCTTCTTCTTCGTCTTTTTCTTTTTTTTTTTTTAAACGCTGACTGTGCAAAGCACATTTTTGCACAGATGATCCCAGTAGGCTTTAAGAATTGGAGTGTGTAATCTCCGTTTGGCCAGATGGAAGCTGTTGCCCTAGGAGAAAACTCATGAAAGCTTAGCAAATTCAGTGAGATGCCCCAGGTTGAAACTGGAAAGACCAGCACAGTCCTTACAGATGAGACCACAAATGTCCCCATTTAGCTCTCCAGTGTAGGAGACCACCAAGGGCCTGGGGGCCAAAGACCTGACGAAGTAATACTGTTGGTGGGCCTGGAGATCTCGGGTATGCTTCACAAGCCCCTGCAATGTAGATGGCTGCTGAAGGATTAGGGGATTTACAGGGCTAACACATTTCATAAAGCCAAGTTCCAAAAACAAATAAAATGAAATGTCAAGGCTTTTGAGTTATCTTCTGTTTTTATTTATCTATGTCTTATGGCTCTATTATTGCAGATCTTTCCTCTCTGTGTGATTCAGTGATCTACTCTGATTCAGCTAGAACTTCCTGGGTGCCAATAAGTTCGAGGAATAGTGCTAGCCACCTTGTTGGGGGAGTGGCAAATCCCAGGTGGTCGAGACATGACCCCAAAGCCGAGGGTTGTGACAGCTGATTGAAGGTGGGTCTAAATAATACTGTGCTGTGATATAGTTTAACAAATGCTCTAAAAATGTAGAATAAGAAAAAAAAACTTCTACCGAGTGAATTGAGGAAAAAACAGTCAGGATTTTGACAGGTAGACTTGAGGAGTTGAGAAAGACATAGTCATTGGGTTTCTGCCTGAATGATATTAAGAACCGTTATGGCTGTGTTCTGCTTTATATCTCGTTAGATCTGTGGCTCTTCTTCCCAACTTCTCTTTTCTATGCCACTAATACGGTTTGTAATTGCTTTCTTTTTATCACAAGGCCTAGCTATAATGCTATGTGCAGTATATTAGTAAAGCACTAATTCGTATTCCCCAAATACATTTTTCTTTGAACGAAAATGAGTAGGGGAGCAATGTTGAGCAAGTCTGTACAAATTGATAAGAAATTATTGTCAGGTGTTCTATGACAGCAAATAACTCCAAAAGTCTCACTCTCTATGCTCCTTCAACTAGTTACAGGTCTGTAATTAGCACAGTATTTGTTCATCCCTTACAATCAGCTCCTTAAATCCTTCTTTATCTCCAGCTGATGGCTTTAATAATTTCTCCAGTTTCACAAGGTGTATTCTTTTACATTTAAATCTCCTGCACACCAAAGTAATACTTTGGGTGCTTTTAAAATAACGTGTTGATTGGATATTTAAAGTTCACAATAAAAATGGCATCTGTATTTTTGGAATTAATTTGGGTGGCATTAGCACAAGACAACTGGTGTTAGATTGTGGGATGTGTGGTCAGACGGATGCCACAGAAACTAACATTTGCTTCATTGAATGCATCTAAATGGGTCCTATGGAAATGCAACTGGTGTTGAAGCTGAAATGTTGGTGAGTTTTTGAATAATTGTAATAGTCATCATTTGCTAAATGTTTGCTGTGTGCTACACATATCTTTAATCTTTATAATAGCTTGTTTGGTTATTTTTCTAATTGTACACATGAAGCCTGAGAATCCAAGAGAAGTTACGATTCTTGCACAATGTCACCAATATAGAACACTAAGTGACAGGAGTAAAACTCCCAAACCAGAACTATATGACTAAAAATTCTTTCCCTGCCTCCCCCAGCATACCATTATGGTAGGCAAAATAATGGTGCCCAAAGGTGTTCGTGTCCTAATCTCTGGAACCTGTGACTCTATTACATGGCCAGGATGAATTATGGTTGCAGATGGAACTAAAATTGCCAATCATCTGATGTTAAACTAAAGACATTACATTGGACAATCTTGGTGGTCCCAATATAATCACAGGTGTCCCTTAAATGGGGAAAAAGGAAGCCAAAGAATCAGGATCAGACAGATAGCATCATGGGAAAGGCTCAACTGGTTATTGCTGGCTTTGAATATGGAAGAGTACCTTGAACCATAAGGAATGTGGGCAGCCTCTAGAAGCTGGGAAAGGCAAGAAGATGAATCCTCACCTAGAGTCTCCAGAAAGGAATCAAGCCCTGCCAACACCTTGATTTTAGCCCAGTGAGACCGATCTCTGACTTTGGGACTCCAGAACTGTAAGATATGAATTTGTGTTGTTTTCACCTGCTAAGTTTATGGTAGCTTGTTACAGCAGCAAGACCAACTAACATAACCCCCTTTGCCTCTCCGGTGATGCTGGAGACATTGTGTGTGTGTGTGTGTGTGTGTGTGTGTGTGTGTGTGTGTGTCTGATGGAAAGCCAGCATGTTTCATAGGAGTACAATTGAAAGTAAATTGAAATTCATCTAAAAGAACATGGTGGGTCTAGTGAAAGGCAAGAGCAAGACGAAGTCTGGAGGTGAAAGATGCAATTATAAGTCCAATGCCACGAGCCTTAATTATAGTAAGTGGTGAACAAATACTGCTTAATGGATAAATAAAATGTTACATGAATGAAAAACTTGCAGACCTGTGCTGATTTATATTTCATCAACCTTACAGAAATATAACTGCTAATTTTAAAGGTGAAGATGATGTTCCATTGTTTTAATTTGAATTTCTTTGATTAGTAAGTTGGAAGTCTTTCATATGATATTAGTTATTTGTCTATTCTCTTTTGTGAATTATCATTTGATTACTGGGAAATTAAGGTCTCTATTTAATTTCAATTTTGTAAGCTCTTTAGAAAGTACAGCTATTAACCTTACGTTTGGCAAAAAGTTTTTTGCAAATATAATTTTCCAGTTTGTTGATTATCTTTTAAATATGCTTATAATTCCTTTGAAGCACAGACTTACTAAATATTTTGCAATCAGATCCGTTGGGTTTCACCATGGTGACTTCTTCCATTATTTTAAAACTGTAATCACTCTGGAATTTGTTTTAAAATAATATGTGAAAATAAAAACTTATTACTTTTTTAAAATAATTGACAATAGTTACAGTATCATTTGTTAAATAATCTTTCTCTTCCCTGTTACTTTATTATAATTAAAATCCTTCAATTCATTTGATGTGTTCTTGGTTTTTTTTCTAAAAATTATTTTAGTTCATAGGCCTATTTCTTCATTCTGGGTCATCATTTTACCATGCTTATATGTATTACAGCTTTATAGCATGTTTTAATTTTACTTATAGTTGCAACAGAATCCTCAAGCCCCATCATATCAACCTTGTTTTAAAAATATTATTTTAGCTGTTCAACTGGTTTAATCTCTTAATCTTCCATATAAACATGAGAGTTTTGGGGGATTTTTTGGGCAATATTTAATTGAAATTAGTTTAAAAGTATAGGTGAACTTCCAAAGATTTGTGATAACTACAACCTTGTTCTTCTGCTCAAAAAAAAATGGTATGACTTTCCATTTATTCAAGTTTTCTTATTTGGCTTTTGTTAGGTATGTGTAGTTAATATTTGCCCCTTCACAGTCACCTCATTAAGTGGCTTAAAGTTAAGGTATTTCTATTTAAAAATCATCTTGGGAATTGTTTATTGCATCTTTTAATTAGTTATTGCTGTGTATATGAAAATTATTAATTTTTGTATATTTATCTTAGATGGCGCACTTTGCAGAGATGGGTTATTAATTCCAGTCATTCATGAGATGACAATCTTGGATTGTTTACTTCTAAGAGTAAACTCTTTCTGTCTTTTTCAAAAATTTATGCCAATTGTTTCTTTTTCATGTTTTACTTCAATGACTACCATTTCTATACCAATACTAAATGCTAATGAAAATAATGGCCATCTTTCTCTTACTGCTGAGTTTGATGAGAATGCTTTATTGTTGCATTATTGAATCTCTTGTTGTCTATTAGCTAAAACTCTTTAAGTGATTCTTCTATCACTAATATATTAAATAAGGTGATGTCATGAGTAAATACTAAAATTATATTGAATTTCACATCTGGCAAGTATCTGATAACTGCCAATTATCTGTTGATATGATATTTGATCAAAAGTTTTTTAAGATTCTTTGGTCACAGCTTTATTAATTATGATCTTATAAACATAGTTCTTTTTTTTTCTCCTAACAACTCAGGGTCTTCATTAAAAACTTCCATTGTTGCATTCTGGGTGTGAATAACAGATCCTTCCAGAATGGACCATATATTCCTTTACTCTTCAATTCTTTTCTCTGCCATAAGTTGTTTGTATATCCCTGATAGTTCTTTCTGAACTTCTATTTTTTTAAAAGATTTATTTATTTATTTATTTGAGAGAAAGAGAGCATGAGTCAGGGAGGGGCAGAGGGAGAGAGAGAATCCTCAAGCAGATTCCCTGCTGAGCACAAAACCCAATGCAAGGCTCTATCCCAGGACCCCAAGATCACGACCTGTGCCGAAATCAAGAGCTGGACAATCAAACTACTGAGCCATCCAGGCACCCCTCTTTCTGGACTTTTAGAGAGCATTTTTTTCTGATACAGGTCTAAAAGTTTTCCCGCTTCATTTCTCAAACAAAAGTGCAAAGGTTCTTTGATAGCAATTTTACTACTGATTCAAAGGGAAAGAGTGGAATGAAGGAAAGATGCAGATGAAAACAGAAGCCAAGAAGACACAGGGCAGGAAGCTAGAAATAGTAAGAATGGACTTAAGAACAGTATTCAGAAGCATGGTAGATGAATTAATTTTTATCATGTTCAATCTTTACACATATTATCTTATTTAATCTTCTTAATATTAGTAAGGAAATGGAGGTTTAGTGAGGCTGAATAGCTTACCTAAAATTCACGTAGCTTGTATCTTAAGCTTTACCAGTGGGATGCAAACAGTATAAAATTATTTTCTACACCTACTCTCTATTTTTTTTTGAGATTTTATTTATTTATTTGACAGAGAGACAGCCAGTGAGAGAGGGAACACAGCAGGGGGAGTGGGAGAGGAAGAAGCAGGCTCCCAGCAGAGGAGACAGATGTGGGACTCGATCCCGGAAGGCCGGGATCACGCCCTGAGCCGAAGGCAGACGCTTAACCACTGCGCTACCCAGGCACCCCCCTACTCTCTATTTTAAATAGTTCAGTGTGATTAGTGTTTCCCCTGCCCTGTTAGATGGATATTCAGAATCTCATGAATTTCTTGGTTACTTTCAGGGAAAAGGAAACCCTGGGGTCAGGTTTAAATCATAAAACAATTTCAGATTACAAATTGGAATGTCCCATTCCCTATGACCATTAACATTTCCCTCCCCTGACTGAGCCTCGGGCAGGTGGGAATGAGCATTCAGAGAAGGACAGCCAGCTTCTCTTTTGTTCTAGCTCTATGTCCTAACCCTTACCCATTACCTGTTAGCTGTACACTTCCTGTGCCTGGCAGATCTTTAAAGCTAACTCTTCCTTATTTGGGTGCTTCTAAAATTGCGATGTGGGTCTCTGATATCTCCTCCCACCCCAGTTGTTGGCAATCTCTCCTGGAGATTTTTTAAAGCCTCAAGGCATTGTTGGTAGTTTAGCAAGTGCTTTGCAAGACCTCTGCAATGACTAGGAACCCAATAGCCTAGCCTCCACTTTTTCCTGCGGCTTTTCCCTCTTCTTCCTGCTATGGCGGGCCCACTGGTTAAGTCCTAAACTGATCTCACGCTAGCTATTTTTTTTTTTTGGTTGGGATTCAATTCCATTCTCATCTCTCAACTGCAGAGCAGACTTATTAATGTAGAAAACTCACTAATTAATCTTTTTGAGGATCTACTCAGCGTGTTTGAGAGGAAGAACCTGTGCCCCCAAACTTCTACTTATGGGATCCTGGCACTCACAGCAGAGACTTCTCCAGACAAATCCACTCCTCCCCACCTCACTAATCTGCTCTTTTCCTAATCTTGTAATACTCTCAAGGAACCCCGGGGCGGGGGGGGGGGGGGGGGATGGCTTCAGAGTCATCTCACTTGGGTGGTCTGTTTCACAACGTACTTCCATATTTCATGTCTGCCACATTAGAATCTTAGCGGAAGTTTTCACCTCAACATCGTCCAGTCCACATTTTCTTCAAGGTGGACACAGGTCTCAAACTCAAGTTTCACCACCTCCCAGGATTTCTATTGTCGTCTTAAATCACACTTATGCGTTTAAATTCTCTTCCATGTGGTAGAGATTTTCATAAATGTTCCTTTCTTGATATACTCATTGTGGTGTTGGGGGAAGTTACAGGAAATGTGATGCCCCGCTGTATTTTCTGCTACAGATGTGATAGGTCGAGTCATGTCTCTATGCCTGACACTCAGGAGAAAATATGTCAAGCTCCATGCTAGACTCTGGGAAAATTCCAAAAGGGAGAAAAGGCCATTATATTACCATTCTTTGGGGGGACATTAATTATCTTTTTGCCAACTGAAAAAAAAAAAAAAAGAAACCAACGCTTATTTGGAGCTAGCAAATTGGTATCTATGAAACAGGTCGGACTGGATGATAGAAGTGTTTTATGTCATATATGTTAAAAAATATGTTCCTTTATTTATTTAAAGTTGAAGTCCATTTTTTAAAAATATTATAATATTTATCTGCTTCAGGATTAGAATTAAAATTACAGAATATTTTCCCTCAAGACATTCTTCTTAGAAATTAAACTGCATGAACAAAGTGATTTCATTTCCTCATTATATTTGTATTTCACTGAAACTCAATTGTCATTTCTCTCTCCCTCTTTGTAGAATATCTGCAAAGTCCCTTTAGTCCATTTTTCCTCTCAACTGCATTGATTTTCACACTTGAGCCATATTTTTCTTTTTTAATAAATTTCTCTCCACTGCACTCACAGATAGATCAACGATTTCCTCCTTCAGAAATCAATGGTACAGATGGTTGCAAAATTAACTTCTTTTTTCATTGGCAGGTGTCATTGGTTTGACACAGAATCTGCTTTGGATGAAAATATCCTTTAGGATCTGACAGGGTAGAAATGAAGTCTGTCAAATAAGGCCCTGGACCTCTGGGAGCTAGTGACCTTACACAAGGTAGATAGTGTTGCTGATTCTCTAAAGCTTTGTGCATGAAAGAAGCTCAAAGCCATTGTCTGAAGGCTAGGCTCCTGATCTCTTTCCAAGGGCTCAGGCTAAAGCAGTCTCCACATCCCATAAACATGCAAATAATTCATAAGACATTTCTTAACTATAAGAAACTGAGGGTTGCTGGGGGGAGGTAGTTGGGGGATGGGGTAACTGGGTGATGGGCATTAAGGAGGGCACATGATATAATGAGCACTGGGTGGTATAAGCAACTGATGAATAAATGAACTCTACATCTGAAAGTAATGATACACTGTATGTTAATTAATTGAATTTAAATAAAATAAGATAAAATTTAAAAATGCACATAATTCATTGGATTTGGGAATCTTAAGCAAATTTTGGTCTTGATGAAATTCCCGTAGGCTTGAAGGAAAGATCAGGTACTTTGGGGTTCTGAGCAAGAAGACTGAATTCGGATGTCTTGATTTGTGTTCTTCTTCTCTTGCCTAAACTTTTATTATTTATTTTCTGCTACTCTTCCTTGTGAATACTGATTCCTACTTCTTGAGAAAGAAAGACCAGGTCTATGCAACATGGGGAAGGAGAGCCTGGGCCAGGGTTAAGGTCTCATGCTTTGTGTGTCTGCAATCATTTTGTCCTTGGAGAGAGTTAATGTTCTGGAGACCCTAGACAGGCTAAAGCTCATGAAAATTGGAAGTGAAAGATGGTGCTAAACATCTGAGAATATGAGACGCATTGACGTTGAATCAACAGGTACAGATGAAATCATCCAGAGAAAGCATACATAGGAGAGCGGATTAGAGAAAGGAAGGCAGGCAAAGGATGTGGTGGATGCACAGGCTCTTGAATCTTACATATTGTGCTTCCTGTTAGATTTGGAACCCAGCAACACCAAGGTGGTTCCTCCACATCCCGTGTGTGGTTTCTTGCTTGCTGTTCCTTTGTTCATGCTGTCTCCTTTCCTACAATGCCTCTCTCCTTCCTCTCTTGACTCATCTGGATATTTTTTATTCTTCCTATAGGAAGTCTTCATATAAAAACCTTTCTCCAGTTCAGCTAGCCATTTCTTCCTGAGGCCCCAAAATAATTTCTTCTCTGTGCAAACCTCCGTGCCCCTTCTGCACAGCTGCAGCTGCCCCTCAGTAGCTGTGGGATCCACAGGGTCAGCAGAGAAAACCAAACAAGCTAGGAGCCAGTGTTGGAAAAACTGGATATCCACATGCAGAACCTTATCTCACGCATTTACGAAAACCACTCAAAATGGATTTCAGACTTAACTGTAAGACCCGAAAGAGTAAAACTGCTAGAAAAAAAAAAAAATGGAGGGAAAGTGCTGCTTAGCATTGGTTTGGGCAATGAGGTTTTGGCTATGACACCAAAAACACAAACAATAAAATAAAAAATAAACAAGGAGGATTGTATCAAACTACAGAAGCTTCTGCACAGCTAAGGAAACAATCAGCAGAATGAAAAAGCCACGTACAGAATGGCAGAAAATATTAGCAAAGTCTATATCAGAGAAGGGGTTAATATTCAAGATATATAAGGAACTCAACTCAATAGCAAAAATTTTTTAAAAACAACAACAACAACAAAAAAAAAACAATTAAAAGTGAGTAAGAGCCCTGAATAAATAATTCTCTTTTTTTAAAAGATTTATTTATTTATTTGACAGAGAAAGAGCATGCACACATGTGCACACACACACACTCACTTGTTAGAGTGACTATTATCAAAAAAACAAAAAATAGCAAGTGTTGGGGAGGATGTGGAGAAAAAGGAACTCTTTTACACTGTTAGTGAGAATATAAATTGGTACAGCCATTATGGATAACCATATAGAGATTCCTTTAAAAATTGAAAATAGAACTACCATACAATTCAGAGATCCTGCTTTTGAATATATATGCAAAGGAAATGAAGTCAGTATCTCAAAGAGATCTCTGCATTCCCATATTCATTGCAGCCTTATTCACAATATCCAAGATCTGAAAATCACCAAAATGTCTGTCAATGCGTGAATGGGTAAGGAAGTTGCAGTATATATACAAAAAGGAATACTATTCATATCGAAAAAGAAGGAAATCCTGACATTTTTGACAATATAGGTGAACATTATGTTCTCCAATCCTGGAGGACATTCTATTTAGTGAAATAACCCAGACACAGAAAGCAAATACTGCATGACCTCAGTTATATGTGCGATCTGAAAAGACAAATGCACGGAAGCAAAGAGTAGAACGGTGGGTTCCAGGCGTTGGGAATAGAGAATGTAGGGAGATACTGGGCAAAGGATTTCATCAAAGGGTTTCATGTTGGTCAAAATTTCAGTCATGCAAAATAAATACATTTGGAGATCTAACATACAACATGGTGACCGTAATTAACAATATTGTGTTGTATGTTTGATATATTTGCAAAAAAAGAAAAGATCTTAAGTATTCCCGCCACATACAGAGATAACTATATGAAGTGATGAACATGTTAATTAGTTTGATTGTAGGAATCATTTCATAATGAGTGTATCTATATATCTCAAAACATCAATTTGTGCACTTTATTTTAGAATTTAAGAATTTTATTATTTAGAATTTTATTTTCCAATTATACTTCAATAAAACAAACAAAAAAGTTATAGTGAATTCCTGCACACCCTTAATTCAACTTCCCCTAATGTTAGCATGTTATATCACCCAGGACAATAATCGCAACCAGGAAATTAACATTGGTGCGGTACTACTAACATTACTACATATGTTCTAAATAACAAAATTGAGGACTTCTTTATATAATAATAGGTCACATGGATATTCTTTTTGTGAAGACTGCTCGGGTCATTAGCCAATTTGTCTATTGGGTTGCTGCATTTTCTTCGAATGAAATTTGTATTTCCTTGTAATCCTCATTCCATGAGATTTTTGGCAAAATATTTATGTATTAAATTCACTTAAAACAACGATTAACCCATACATGTTAACACAATTGATATTTTTAATGAAAAATACCTGTAGCTTCAAAAAAAATCGATGTAAAGCTTGACATTGTACATTTTTCTAGTCTGGCTTAATGGAAGATGATTGAATTCACATACCTGCTTCTTGGTTCAATTTATTGCAGTACGTTTTCTTATCTGCCTTGTGTTCATTAGTGACAGCACACCAAAGTGGATTCAGCCATTATTGATTGATGGGCATTAATTTTGTTTCCAGTTTTGAAGAGTTTTGTTTTGATTTGTTTTGTTTATTGCCACCATGAATATGCTCAATAAACATTCTTGTACTTTTTAAACTTTTTTTTTTTTTTAAGAGCGAGAGTGTGCATGGAATTAGGGGAGGAGGGGCGATGCAGGGCTCGATCTCACAACCCTGAGATCATGACCTGAGCTGAAACCAAGAGTCAGACACTTAACCAACTGAACCACCCAGGTGCCCCTCTTGTTCTTTTTTTAAAGGAGGAGGGGAAGGAGGGGGAGGAAGGGAAAAGGGGAGGAGGGGGAAGGGAGGATGGAGGAGGAGGGGGAGGAGAGGAAATCAAAGGCTCGCTGGCTTTCAATATTTAAAAGCACATTCTTGGCATCACAAAGCTACTTGGCATCATTAGAACATATGCCACAATAACTGAAGCCCAGCTCAAATAATACACCTTTAGACAGCTTTATATATGTTACGCCTTTCCCAGTTTCACCATCACCCTAACAAGCCATTTCCCCAAATAATAAACTGGGGACAATGGAGGAGAAAGAGAAAGCAAATACAATCACCTCAATTACAGCCTCTCATCGCATGGCCTGTCATCTCATGATCTTATTTTGTTCTCCTTGCCTCTGGGCATCATATAACTTTGACTACCCACCTATTAGCACCGGGGGACTTAGCAAGTTCCCCCAGGCATTTTGGCATGATTGATATTGCCTTAGTATTCCCCAGGAGGTGAACCCTGATAGTACTGAAATCCTGAGAATCCATTCTATCTAACCATATACGAATCATAAAAAGGAGCCTAAGGAGTAAAAATTGTAGCGTGGGATAAAAAGAAGCCACAAAAGTACTAAGAATAAAAAGGAAGAGGACTCTGGCCCTCTAGCCTGTCACACCAGTTCCTAATATACACCTACATCCATTCAGGATTGTATTATAGTCACTGACGCTCTGTCTGCCTTTCCCACGAGACCATAACTTCCTTAGGTCCGGCAGCACCTTCCTTATTATTTTTGTGTCCCTAGCATCTAGAACGGAGTGGGACACAATATAAATGTTTCTGGTTTAGCGTGTTTGTTCGGAAACAAACAAATAAATTGTGTTCGTGTATTCACTGAACACATATTCACTGAGCCCAGATAGTGTTTTAAAAGTTTAAGATGCATCCAAAAACCAGATTCTCATCCGGTGGAACTTGCAGCCTATCGGGGAGGAGATAGATAATAATTAAGAAACAGAAACATGAATAAATCATATGATACGGTAAAAAGTGGCTATTGTGGAGAAAAGAAAAAGTAGAGCAGCGTTAATGGGATTGACAAGGGGCAGGAGCTGTAGCAGACTGCACTGTTGAAAAGGGGATTCAAGGTGGGGCTCGTCCTATAGATGAGATTTCATCAGGAATTGGAAGAAGGGAGGCGTTGGGATAGGGTTGGCTCACTGTGCTCACAAAGGAGCAGGGAGGCTGGTGTTCTAGGAGTGGAGAGAGCCAGGGGGAGAGCAGCTGGAAAGGTCAAAGTGTGGGTCTCATGGCGGCCCCTTGGCAAGTGGGATGGGTTTGAATCCAAGTATAAAGGGAAGAGATGACAGGAGGAACATTCTACATTTTAAAAGGTTCTCACTCACGTTGTAAAATAATCCATCTGAATTCTGTGCAGTAGAGGGAGAGGAAAGAAGCAGGGATTGCCATTAGAAGGCTCTTGACCTCATTCAGGTGAGTGGTCGGGAGCTCAGACAAGGTGGTGGCAGCGGAGGTGGGGAGAAGGATTCGAATGTTACATGGGTTGGATGGCAGAGCCAGTAAGATTCCCTGAGAAAGATTCTTTGCTTGACCAAACTTTAGTCAGACCGCTGCAATTTCCTAGGCCCAGCTGCTCACTTCCTTGTAAAATCCAGTTTTAACAGGAACCCTGCCTGATCCCCCTGGATATCTGATCCGTATTCCTCACTCCCCAGCCTTGGTGTAGGTCACACTGGCCTGCTTGCAGCAGAAATCCTGTTAGGTTGGTTCACCCAGAATTCTTCCTGGATTTCATGTCTTTTCTGGGTCATTTTTCCGTCCACTGACTCCCGCACTTCTGGGCTACAAATCCCCTCTTGTCTCTGGTGCATTTGAAATGGAGCCCAGTTTTATACTGGGAGCTCTTTCCCCTGATTGCAATAGTCCTGAATGAAATTCTCCTTCACCACATTAACTTCTGTCTGCTTCTGGGTTTCTCTGGCATCCCCGGTGGTTTGGACCTGGGGTGCGCCAGGGGGAAAGATCCCAGGTTTCTGGATCAAGCAAAAGGAGAGATGGAGTAGTTACCAAGTGAAAAACAGAAACTTAGGGTGAAACAGGTGTAAGCTGAAGATAGTTAAAGCACATAATTTTTTTTTTCTGGTGGATTTTATGCACTTCTCATCTCTTTGCTTTTCCAATTGCTACCCAGCAGGCTGCTCCATCTGTCACTGTTATTTATCAGTTGTCCAAACAAAATGTGTTTTTAGATTTGAGGCTTTTGAAATATGTCTAGGAGGGATGTAATCAACGTACTCTGGCTGTAATTAGGAACGTCATCTGGAGAATTACATCCGGCTACATTTTTAGGTGTATCTTAACTGGCCATCACCATTCACTGTACATGAAAATAGTTATAAACATGAAGATTAATGAATAGTTACAGCTGATAGGCAAGGCGCCGTGGATATATACTTACGGAAGACATCAGCAACCACATGCAATTACAACCTTTTTTTTCAATATGAGAACGTAGAGAATCCTTGGGGCACAATAATTATTGACATAGTAATTTCAGGACTACCTAGATGAGAATACTACTAAATAGAACAAATCCTGTAATATACTATTAACCAGCTATCAAATATATGATATCTGGATTCTCTAAGAGTTTATTCCTCCTCTTACTTATGCCACTTCCTGAATGTGCCAGACGGGAAGGAAGTACACTGTCTGTCTCTAGCAAACTCACATAATATAAGGACAGTGAGGGAAAGAAAAGCGCCACCTGATTATTTTATCAGTTTCTGAAATCCAGAGTATAAGGGTAGACTATCCAAGAAATCACTGGAATGACATGAGTTGCAGCTGGGATGGATGTTTTCTAAATTTGTTGCTTGTGAATTTGAGCAGCCTGCGGAAGGTCCGAGTGGGAGGTAACCATCGGAAAGTGACCCGAAGTAGCCAGGATTTGCTTGGCAGGAAACCAAGAAATGTATTAAGTGAATAAAATAAATCGAGGCTTCTTTAAAAATCGTATGTTATTACTCTCTCGTTTTACAGTCGAGGAGATTAAGGTCCCAAGAAAGAGTCATTCAGCCGGTGGGGTAAAACTAAGTTCACTCGGGGATGCCTGGGTGGCTCAGCGGGTTAAGCATCTGCCTTCAGCAGAAGTCAGGATCCCAAGGTTGGCAAAAGGACTAAGATTTGTGAGAGGAGAGTCCAATCGGAGAACCCTTTAATCACGACAGTTCTGGTTCCCTAGGATTGCTCATAATAAAAATCCTGGGGACCGATTCATTCCTGGACCATCCGAGCCACCCAGGCGCCCCCACACGGCTCCTTTCCTAGCTTAACTTCATTTCTTACCTCACCATTACTTTTTCTTTCGATTAAAGTTTCTCTTTGGAGAAAACTGCATATTTATACAGAGTTGTAAAAAGTAATACAGAGAAATACCACGTGTCCTTTACCAGCTTCTCTCAAGGGAACATCATTAAAAATTATAGGACAAACTACAGGATATTGACAGATTGAGAATATTTCTGTAACCCAAAAATCTCTCTTGTGGCCCTTTTAGAACCACTCCCAATTCTGTCCTGCCAGCACCTTCTACTTAAACCTTGACAAACACTAATTTATTTTGCATTCCTGTAATTTAATTGTTTCAAATATCCTCTATAAATGGAATCATATTGTATATGATCTTTCGAGAATGGCTTTTCTCATTCGTAATAATGTCCTTGACATGCATTCCAATTGTTGAGTGTGTTAGCAGTTCATCCTTTTAATTGCTGAGTAGTAATGAATACATTGTATGGATTTATTAGTCTGTTTAACCCCTCATCTGTCGGAAAACATCCAGGTTTCCAGTTTTCTGCTATACTGAATACAACTGCTATGAATATTTGCTTACAGGTTTCTTACTCTGGGACAAGTGTTCTGGAGAGAAATTGTTAGGTTGCATGCTAGTTCATGTTACAGTTTTTAGGAAACTGCCAAACTGTTTTTGAGAGGGGCTCTACCATGTGTGTGCCCACCAATAATTTATGAATGATAAATTTTGATTGCCCACGTGGCTAATGACTGAGCGTATTTCACACTTGTACTCTTTGTCTCTTCTCTTCAACGAAATGCTTTCTCATGTTCTCTGCCAATTTTCTAACGGAACTGTTCGTTTGTTTTTACAGTTATGTTTTGAGAGTGTGTCATATACTCTAGGTCCTGGTGCTTTGTTAGATATGTGATTTACAAATGTTTTATCTCAGTATGTACCTTGTCTTTTCATCCTTCTCATAGGGTTTTGCAGAACAAACATTTTTACTTGTAAAGTCTAAATTATCAGTTTTTCTTTTTAAGAATTGTGTTTTTGATAATAAGTCTAAAACTTATTTGCCTAGCTTGAGATCCTGATGATTCAAAAACTTTATAATTTTATGTCTTACATTTAAATCTGAGATCCATATTGAGTTAACTTCTTAATAAGGTGAGAGACGTAGGTTGAAGTTTATTTTTTTTGCCTATAGACAATCAACTGCCACAGGACCATTTGTTTAAAAGGCTACCTTCTGGGGCGCCTGGGTGGCTCAGTTGGTTAAGCGTCTGCTTTAGGCTCAGGTCATGATCCCAGGCTCCTGGGATCCAGTTTCGCGCATCGGGCTCTCTGCTCAGCGGGGAGCCTGCTTCTCTCTCTCCCTCTGCCTGCTGCTCCCCCTGCTTGTTCTCTCTCTCTTTCTCTGTCAAATAAATAGAATCTTAAAAAAGAAAAAAGGTTACCTTCCTCCATTGAATTACTTCCGTACATTGGTCAAAAATCTAGTGGATATATTTGTGTGGTTTCATTTCTGCGTTCTTTGTTCTTTTCCACGGATCTATATATGTATCTATCCCTCTGTCAAGACCCATAATAAATTTTAAAATCAGGTAGATTGAGTTCTCTCTCTTTGTTTTTTGTTTTCAAAACTGTTTAAGCTATTGCAGTTTCTTGTCTTTCCATATAAATTCTACATCAACAACATTTGGGGGGGATTTTGATGGGAATTGTGTGAAACTATTTATTAGGGGAGAATAGCCTCTTAATTGTTCAATCAATGAAAATGGTATTTCTTCTTTGATCTTATTTGTATCTTCTTCAACTACCTTCATCAGTGTTTTGTAACTTTTAGCCTACTGTTCATTTTTTGTTAGATTTGCATCTAAGTGTTTCCTTTTTCTGAGAAATTGTAAATGCACTGCATTTTTAATATCAATAGATAATTGCTAGTATGTAGAAATTCAATAGATTTTTTATGTTAATCTTACATTTGCTCTTGTTCATCTCACTTACTACTTCTAAGAGTTTATGTACAATTTTCTTGAGTTTTCCAAATAGAACATAATGTCATATGTAAGAAGCAACAGCTTTATTTCTTTCTTTTCAGTCTGAATGATCTTTTGTTCCTTTTCTTCCATTAATGCGCTGACGAAACCTTGCAGCCCCATGTTGAATAGCAGTGTGAGAGGACAAACTTACCTCGTTTCTAATTTAAGGGGTTAAGTGTTCAGTTTTTCACCATGGAGGATCATCTTAGCTCTTTTTTTTTTTTTTAAAGATTTTATTTATTCATTTGACAGAGAGAGACAGCCAGCGAGAGAGGGAACACAAGCAGGGGGAGTGGGAGAGGAAGAAGAAAGCTCCTAGCGGAGGAGCCTGATGTGGGGGTCGATCCCATAACGCAGGGATCACGCCCTGAGCCGTAGGCAGATGCTTAACGACTGTGCCACACAGGTGCCCCATCTTAGCTCTTTTAAATTATGATACACTGATCACTGTTGAGTCCACCCAGTGAAATTTTAATTACAGTTTTTGTATTCTTCAGTTCCAAAATTTCCATTTGATTCTTCTCTATATTGTCTGTATCTTTATTGAAACTAATTTTTCTTTCTTTCTTTCTTTCTCTTTCTTTCTTTCTCTCTTTCTTTCTTTCTCTCTTTCTTTCTTTCTTTCTTTCTTTCTTTCTTTCTTTCTCCATATTTTAGTCATGTTTGTAATTACTATTCAAGTGTTTTTATGATAATGACTGCTCTAAAAAATGTATAAAGATTCTAACCTCTTTGTCATGTCAGTATTGTCATTTATTGACTTCTTTTAATTCAGTTTTAGATCATCCTGGTTCTTGGTATGAATAGTGATTTTCATCATTCTTGTTGTTGAGTCTCTGGATCTTATTTAAACTTTATCTTATAGCTGGCTTCTTAGGACACCACTCTGGCAGGAGAAGGGGTATTTCCATTTCATTACTTCCACGTGGGATTAAAATTCCTGGTTCTCTACTTGGCTTTTATTGATGTCTGAAGGAGGAGACCTCCTCATTACTGCTGGGTAGGGGTGAGAGTTCCAGCTCCGCTTGTGGCCTCCACTAGGACCTCCTTGACTATGAAAGCTAGGAGTGCATCATGACCGCTCCCCATGTATTCTCCATTGACGACACAGGTGGAGGGAGGGGCTATGATACTGCGGGACTGTAGCACAAATCACGACTTTCAGACCCCCCTGATAGCCACAGTGGAGTGACGGAGGAACACCTCGTTACTGCTCCCCGTGACGACTACTCCCCATGTGCTCTCCACAGACATGGCCAGGCAGGAGGAACCTTTTGCTACCTGACAGACATGAAAGGCCCTACTTGCTGTCTGACACTTCCTGGGGTTGGAGCAGTAGGGGCACGAGGCAGGAGAAGAAGTCTAGGCTCTTCACTCAGCCTTTGTTGCCATGGTGGGATGTAGCCACAGTTTGTTTGTCTGTCTTTCTGTCATGTGTGACTGGAGTAGAGCAGTTATATTCTAAAAATTTTCTGTCTTGCTAGGCTGATCCTTTCCTGGTCTTTTGGCCAAAGAGGAGAGGGTTTTGTTGGGCCTTTTCGTTCGCTTGTTTGTTGTTTTGGTCTGCACCTGTTAACATTTCCAGGTTGCTGGCCTCTTCAGCTCAAAATCTGGTATATAAGACCCAAAGGAATATTCAGGAAATGCACCCCCATGTCATCCCGTGGGTGCCAGGGTCCCTAGTTCATGTCCTTTCTTCTCGCCCTTTCAGAGTGTTCTTATGTATATTTTACATACAGTGTCCAAAGTTTTTACTTGTACTTAGCAGGAGAAGCAGGGGAAGTGGAAGTCCTCACCATGACTCTTTATGTCCACTCCTTTTCCATTTATTTTGCTTTTATCATTTTTTTGCTGTTGTTCCACAGAAGGATTGCTCTTTAGATTTGTTCAGATAGTGCTAGACAACCTGTTGTCCTGGCATTATGATACACTGATCTGACTTGATAAGTGATTTGATAGCATATTTAAGCCTTAATAGTATCTTATTGTAATTAATAGGGCTGCATAGAAGTTTTAAATTCTGAGGGCTGAGTAATCTACTAGCACAACTAATGCCTCTCTTAGGAACCCAAAGAATTTGTCATCTGAAATATACGGTTGAAACTTCTTTCTGCTTCATCACAGGATATGACCACCTGTGGTGAATAAATGTGGATTGCCTTTCTTTCTGTTATTATGAGTAACCACTGACATGAATTATTACTTCCACACACATCCCCACACTTGTTTTAATTAAATCCAATAAAGAAGAGCTGGCTTCTTTGCTTTTTCTCTGAACCATTCCATACATATTGCTGCTTTATGGTAGGATATGGTAGGATAAAGAGATTTCAGACCTATTATGATTTTCCCCAAGATGCAGAATCCACTAATCTCCAAATAGCCTAGGAAACAATATTCCAAGGATCTCAGTAAACAATACTAACAGATACCAAAATCTGAGCTATAACTGTGTACAGGGGAATTGGTGGTGAGCCAAAGTACTGCTGTAATGTTTGACTGTCACTAGGAATACATCTAGGAAAATATTACCTTTTAAGGAACAGGATCATATGGGTTATTTCCAAATTAATTTAGACACACGTAAATCTTTGTGTTTTGTTAAAATGTTCAGTCTGCGTTTTCTCTTTGACATGATCACTCAGCGTTTTTTATTAATTCCTCACCCTAACTGTAATTATTCTTCTTTATCTTTTATAAACCACATATATCGCTACTTACCATTTTGTATCACTTTATTGACCCAGAAGAGTTTTCATATGTTCCCCGTTGTTTATATGGATTCAGGACTGTCTTAGCAACAAAATCTTCCCTTCACGGATGTGGTTACTTTGTTTTTTCCTGGAATTTCTAAAACTCAAAATATTTTTATAGTTATATGTTAAAAACCAAAGAATGGTCCAGATCTCTACCTCTTGGCCATAGAACAGGCAGTTATATATAGAAATGATGTAGAAATAGTTGGTTCTGAAGGTATTTGAGTTACTCAAAAAAGCAAAATAAAATAGAGGGACAAAAACAACTTATTATCAGAGAAGTCTCAATTTTTAATATCAAGGGAGCCTTATAGGCAATCCAAGGATAAAATATGTCGTGTAATCTAGCTTACCAGATGGTTTGGAGTATCCCAACCTAGGTATTGATTTCTGCTTGAGAAACTATGGTGAGTGTCAATAAATTGGAGATACCTTTTCTTTGGGTGTTTCATAGTATCTTGGACTGATGTCCTTAAAATGCACATTTCTCTTTGGAATACAGTTTGGGTGAGAAAAATAAGAGAAACCAAATTCTAATTATAACTGATATTTGGCTATTTCTTTAAATATGAAAACTTTTTCATGACTCTTACTTTTAAAGATTTAATTTTAATTTTTTTATTTATTTGAGAGAGAGAGAGAGTGCACACAGCAGGAGGAGAGGCAGAGAGAGAGGGAGAAGTAGGCTCCCCACTGAGCAGGGAACTCAATGCTGGGGATTCATCCCAGGACACTGGGATCCTGACCTGAGCCTAAGGCAGATGCTTAACAGACTGGAGCCTCCCGGGCACCCCCATGAGTCTTAGTTTTAAAAATATTGGCTGGTACATGAGATGGATAGGAAATAAGTTGACATTTTAGTTAGAAAACATGAATTAGAACAGGACTCTTCTTTCCATGTATTTGGGTAAGAACTGTATCCTAAGCTTTAGTTTGTTTATTCGTTAAATGGGGATAATTATATAAATCTCACAAAGTTCTTGTAAGAATTACACAAAAACATGTACAGAATATTTTTTGTATAAATGAATTTTCCCAATAGATGTTAAGTCTCATAACTGCTTATCTTATTCACTTTTTTTTAAATTTATGTTTAACACCAGTGCCTAGTACGCATTTGATTCTCAGTATTATAGGACCATTAATTGATTGTTAATTAAACAATTAAACTGTTTCTTTTCCTCAATTTTTTTTTCATATTAATAATCCCCCCACTATGGGGTCCACGTAGAGAAAAACATTTCCAAATTTATGACAACCACATGACACAATAACTAACCAATTAGTGTATCATCTATTGAAATATATACACTTTTTTCACTTCTTAAATATCTTTTCAAATGTGATTTTTTAATGACACATTATTCTCAATCATGTATTCTCATTGGTTAATAAGTTGGTTTTTTTCTCACTATACTCAAAGGCATGTTTTTCTTGAATGTGCCGTGACTATTGTTCAGTACTGTATGTTGAAGACAGAGTTTGTATAAATATCATGGAAGCTTATTTATTTAGGGTAACTTTTGTAATGCTAGGATAAATAATAATTTTCAGCATGATAACAAATGACCCACCATGCATGTATGAATAGCTACAGGACAAAACTTATGTGGACATTCATAAATAAAATGAAAATAAATTCAGACTCATATACATGCATATATTAATTGTATCTTTGTATTATTGGAAGTTTAATGATACCCATGTTTTAAAAATGCAAATATAGCTATCCTTTATTAGGAGTATCTATTCATTTTGAAAGGTATGTAGAGAAAATGGAGTGTTTTAATGATCTTCAAACTGCTCGGGGCTGCAAACTATGAACACCATGGCAAAAATAGGGTAGAATGTTTACCTCACAGAAGAGAGGAGTCAGATGACTGAAAAAACTTGTTTTCAAGACAGGTTTTTTTGGTAAAGGATATGAACATGTTATTTTTATCTCTAGAAGATAGAACACAAGAAAATTGGCTTCAATTATGAATGGAAAGTTCTCTTAGACATCTGGCAATAAGTTCAAAAAAGAAACAGACCAAACAAAGGAGATTTTAAGTTCATTCTCTAGACAGATCCTTAAACAGAGAAAAAAAATAAGCCCCACTATAAATGCCTTATCTGAAGATCTGGTTAAAAACAGAAAAGAGAGTAAATTAGATCTTTCCAAATTTAGGATTTAAAAAAATGCTAAGGGAAATATCCTAGATGAACTCTCCTTCATGTTTATCTCATGTATTTTCTGATGATTTTTTTGGTCATATTAATATATTTACTACTCTTGATATGTGTGTTTGTGCTTCAAAAACTATCATTAAGAAAATAAAAATACAAGTCACAAACTGGAAGAAAATATTTATAAATCATATATCTGATACAGAATTTATACATAAAATATTAAAAAACTAAAAACTCAATAATAATGAGACATAAAAACCAATTAAAAAACCAACAGAAGGTTTGACTAGATATACATTCAAGGGTGTATCAATGGCTTATAACACAAAAATAATAATTATATAGTACAAAATTCTGCTCCTAGGTTTGAGAAATTCTATGTCCGTAAAAGTCTTGTACACAAATGTCCATGGTGGCAATACTCAAAAGATGCCAAACACAGAAACAATTCAAATATCCATTCACTGTTAATGAATAAACAAATGTGTGTCCATATAACAGAAAACTATTTAGCAATTAAAAAGACTGAACAACAGATGTAAGTCATCATGTGGGTTAATCTCAAAGTGATTATGCTATGTCAGGGGTTTTCAATCACGGCCATGTGGAATTTGGGAGCTAGGTAATTCTTGGTTGTGTGTGGGCTGCCGTTTGCACTGTAGGATGTTTAGGGGCATCTTTGACTTCTATCTATTAGATAGGAGAACCTACCCCAGCTGGGAAATCTAGAAATATTTGTAGACATTGGAGAATATCCCTGGGTGCAAAATTACTCTTGGGTAAAAACCACTGTGCTAAGTAAAAGATCATATTTATGATTTTATTTATAGGGAACATTCAGATAAGGCAAACCCATAGGGACAGAAAATAGACGAGTAGTTTCCTGGGCTAGAGTGGGATAGGAGGCTGACTCCAAAGGCAATGTGTGATCTCTTTGGGTGATGGAAATGTACTAAAACTTGATTGTTATAGCTTATATATATATATATTACATATATATGTAATATCTATATTATTATATATAAACTTATAGCTGAATAACCCTGAAAACCTACTAAAGGTCATCGAATTGTACATTTAAAACAAGTGACTTTTATTGTATGTAAATTATCCATCCATAAATATGCTAAAATGCTAAAAATAAAACATATCTTTACTAATCTAAAATATTTAAACACATGAATAAACTAAAACTGAAAAATGAAAAAAAGGACAAAATATAATTCTTAGAGATGAGAACGGAAATTTATGAAGTGAAAATTCCACTGAAGGGCATTAAAAGTAGATAAGATTCTGCAGAAGAAAAGGAAACCCTACTGAAAGTGTAGAAAATAAAGCCTGGAGTGGGAAGAAAGTGAGTAAAATAAACAGAGCTTCAGTGATTGGTGGGACATTATCAAGTAGTGTAATATATATGTATGTCAACATAAAGTACAACAAAGATACACACACAAATTTTTGGAAAACAGATTTAAACAGAAAAATTTCATGATCATTAAAATAAAATAAAAAAAAACCCACTTTATTATAATTACTTTAGAGAAGGAGTCAGCAAACCATAGCCCATGGACCAAATACAATTCATGGTCTGTTTTTGTATAATTCTCAACTATGGGTAGTTTTAACATTTTTTTTAAGACTTAAAATCAAAAACAAAAAAAATATGCAACAGAAATCTTATCTGGCCCACAAAGCTTAAAATATTTACTATCTTGACCTCAATAGAGAAAGTTTGCATTCTTTGCAATAGAGGAACTAAAAGGAGAAAACTATACCACTAATCGTAAACTATGTGATCCAAAGACAACAGAGTTATATCTTCAAAAGGTTAAAACAATAATACTGACAACATAGTATTCAACGTCCAGTGAAAATATATATTCGCAAATGAAGACAAAATACGGACCTTTTTCAGAAAAAAATTGAATTTGTTTCTAATGTAACTACCCAACAAGAAATTTAGAGAAAATCAACAAAATCAAAAGCTGATCTTTGGGGAAAATCAACAAAATAAAGAAACCTTTAGCAATCTGATTGAGGAAAAATAAGCAAACAAGCAAATTATATTAGACATGAGAAAGGAGATATCATTACAGATCATACAGATATTTAAAGAAAAATAAGATAACTCAGAGCTCATAGATGCAATACTAGAGTGAAATGGACAAATTCCCTGAGAGATACAAAGTAGCTCATTCAAGATATAGCTCTTTATCTATTAAAGAAGTTTTATTGTAATTAAAAACCTTTCCATGTAGAAATGTAAACTGGCACAGCCACTCTGGAAAAAGGTATGGAGTTTCTTTAAAAAAATATATATCTATATATCTATATATCTATATATATCTATATATAGACATATATAGATATATATATATCTACCATAAGATCCAGCAATTTCATTTCTGGGTATTTGTCTGAAGAAAACAAAAACACTAATTCAAAAAGATATCTGCACCCCATATTCATTGCAGCATTACTTAAAATAACCAAGATACAAAAACAACCTAAGTGTCCACCAGTGGATGGATGGATAAAGCACATGTGCTATGTATATAGAATGGAATATTCAGACATAAAAAAGAATGAAATCTTGCCATTTGTGACATGGATGGATTTTGTGGGCATTGTACTAAGTTAAATAAGTTAGACAGAGAAAGACAAATACAGTGTGATCTCACTTGCATGTGGAAACCAACAACAACAATATGCCCAAAACAAAACACTAAAAATGAACTCATAGATACAAAAAAAAAAAAAAAAATTGGTGGTTGCCAGGGGCAGGAGGTGGGGTATAGGTAAATGGGTGAAAATGGTCAAAAGGTATATACTTCAATTATAAAATACATAAGTTCCGGGTTGTAATGTGTAACATGGTGACCATAGTTAATAATACTGTATTGTAATATTGTATATTTGAAAGTGGTTAAGAGAGAAGATCTTAAAAGTAACCATCACAAGAAAAAAAGTCTGTAAAAATGTATGATGATGAACGTTAACTAAATATATTATGACGATCATTTTATAATATAAGCATATATTGAATCATTATGTTATACATCTGTAACTAATATATGTCAATTATATCTTTTTTTTTGAAGATTTTATTTATTTATTTGACAGAGATAGAGACAGCCAGCGAGAGAGGGAACACAAGCAGGGGGAGTGGGAGAGGAAGAAGCAGGCTCATAGCGGAGGAGCCTGATGTGGGGCTCGATCCCAGAACCCCGGGATCACGCCCTGAGCCGAAGGCGGACGCTTAACGACTGAGCCACCCAGGCGCCCCATGTCAATTATATCTTAATTAAAAAAAAAACAAAAAACAAAAAACTTCTCATGAAGAGAGTATAGTCCTAACAGGCTCTACTAGTGAATCTACCAAACATTCAAGAAAAAAAATTATCAAATCTACATAAACTCTTCTAGGGAATCGAAGAAAATGACGTAACTTCTCAACTCGCTCAATGAGGCCAGTACTATATTTGATTCCCAAACCATAAAGAGACATTACAACAGAAACAGAAACTAAAGACCAATATACCTTATGAAAATGGATGCAATAATTCTTTTTAAAAATGAACAAATCACGTCTAACAATGTACAATGAATCTCTAGTAACATCACATTTCATAATAAAAAGAGAGGTATTTCTTCCTAAGGTCAGGAACAAAACAGTGATGGCCACTTGTACCATTTCTACCAGAGGTCCTAAACGGGGAAATAAGAAAAGAAAAATGATAATAAAACACAGAGATAGGAAAATGAGAAGTTATATTGTCTTTATTCTCAGACATATGATTATATACATCCAAACCAATCTATAGAAAATAAAGCAAACTAACAGAAAGCCCCACAACTACTAGAAATAAAATACGAGTTAAGCAAGGTCATAAAATATATGGTTAATATGCAAAAATCAATTGCATTTCTAAATTCAGGCAATGAATAATGAGAAATGGAAATTTTAAAAAGTAATAATACCAAATACTATTTTGATCCTGAGAGACACTAAAGAATATATACATTCTTTCAAGTGTATCAAGTATTACATAAGACATAATTCCTTCCAGGGAGAGCTTACAATTTAACGAAACACTCAGATAAACCCACAAGCAATGATTACGTTACATCAAATAAATGCTATAGCAAGGATATTTAAAAACAAAGCAGCCGTATTGTTTTAGTCAAGTATGCACATTCAGAATGCAAACAACAGAAAAACTGTAGTTTACTGATTTTAATAATGTGTAATTACATAGTACAGAATCCATGGCATCCTTTATAACAGTCCTTCCTAAATTGATTTTTGGACTAGCTTAGACATGGTTGGAATTCTTCTCTCTCAATTGTTCCGTCTTTGATTCACACTTCCTGAGACATAGAAACAAGGGTTGCATGAAAAGTAACTAGACGTTCAGTAACTGATCAGTGCAGAAATACTTGTTAAATATTTATTTTGAATTACTTAGGATGAGGCAATACTCCTCTACGCCGTATGAAATTCAATCAAGATTCTGTTTATAGTATTATGTACACATTGTTCTCTAGTGCCATTCCTTATTAAATCCTGTTCGAACACAGATGTTATCGTGGTCCAGAGATTGTCATGGTTGGTTATAGAATTCAAGGCAAAACCAGTTACCCCGGTGGTAATTTATTTTTTTGTTATTCATCAAGATATCTTGAAGAAAGTTGAGCAGACCTTGTAATACTGCTACTTACAAACACGTATTCTCTTTTGTAAAAATGAGGCTGGTAAGTAATCTTAGAAAAATTGCCTAATTTTCGGGAAATACCATTTTTAGAAAGCCCATTAGATTCTCTCCTGAGTTCATGTCGGTTAGGGTGAAATCTAGGATTTCGCTGGTGGAGAACCAGGGCAGAAAAGCACTTGAAACCTTTCTTCTGTTGTTTGAATATTATTGAATTAGAGTAGGTCCTTGATAAATTAATGTTTTCATGCACATTGAAATGTATTCTACTATAGTTTAACATTTTTTAAGAATATATTCTAGAGAATTTCATTAAAATATGCAGTTGAATACTGAGCTACATTTTTGATGGAGAAAGCATTTTATTTATCATGTTTTATGGGTGTTAAAATGAATATTTAAAAATATTTTAGCGGGGCGCCTGGGTGGCACAGCGGTTAGGCGTCTGCCTTCAGCTCAGGGTGTGATCCTGGCGTTATGGGATCGAGCCCCACATCAGGCTCCTCCGCTATGAGCCTGCTTCTTCCTCTCCCACTTCCCCTGCTTGTGTTCCCTCTCTCGCTGGCCGTCTCTCTGTCAAATAAATAAATAAAATCTTTAAAAATATATATATTTTAGCAGTCTGGGGTGCCTGTGTGGCTCTGTTGCTTGAGTGGTGACTCTTGATTTTGGCTCAGGTCATGATCTCAAGGGTGTGAGATCGAACCCCAAGTCAGACTCCATGCTGGGAGTGGAGCCTGCTTAAGATTCTCTCTCACCCTCTGCCCCACCCCTAACCCCACTCTCTCTTTCTCTTTCTAAAAAAAAAAAAAAAAAAAAAAAAAAAAGTAGTCTGAAACTGAGCTTCAACATATAAAAGAAGAATACCAATTTTAGCTATAATTTTTCTTTCTTAGCAGTGCATAAAATAATGGTTACCTTGAAAATCAATGATTTCTTAGATCAAACGAAATAAGGTAACAACAAACTATCAAAGGGTTAACAAGAGAGATTTTTACCTGTTTCATAGTCACTTCCTTCCTAAAATTCATAAGAGACTAAATTACATAATGCTAGAGTAGCTATTAGATATGTATCCATAATGTAACACTGAAGTACTGGTTATATGAATTGGTGAATATTGTAAAACACAAATTGCCAGACTGCAATTAGGAGAGGCCCCTATTGAATAATTTGCATTACAGTTTTGCAAAGCAATTAAGCTTTTCCGCTCAGCAATTACCATACTAAGTAAGTTAAGTTGATGGGTCAATCTAGGATTTTGGAGCACATGAATGAAGAATGATGCAAACATACTTATAAAGGGCAGGAAGACAACTGGAAAGCCATAGAAAAGGGTTTGGGTTTGCTACAAGCAGACAGAAAAATGTACCACCAGCAGATATGGGCTCAGTGGAAAGCTTCCAGCATACAAACTGTACCTTTATCTAAGAATTAAGAAGGACTTCATGAAAGGAAGAAGGTATTATGCGTTTATGGAAAGTGGAAACTCAATAATAAGTATTTTTAAATTCAACAAAACTTTCCAGTGAGTCAGGAGAGAGGTAAAAACCAATGGCCTGTAATTTAGATAACCTACCATCTCCCATTTTAATTGTATGCCCTTCTCTGCCCCTGTATTTTCTGTTTCTTTCTAATAGCAAGTTATGTAACCACAAATAAAACCGTAGCAACAGATTTAAAAAAGTAACATTTCCTAATAATGTTTTGGAATTCTCCTAGATAACATTGCTCCCTTTTTAATATTTGTCTCATGAGTTATTAAAATAATGTGACTTTCAAACTCATTAGTATTTTGCAAATGCAAACACCAGGGTCTGTGAACTTGTAACAGTCTGTATTTGAAACTTGTCTATTTTTTAAATATTATTTCTATTTTTCTACAGCTAGTAGATTTTAGTTAACAGCCGATAAGCTTGAAGGGGGCATTGAAATAAGCAAAGAAAGCAATGCACTTTGAAAGAATTGGAAATACCAAGTTACCTCTAACCTCCCAAAGTTAAGTGCAAAAACATAAACCCATTGGAAAATTCTGGGATCATAAATATAATTTTCACTTGTGCAGAATTTTGCTTATTTTAACTAAAATTCAGTTAATTTTTCCTGAGAATTGGAATGGTGGAATTCCTACCAGTTTGAGCATAGAAATTCTGGTCACTTTACAAAACTAGTAAAATATACAGCTTGATAAAGGAGAGTTTATTGATATGAGCTTATCTTTCATTATTTAATATTTAATATTCTGACAAGGGAACCTCGAACTGGACCTTATATCCTGCTGGGATGGCTTCTCAAAGTTAGAAAACAGTGAGGGGCTGCCGTAAATGAGGCGGAGTGTTCAGAATTTCATCGGCAGATTATTGAGCATAGTGAAGCAAAAGACAAAAAGGTGGGCATTGCAACATGGATTTAGTGTAAGACCAGCGATCTCACCAAATGACTATGTTTTCTGGCAGGGTCCGGAGTATATTCCCTTCACTACAATAATAATAAATGTACTAGTGAGGGGGAAACAAGCATCAGTGAGAAGCTCAGTGGAGACTGTCCTTTGCAGTCCAGGACTGGTGGCTGGGAAGGCTATGGAATTGGCTCCCATGTATCAAGAAGGATGATGCAGTTCTGAAGTAGAAAAAGTCTAGGAACATCAGAAAGAAGGTGGCATAATTACTACAATGGGCAAGAAAACTGGAATGCAATCGAGTGGATAGTGGCCCACAAGAATCTATGGTGAAGGCTAATAAACCATAATGTTGGGATGCCTGGGTGGCTCAGTAGGTTAAGCGGCTGCCTTCGGCTCAGGTCATGATCCCAGGGTTGTGGGATCAAGTCCCACATCAGGCTCCTTGCTCAGCGGGGAGCCTGCTTCTCCCTCTGCCTGCTGCTCTCTCTGGTTGTGGTTCCCCTCACCCCAACAAATAAATAAATAAAATCTTAAAACAAACAAACAAACCATAATGTTCTGAGGGATAACATGCATACTAGGATGGTTAATTTTATCTGTCATTTTGGAGGGTGTTTTGAATGAGATTATATTGAAATCAGTGAACTCTGAGTAAAGACTACCTTCCATAATCTTGGTGGGCCTCATCTAATCAGTTGAAGGACCGAAAAAACCCTAAGGACCAGCCTCCCCAACAGCCTGCTTTCAATCTTCATCTACACCATTGGCTTTCCTGGGTCTTCTGCCTGCTAGATTCCTGCAGGTTTTGAACTCACCATCCTTCATAATTGTATGAGCCAATTCCTTAAAATAAATCTCTTTTGGAATATATACACATCCTATTAACTCTGTTTCTCTGAAGAACTCTGATTAAAATAGGAATGCAGTATTTAAGAGTATTGCTTGACCTTTGTAACTAATAATTATCAAGTGTGAGTGAACGAAAGACCCAATGGAAAATCATAACCTATTGTCCAGTTTCTGGTCCTGAGCCAATCAGATCCAAATCCTACCAACTGAAGGACTCCTTGAGGAAGGGCTTGCAACATCACGGCAAATATATAGAGCAGTGATTTCCCCACCCCACTTCCAAAAAAATCTTTGGGCATCTATCTAAATTACTAACCACTGGAGAAGGGAGAGTAGCCAGATTGCATACAAGAGTTATATACAAGGTCTGACCTGGCACTGATTATAAGAGATCCAATATACTTATCATGGTCCCTGTCAGAGTGGAAACAAATGAAGGAGAATTGCTACTTAGAGTGCAGACCCAAGTCTTTCTCAAAGCAGAATAGAACTTTGCAGCATGTTCAATTTGGAGTACAAATGAGACTTCCCCTTGTGCCATATGACCTAGCACAACCCATGGTACTAGAAGGATCCTCAGTAGATAAGGACACCATATGTGTCTCTTCCACATCCTAATAGGAGAGAGTCTGTGCATAGCTGTAGCATTTTAAAGTAAGACCATGCTATCGACATGGATAACTATTCAAAAATTTTAAAAGTAGCTCCTGTTAGAGAATTTAAGCATGGGTCATCAACTGACTATGCTCCCAGAGTTGCACAGCCTGAGTTGTGAATTCTCAAACGTAAAGTCATAAAGTCCACTGGGCACAGCAGATGTCTCTTGTGTGATGGCAAAGGTACCTTCTGCAAAGGGCCTTGCTACATATGAAGGCACAAGCAAGTTAAGGCAAAATGTAATCAAGATTTGCATGGTGCCCTTATCCGTTACACCAGTGCTCATCCCTCAGCTGACACCTGTGTCCGCCTAGAACATTCCCTGATAAGCTAAAGATTCAGGGGGAAAAAATAACTTGTTTTATTCAGCTCAGTAGGTTGGTGTGAGTCAGAAATGGACCTCTGTCACCTTACTGCCTCACTCTAGGGGTGTCCCTGAAAGAGAGTATGAGGGGAAAATCCTTCCATTGGGCAGAACTCCATTGAATTAATGTTAAAGGAGAAGTGGTAAGAGGTAAAAACTTGCAGATTACTGGTAAGAGGCAAATAGTTTGATTGATTGGCCAGGTTCCTGGAATGGGTAACAATGGGAGATCAGAGGCAAAGAATTCTGAGGAAGAAGCATGTGGATGAAGTCATGGGAGTGTACATTAAATATGTGGATACCTTAATTCATGTCAATACCTATCAGAAAGCACTCATTTTCACAGAGGCAGCAAAGGGCCCAGTGAATAGAATGAAAGGTTCTCTGGAGGCCAATGAACTTCTATCTTTTGCCACTCCAGAGTTTGCCCAAAAGCACCATGAACAGAGTAGAGGCATGATAATGGAGATGAAGCTATCCATGGGCCTGGCAATATGGACTTCCTCTCACCAAGGTTAATCCTAATTCTCACAGAGGATCTGATATATGATGAGGGAACCTCATACATCATTGCTACGCACCACGGTGTCCACTTTCTATAAAAGAATGGGGGCGATGGGCAAGTGGCATGGAATCCGTTGGCTCAACCATAGATCACATCACTCAGTTTAATTTAACATTAAAATAGCCTCTTAAGGGGTCACCTCGTCTTCTCAGATGGGTCGGGCAGGGTGAGAATGGTCATTGTCTTTCAAAATGACAAATAATGTTGAATCAATCCATGAGATGGTGCTGTGCACCTGCAAAGCGTAAAGCCACAATATCTGTGAACTGAGGCATGGAAATAGAGACCCAGCGTCCGTGTTAGTGATCTAGGTGGGACTTTGCTCTTTACTGGTCCTACAACTTTAGATTTTCTTTAGTAGTTACCTTCTGTTTCCCAGTGACCAGGGGGACGGGCACTTCTACCAGGGGACGTAGTTATATTTCCACTAAACTTAACCTTATGAATGCTGACAGGACCTTTATGCCGGTGGACCAGGAGGCCAAGAAATGAGTGACTATATTGGCATGGAAACTAACCCCGATTGTCATACTGTCAAATTACAGGGATAAGGACACGTATTTTTGAAGTTCAGGAGAATCACAGAGGTGAGGGAAGGTGCTTCCATGCTTAGTAGTACCTGTAAATGGGAATTTTCAACAAACATGGTCTACCAGCATCTATCAATATGTCTGTATTACCCCACAGGGCAAGCCAACTAAGGGTGAGGAGAATTTAGAACCGGTGGTGAAGAAAGCAAATAATGAATATCAGTTATACTATCCAGTAAAGGGGAATAAAACTGTCTCTCCATCTTTCCTTCAGTTTTATAAGTTTATTTATTCGTTGAAGTAATTTTGAATGGCTATTGTCTTAAAGAATCAGTTACGGGACAAAGTCAACTTAACCTGGGGTACGAGTGGATCTGACGATACCATAGATATTTTGGGTGCTTATTTATGTTTCTTCCCCCTTACAATTTCATTGCACACCAGCCCAACATTCCACTGCCAGTGGCCTTTCTTCCCTAACGTCTGACTTCACTCTTTGAAGCCCACTTTATCTGCTTAAGTTGCAGATAGGAAGCACCGGTGAATTATGTGTCCCCTCCGTGAGTGCTTTCTGCACCTAACGATGGACTGCTGTGCAGTGTACCCCAGGCTCCCTTGTGCCTTGGTTGGCGTGAGTCTGATGACAGTCTTATACTGGCTGTCGCGGTCCCCGGGGGGTTTCAGCTCTGCTCCTCCACAGTGGTAGTGGGCTTATAGTGCATCCTTTCCTAACTACCTGCCTTCCTTTCTCTGTTTAACCTCCACTTCCCACTACTCAGGTTTTCTGCAATTTTGATATCAATTACTTGTATTTGACCCCTCTATCAAGGTCAGATTCTGGGGGAACCAAAGATGTCAAATACGTTAGAATCTTTGACAAACGTCTAAAAAGGGCCTTCTTTTGTTTCCTAGATCCAGGATTTTCATGCTCCTTTTCCTCAAATTATATAAAGACAGAAATGAAGGCTGGAGCATTGAAGAATAGGAATAGAAGCTGAGAAGGTGGCTGGTGGCTGATATAGAAGAATCAAGGATGCCCTTGCTGTTGATCTCACCCCCACTTTTGGTCTCTTAGCTTTGTTTTCTGTGTAGGACCTCAGCCTGCATACCCTCCCATTTAGCTGGCTCCCTTAGCTAATCCCTGATAGGGCCTACGCTCTGGAAACTTCTTTAGGAAAGGTTCCAAGTTCGTGTCCTCTTCCTTCAGGAAGGTAGAAAAAGAGAGAGGTCATTTTAGGACTGTCTCCTCTATTCTTGCCACTTCAACTACATTTCTTCTTGTTGCTTTTTATTCCTTTATTCCTTTGCATACACTATCCAGGTATGCAAACATTTCCTCCAAAAGAGGTAACCAAGGAATGGATAGTTGTCTTATGAAATCTTTTAAGAAGAATACGATTCCTATTGCCATTTTTCAGGTTAAGCACTTTTTCCAAAGTCTTGTGACTAGCATCTGGCCAAGCCAACGATTTTAATCCAATTCCCTCCACTTTAACAACCTGAGCTCTAAATCACGAAATCAACCTTCTTCTCTTACTAAATGATATGCCTTTAGGAAGAAGACTTTCGTCTTGGTGGCTTATAGACACGAGTCACTTTATATTTCATCTTAATGTTCTTTTCCCTGCCTTTCTGCCCTTTCTCTTCTTGTCCTCTCATGCTTTCTGTCCTGCCTTCCTTCCTCTGTCTCTACACGGTGGAGCAAACCACCTTCCACATCCCATGTTTCTAGAGCCCCTGACTGAGCTTGAGAACATCCTTAAGGAATGGTGCCTTATCTAGTTTTTAAAGCCACTGCTCACAGTACTCACTTGGACACTGTTCATTGCCCACGAGGAAAGTGATAAGCAGCCTCAGGGAGACCCCTTTCTTCCCTGTGGCTCTTGCGAGTATAGCCAGCTAGCGTCTCAGCCTCTTTTATGACCGAGCAATCAATACGTCCTAGCCACTGCAACCGTAAAGGTCCCATTTTGCTCTGTGATTGATGTCCATTAATATTACTGGGAAGTGGTTTTGCAGACAACTGAAAGACATAAATATGGATTGGAGGCATATGTGTGAATGTCAATGCTCACATTTTAGGGTGCTTTCCTGCTCAAATGACATTGGACGTGAAGTGGCAGAATCTCTTCTAGCCGTGTGCATATTAACTCATTGTGCTATTGAGTGAGCAGGAAGCTTTTACGTGTCTGTAGGACATTGAAATGGAATAGCCCGTGGTGGTATTTTGTAAACTGGCTTGACATTCGGGACAGGGAGGGGCATGGTAAGGATGGTTATGCACTCATATTCTTGAGAATATTTTAGTTTTCTATGATAATTTAAAAATTTTTGAATTTAGTGTAAGTACAAGTAGGATTGCCTATTGATCATCTTATGACCCAGTGCTAGCCTATTTGGTGTCTATGTTCAAACACATTTATGGCAGAATGAGTGCCAATTAGTATTATTTTAATTGTCTCGGACTAAAAGCGAACCAAATAACATCAATAAAAACAGAAGAGGACTTGGCAGGGAATATTGTATTTGTCCTAATGAAAATCAACCACCATGCAAAGGTCATGCAATATTTCCGAAGGAGAAAAGTCGAGGGATAATTATGTAATTACATAGCCCTGGGTACTATACTCAGGCCAAACTAAGAACTCCTACACTCCGTACATCGGAGCTACATTCATATTGGGAATAGACATTTACTGTAATCAAACAGCATGGTGAACTACATTAAGTAAGTATTGATACCAAATCTTGTTTTTACAGTTTTGTGGTTCTCAACATTTTAAATTGTGTTCAGTTTTATAAGATCAATAAACATGAAACTTTTGGCGTAGTGAGGTAGCATTGCAGTAAAGAAGATTCATGTAAACACCAGAGGTCAGAGAGTGATTTTTTTTCCCCTTTAAAAGGGATTTATACATTATGGAAGTCTGAAAAAAACAGACCTAAAATACAAGAGCTACCATTGTTCTCTTTCTCAGCTTCTCGCGGCTGATCCGCAGATCACTCCTTAGGTAACCCAGGAGTCGCACATTACTTCACGTTAATGTATTCTTGGGTGTGATTATTCTTTTCTTACTGTTCTTTGATTGTGACACTCCAATTTTGTTTCCTAAAAGCCATGTAGAGCCTCTTGTTATTAGAGATAATAAGCTTCTCTTTATTCACACACATTTGCGGAGGTTTAAAATGCTTTTGGACCTTTGAAGTGGAGAGCAAAATGATAGCGAGGACAAGAGCCAGGAGTCCCTTGGTGCAAACACAGCTCCGGCAGCCACCAGCTGTATGATTTTGGAGCAGGGATTTCCTCTCCACGAGCCTCAGTTTCTCGAGTGTAAAGTGGTGGTCGTAGAATTTAGCTCAAAGGGTTGTTATGCAAGGTAACAATTCAATTATACGATGTGAGTGACTCACAGAGGGCACTTAATAAAGACTGCTCCGTTGCCTTTCTCTCTAGCGGCGAGAGCCCATTATAATTCACATAAGAAAATCAGTGCTGCTACATTACACTCCTGTCTTCCATTTGAATAAACCGTTAGTATCAAGTTTGAAAAGAATACTGGATTTAATAGTTTATCTCTAAATGATATTTGCTGCTATAAAAAAAAATCATAGCAAATATCAAAGGGTGAAGATTTCCCACCTTGACAAAATGCTAAACAATCCAAAGCTTCAGATTCAAAAGGCAGGAGCTAGTAAAGGAAGCAGTGTTGATAGTCTGGGGGAGAACGGAAGGACACACGTGGGTGGGACTCAAAAGCAAATCACACTAGTTCAGTTACCTTTTGAACTCGTGCCACTGTGTGCACGTACTTTCCAAGAACCAGAAATAGAGCACTGAGCAAAACAGGTGAAATAACAGTTTTCACAGAGTGAAACAGATTTCACATCGTGCCTGGAGAAATGGTGGGGAGGTAGATGATAAGCGAGTAAACGTGTATGTGTTACATAGTCAGGGAGTGGTGTGGAGGAGAATAAAGCAGGGTGTTCTTTCCCTATTTCATAAAACACTGCTGGGCATAAAATAGGCACCCGATAAGTATCATTCCCTTTATGAATGATTGATGCCAACAAATTTGTAACTCTTGCCACACCCTCACCCTAACTCTGAATCTATTGGTTTGGAGTTGTACTGTTTGTGGAGTTGGTCGCGTTCCAATTTCTACCAGTTGTATTTACCGAGTGTTCCATTGTATAGAATACTGTGTGTGTGTGTGTGTGTGTGTGTGTGTGTGTGTGTGTATCACTGTGTAGCTCATACTCCAGAAAGGAAGTCAATAACAAAGTTATTAAGCAAGTTATATAGTATGTTATGTAGTAATAAGTTCTATGAGTTGAAATAAAACAGGTTTGGGAGTGTCAGTGTGGTCAAAGAAGTATTTTAGAGAAGTCGATATTTGAGTAAATACTTGGAGGTAAGGCGCAAGCCACATGTATATTTTGGGGATCCGAGTGGAAAATGTGGCAAGGACAAAGTCATGAAATGGGAGCATGTCTGGTGAGCTCACCAAGGAGGAAGAGGAACATTATGCCTGAAGGGAATTGAGGCAGGAAAAGATTAATAAAAGATAATACCAGTGAAGTATTGTTCCAGAGACCAGCTCCATTGTTGGAAAGAGAGAGAAAGAGAGAGAGAGAGAGATCGACCTAACACACACAATTTTAAAAGTAAGACTTAGCTCTTTATAAGAACCACATTGAAAAAAAGAAAAAAGGAGTTCACCAACCAAGGACTAGAGATCATCCCACCTCAATTTCTTTACACTTCAGAATTATAGGCCTTATTCGTTATAAATATACTCAAGAATCCCTTCAGGGTTTGGACTGTGGTCATCAGAAGACAAGGCCAAGGGATACATGATAATTACGTAGGGAAAGTGAGACCTCACGATGCTCAGCCGTGCAGAAGAAATTCACAAGGTGACACACTTCAAATGAGAAGTTGAAGGGTACAACTTGGAAAGAGGCCACTGCTATTTGTTCAGTAAAATTAGGATTTAGAAATGGATTGTTGTAACTTGTCCAGAGCACTAAAACATTGAAGATCTGTGCCAGGGGTCAACAAGCTTTTTCCAAGGACCAGTTTGTCACTCTTTCAGACTTAGGAAGCCTTAAGATATGTTTTAACTATTCAACTCTGTCCTTTTAGCTGAAAGCAGTCAGAGACAATATACGAACAAATGAGCACAGCTAAGTATCAATAAAAGTTTATTTATAAGAATAGGTGAGGGGCTGGATTTGGCCTGCAGCCTATGGCTTGATGATTCTTGATCTATGTTAAACAACTACAAATTGATGACAGTGTTTGGTTAGAGGGACAAAACATGAATGATTCCTTTGTTAGTTGAGATTTTCAACTTTTATACTGGGTGAACAGTGGACCACAGACCATGTGATTTTCTCAGCAGATCACATAGGACATGAGAGAACACCATAAGGACTTGGCTTTTACTCTGAAAAAGACAGGGAGCCATTGGAGAACTTTTCTCAGAGGCATGCAGTGTTACTGAATTCCATTTCTGCTTCCCTCTGGCCGCTGAGTTGAGAATAGGGAGAAGAGTGGAAGTGGGGAGACCAGTTAAGAGGCTGGTAGAGGAGTTGTCCTGGGCTTAGGGGTTAAACTATGTCTCTCAAATATATATTGAAATCGTAACCCTTGGTATCTCAGAATGTGACCTCATTTGGAAAAAGGGTATTTGCAGAGATAATCAAGGAAAAATGAGGTCATGAAGGTGGGTCCTAATCCAATACGACTGTGTCTTTGTGAAAAGGGGTAGTTGGGACACAAACATGCGCTAAGGGAGAACACCATGTGAAGATGAAGACAGAGGTAGGGTGGTGCATCTATAAACCAAAAAATGCCTGTAAGCTACGAGAACCTAGGAGAAAGGTTCCCTCACAGCTTTCAGAAGAAGCCAACCACCCTGACTGACACCTTGATTTCTCACTGATTGCCTCTGGAACTGGAGACAATGAATCTCTCTTGTTTAAGCCACTCAGCTTGTGGCACTTTGTTGTGGTCGCCTTCACAAACTAACATACCACGTGAGAGATGATGGTGGCTCAGACAATGATGGGACCAGTGAGCCGTAGTTGATTTCTGGATATATTTTTAAAGGAGAGTCAACAATAGTCGCCATTGAATTGGACACGAAATGGGAGAGAAACATGTCAAAGGTGATTGCAAACTTTCTGGAAGGATAGAATTGTGAGTAACCAAGTTGAGGAAGGATATAGAGAAGCTGGGCTTTAGTGGAGAGAGTTTAGGGTTTCTTTTTTGGACATGTTGAGATTGAGATGACATATCAGTGAGAGGTAAGAATTAATTTGACTGATCCCCTAAAGGCTGGCCTTTGGGTTCCTTTGTAATTTTATGGAAACTGGCTAACAGTGAGTGCTTGAGGCAATTAATCCTGCAATGGATCAAGACCAGAGGCCACTGATTTGACACAACATAGAGCTTCCCTCCTGAGACTTTGGACACCTTGGTCACGCAGGGAAGAAGTTGGTGTGCCCCCAACCATGAATGCTGAGTTGGAGCAACAG
This sequence comes from Ursus maritimus, assembly GCF_017311325.1. Lineage (NCBI taxonomy): Eukaryota > Metazoa > Chordata > Mammalia > Carnivora > Ursidae > Ursus > Ursus maritimus. The sequence continues at coordinate 96,439,705 of NW_024423343.1, read as the reverse complement.
GAGTGGGGTGGGAGGGAGGCACATTTCTGCAATTTTATTTTGCTATATCCTTGAGGCTTCAGCCTCAGCCCCCTGATTAGGCCAGGAAACTCACTGGTATTGTCCCTACCAACAAAAGATGAAGTGGCAGAACAAGGTCAAGGTTCTTTGTTATATTGCTGTTGGATCCCAGGCCTTGATCTCAGAGTAAGGATATTGCTTTTCCAATTATGTAGTTTAACATTCTTCAGCACAAGAGCTGAGGTCTATATTTCAGAGTTTGATGTATGCTCTTACTAGATATATCCCTGTGTGGCATTCTGGAATGAAATGGGCACTGGTGAATCACATGCTTGCTTGTGTGCCTATTTTCATGTGTTTTCCTTAATAAATTCTAGCATATTCCTTGTGTGTATGCTGTAATGATTCACCCTAGTTTGCTAGAAAATCCATTGAGCAAACAATATCAGGACTAGTAGCCACCATAACCTTCTGAAAGTGAACCCAAAGTTCTTGAGATATAGGACCCATCTTTGAGTTGGGAAAAGTCTGCTTGTGGTGTTTTGGCTAATTATCTTCAAACATTGGAATGGCGGCTCATCACAGGCCCTGGTAATTACTCCTCTGATACCCTAAAGTTCTTCTGAGATAGTATCTCATGATTGTTGATGACAGTCTTGAGGGAGACGTCCAAGAGGAGATGGCTCCACTGAGGAGAAGGCTGAGCAAGCACTCCTAATAAAATTGCAACTTCAGAGCTCTAGTGGGTAACATAGGATCTATCACACATGCCTTACTCAAAAAATGTTAGAAACACTTACCCAAACAGGACCAAACAAATGAACAACTTCTCTAACCTTCCTCCCACTATTGGGAGAGTACAATATTGTTAGAGCACTGAAAGTGTTAGTAAAAGGAATATAAGCAGTGGGCCAATATGACTCTACATCCCTCCTACTGAAGGAGGTCCCCATGGGAGATCAAGTAAGCCAACAAAACCATTAGGAGGGCCTCCCCAAATGTCTTCCTTCTCGAAACACTTTGTTATAACTTTTAGACTGATAGATCAAATGTAATGAATTGATCCATACTACTCTGTAAAAAAAAAAAAAAATACTACGTTGTAAAAGACCCTCCCCACAATCAAAATGACAACAAAGTGCTTTTAGAGAAGGAATCTTTTATTTTTATTTTAATGTTTTTTTATTATATTATGTTAGTCACCATACAGTACATCCCTGGTTTCCGATGTAAGGCTCGATGATTCATTAGTTGCGTATAACACCCAGTGCACCATGCAATATGTGCCCTCCTTACTACCCATCACCGGTCTATCCCATTCCCCCACCCCCCTCCCCTCTGAAGCCCTCAGTTTGTTTCTCAGAGTCCATAGTCTCTCATGCTTCATTCCCCCTTCTGATTACCCCCCCTTTCTTTATCCCTTTCTTCCCCTACCGATCATCCTAGTTCTTATGTTCCATAGATGAGAGAAATCATATGATAATTGTCTTTCTCTGCTTGACTTATTTCACTTAGGCACTGGAGGAGATAATGCTAAGAGACAGAGAAGGAATCTTAATGCAGGCATGGGCAATAAAGAAGACAGAGAAAAGAGACACTAAACACGTACACCATCTTTCTGAGTTTAGCATAGTATGAAATTCAGTTTAATAGGGTGGTCACAGGGTAACATGAACCAACTATTTCCTAAGACTTCAGAATCATCTGCTAACCTCAACCATGAGAAGGGAGCACTGCCTAGTTCATTATGGATGCCCGCTTTCTCTCCAGAACTCCTGGAGTTGTGAGACTACTCTGTTTCCTATTGGTATATCCAGACAGTGTCCGATCTAAAAATGGAACCCCTTTAGTCCTTGGCCACAAAATTCTAGGTCACGCAGCATGCATCTAAATGGCTGTGCCTTGTCATTTATATCTTCTTCAGAAAACAAGGACAGACGAATGTTGAAATGGCTGATTCAAAAACAAATTGTTCTAACCAGGATCTGGCCACTCACCAGTAAACTGGCTTGATGCCAAAATATCGCCATCCCCTGCAGGGACCCATCTGTTCTCAGTTGTCTGTTACTGACCAAAGAGTCAGGTGGTGGGAAGGTGTAGAGCAGAGAATCATGGGTATTCCCTCGCACAGTTCTCTTCCACTTCTTACCCAGTCACCCTCAGGGTGCTAGAAATCCGGGCAGCGCCCTGTGCCAGGATATACTTTATCACTGTCATCTTCTGGTTGATGATTTGTGCTCCCACCGTGGCAGGAACATATGCATTACCTTTGCTCTGCTTTCCCCTATGTTGTGCTTCTCATCCAGATATCCTGCCAGGTGGACACTGGGCTGGCCCACATCACCCTCCAGTGTGGGTGTAAATGAGTGCACTTTGAGCATCACGAGATGGAAAGTGAGTGAGCGTGTGATAGCGATGGGAAGAGGAAGCCCCTTGCCTATTAGGATGGGAATACTTGAAATCCTGGAGGTTGTGGTGGGGATGCACAGTGATTATTTCTATCTGAATCTTTCAAAAAGGACTGTCTCCTGTCTCCAATTTTTTGGTGACTTTAAAAAACTTTGAAAAAATATGTGTTTAGGAATGCCTGGGTGGTGCAGTCGGTTAAGTGTCTGCCTTCGGCTCAGGTCATGATCCCAGGGTCCTGGGATTGAGTTCCACATCAGGGTCCTTGCTCAGTGGAGAGCCTGCTTCTCCCTTTGCCTGCTGTTCCCCCTGCTTGTGCTCTCTCTCTTCTCTCTCTCTCTGACAAATAAAGTCTAAACAAACAAACAAACAAATAAATAAATAAATAAATAAAAATATTTATTTATTAGTTTAAGAGAGAAAGTGTGTGTGCTCGTGCAGGTGTGCAGGGGAGAGGGGCTGAGGGAGAGGGAGAGAGAAAAACTCAAGCAGACTCCCTGCTGAGCGCAGAGCCCAACACAGGGCTCGACCTCACAATCCTGAGATCATGACCTGAGCCAAAACCAAGAGTCAGACGCTTAACCAACTGTGCCACCCAGGCACAGCATGGTGAGGGTTTTTTTGTTTTGTTTTTACTGGTAGTTTTCGGCTTTGCTGGCTATTCCATCCGGTATCTGAGGTAGAAGGAGGAAGAGCATAGCCATTCCAGCCTCTCCTAATCTCACTACTCTCAGTGCCTCCCAGATACCCGCTATATACTCCATTAAGTTCTACTGCTCAATACCTATCAGTTAACTTGTCAATTAATTGATTATAAATTGTGGATTCTAAGAACTGAGGCCATGCAAAGCATGCAGATAACAGGCATGGAAGGAGACTTGGGGGAAGTCTCCAGAATTTAGATATTTCTCATCACCTGTTATGCCTCCTACCTTGACCCTGCAGTGAAGTTGCAGAGGCTAGCCTGGCTTGGTTCCACACAAAGCATATCCCCACTTATGGGGAGAACAACCACTGACTGGTGAACTCCTTGATGGGTTCATGACAGTGTCTATTCTGGACCATGCGTGCTTCCTGGTCTGTCCATCATATGTGGATAAATGACTTTCCCTGATTGCTGTGGGTGAAGATGACTTGGATCCTCAGGAGATTACATCAGCTATTTCCAAATTTTTTAACTGCCTACATTCACCCTCTGGCCCAGGTCAAGGGAAAAAGGAGACATCTTTTGGAGAAGATGAATAATGGAGAGCAACCTACCCCCACAACCTTAGGCATTGTTCTGTTCCCTTAAGTGGGGATAACTGAGCTGATCCTGGTTGTATTAAGTTTGTCAACCATTCTCTCTTTCTCTTTCCCTTTATTTCCTCATTTCATATTTCACAGAAGTAGACACTTCTCGTACCTAAATAATTATTTTTAGAAGTATTTTTTCACTTTCCATGGATTTTCTTTTACTTCTATGTTCCTTATTTTTTTTTTTTGTTTATTAGTTTGAGCCCATGTTTTTCACATTAGAGAATTTCTTCAAGTATCTGTGGATCTTTGGATGTCTTCTTATAGTTAAGAATGGGGGACCTGAAAAGCTAGAGCTAACTGAAAACTCTGCAGGTGTGAGGGGAACAGTGGGCTTCTCACCTAGTAAGCTTTGATAGAGCTGCTCTGCTTGGCCAGTTTCCTGGGATTCCTCAAATGTTAGTGTCTGTACTTTTTTCCCTTGAACTGGTCAGTTCCTCTGAAAAATATCTTCAATCTAGAAACATGGGAACAAAGTAAGGGAAGGATAATGTGGATCTCCCCCATTTAATTTGTAGACTTGACTTCTAGTCACTTTTTTCCCCAATAGAGACTCCATCCACAATAGTTCCTGGTGCCTTTCCTTCTTTCTTTCTCTTTCTTCTTTCTTTTTCTTTCTTTCTTTCTTTCTTTCTTTCTTTCTTTCTTTCTTTCTTTCTTTCTTTCTTTCTTTCTTTCTTTCTTTCTCTTTCTTTCTTTCTTTCTTTCTTTCTTTCTTTCTTTCTTTCTCCTTCCTTCCTTCCTTCCTTCCTTCCTTCCTTCCTTCCTTCCTTCCTTCCTTCTAGATTTATTTATCTATTTGAGCTGGAGAGGGGAAGGAGGAGAGAGAATCCTGAAACAGACTCCTTGCTGGGTGCAGAGCCCTACACGGGGCTTGATCCCAGGACCCTGAGATCGTGACCTGAGCTGAAATCAAGAGTCAGCCACTTAACTGAAGGAGCCACCCAGGCGCCCGGAGTCCAAAGTTTCTTGATCATTCTCTCTAGAGGACAAACCTTCAGTCTTTTGTCTAGTTGAGAAAAGAGCAACAATCCAGGAGCATTGGACAGAGAAAGAGAATCTGAGCATCTAATTGCTTCTCGTGGGGACTTTCAACAACACCTCCTCCCTCTGGCTCTCCTTTCTCTCTCACATTCAGAAGTACTAGGGCTACTGTGTCTGAACTCTAATGGGCTGAAGATGGAAAGCTCAGCTTGATTGTGTATGGAATTTCCCATCCTCACTGTTGCTGGAATCATTTGCACTGTTTTGTGTTGTTGTTCAGTCTGCTGAGTTGGTTACTACTGGTCCATCTGCTTCCTGGCTCCCAGGATTTTAGTATTTTGTTACTGCTGCCTCCTGTTTTATTTTTTCTATCCACATAGGTTTATGCCATTTAAAACATATCTCTGCTCTTATTTTGAGGTTTCTATGAGATCCAAGATCTGTTTTAAAATGTATGTTCAACATTCTTTATTTAACTCTACAGCTTTGCTGTGCTCTAAACTTACAAATGAACTGCCCCAGTTTCTGGATTCCTCCAAAGTATCCAAACTAGCTAACTAGCATCACATGGCTGGTGTGTGTGTGTGGTGTGTGTGTGTGTGTGTGTGTGTGTGGTACGTGTACAGATTTTGTTTTCAAATCATGCAGATGAGAACAGGAAAAACAAGTTCACCAATATCAATAACAACGACTATTTCTTTCAGTACTTTTTAGGACTGGCATTTTGCTAAATGTTTTATATGTACCATTTTCGTTAATGTTCACAGTGCTGCTGAAAAACAGATTTTATGGTTCTTCCTATTTTACAGATGGGCACCCTGAGTCTTAGAGTTTCTGTAACCTATCTACGCTAATACATAGTAGAGCCAAGATCCTCATCCAGGCCAAGTTCAGAACCTCTGAGCTTAGAAGCTTTGATAGTGGAGAGACTCATGGTAGCCGGAAGGTTGGCATTTGTGATTTTGTACTCCCAACCACTACAGCCCCTCCTAGATGGTACAGCAGAGGCTCATTTGTTGTTCTGGTTTGTCTTCCGTGTGTTTTCTTCTGCCACCCATTTATAATAGGGCAGGAGGTTTCCCAGAGGAGTTTGCTCATCCTCCTTAGCCTCCCAAATTATTCCATCAGCCCGATCATTATGTAAATGTTAATCCCACCCTTTCAACCTTGGACCATTACAGTAGGCTTCCAATGCATTTCTGAGTTTCTGTTCTCTCTTCCATTTGACCTAAAACTAAAGAAAAATATATTTGAATATCTTTTAACAAGCCATAGACCCCTTGCCATGGATTGTTCAATCCTCATACTAAGCCTATTTTGCTTATTTTACGGAAAAGGGGAATAATGCTTAAAGAAATTGGGTGGCATTCTTTCATTCTATCAAGAAATAAGTGGTCCAACTGGGACACAAACAGGAGGTTTTGTCGCTAAACCCAGTGTCTGTTGCATAACAACAAATTGCCCCCTTAATTGGAGATCCAATTGTCACATGAAAAACTGTACTGTGTATGTCATTCCTCAGCTCACAAGCCTTCAGTGCCTCTCCACTGCCTACAAATCGAGTTACTAACATTGAATTCTGCAATTTCACGAAGCCAGCCGATTTCTGTAGCTTCCACTCTTCCTTTTCCTCCAAATCCACCTAAACCTAAATTCTAGATGGAGGTTGAAAATAAGCCTTCCATGGACCATCTCACACCCATAGACGTGTCAGTTTGATTCACACACAATCGTTTAAATGAGGAAATTGATCATAACCATGTCATCAATTGGCGGGAATTTTGTGACAGTTTCTTCTCTAACCAGAATCTGAAGCTTCCGACTGACTGTTCTCCCCTGACATCCCATTGTCACACTGCGGGCATGCTTCACATTTGTGCAGTACCTGCTGGACCCACACGTACAGGCTGTGGCTGCTGTCATACACACTCTGTGTGTAACATAGACAGGTATTCAAAAGGAGCCTTACATTAAACTTTTCAAGTAAAGTCATTGTTCTCAAGATGTTAAAAAAAAAAAAAGCACAGAGACACTTGTTAAAAATGCAATTTCCTGGACTCTACCTAGACTTGCTATAGAGAGTCTATTATCTGGAATTTAGAAATTTTCATTTTCAGTAAGATTCCTGGTGTTTGTTACATAAAGTAACATTTGAGGATCAGACATTAGATGAAGTGGAGAGCACTCTGCAATTTCTTTTTCTCCACACAAGGCACATTCCCTGTCTCCATATCTCTGCTCTTACTCTTTCTTTCGGCTGAAATCTCTTCCCTCCGACCACTCCAATTCCTTCGTTAGCTTTCATAGCATACTACGTAGAGGAATTTTCCATTAAGATCAAGGAGACCTCCCTCTCTCTTTTAAGGCTCCAAGCTGTTTGGTAAGTTCTTTTTATACAGCAATGAATGAATTTTTTAGAATTCCAAGATAAGATACCATACAAAAGGGTTATTAACAAAACCCCTTTATTCTCTACTGTAACAGTTTATTAATCAGATATTATCTGATATTACCAGCACTGATTGCCCAGGCCTGTTACTCTAGAGGTCTCTTTCCTCAAGGTTAAGTAGAAATAAATAAATATATCGACATCTATATATCCAATGGTCAAGATCCATTGCTACCACCTGGTCACTGTGCCTCTTCTATAACTGACCTCCCTCCCTCTTCCATAATCAAGATAATTAACAGTGATGACATCCATTGACAACTTTTCCTTCTCATTTGGCTCACTGAGATATGGCCTTACTCTATTCTCTTACAGAGATTCCATGAAAAAATAATCATGCAAATGTTCTCATAAGAAAACATGAAATTGAAAGACCTTAGAAGGTTTATCTTTCTCTCTTGCTATGTTTTACAGACAGTGTGGTGCAAACCATATGGCCTAAGTCTTATTGTTCTGTATTCCCCTAGTTAAAACTGAAAATTCCATGTTTATAAATAAAGGAAACCCACATCCCATGGAAAATGGCCAAATTCACATTGACCCATAAAGGGAAGAGTCCATGAGGGTCTTCTAGAACATTCCTCCCCTGTCCAATAAGCACTTTTGACGTAAGAAGAGAAACTTATATATTGCACAAAATTGGACATTCAGACAAAAGTCATTTCTAATTTGTCCTTTTACATATTCATTGGCTTTTTTCATTTACTATTTCATTTAAACATTTAGTGTCATCCAATGCATGTTACTTCGCTATGCACCAGTAATACAGACCTGTCTAAGCCGATAACCCAGCTTCCGAGTAGCAGGATTCTAATAATCTCCTTTAGGAAACTTGTGCTGTATGCAGTAACCAACTCCTTTCTTTGCCTTTCTCATTCTGCCTTGTGCTTTTTAACCTTTCTCCTTTCTGCTCCCAGTACCTACTTTCCACTCAATTGTAAGCTCTTTGATGGAAAGACCTATGTTTTATTCACAACACCAAGTAAACTGTTGGGCAAGCGACACAGCTCAATAAATATTTTCATTGGGGTTGTTACTGCACTCTCAAGAAAATGGACAGAGATGAAATACAGAGAAAGGGAAACAAATTATCTTACTATTTTTCTACATTTTTCTTCAGACCAAATTCCTTTTTGACCTCTTAAATAGCCATAGTCTATACTCACAATAAATGTGCTTGTTTTTGAAGCTCACTATTTCATTACGGAGTCGCTCTCCGGGGCTTGGTCAGTTTCTTGTACTAGTTTTCTAGCTTTTTTGGCATTCAGATGCCTCAAGATCGTGTCCTACTTGTTGCGTGAAGCAGCTGTCTTTGGTTCAACCAACATGACCTTTATACTTTTTGGTAATCAGGCATAATATTTATAAGAGAAGAGCACTCCAAACCCACAGCCACCCATGGGAAATGGGACTTATTTTACCTGAGGTCTGATCAGCCCTCTGTGTAGAAGCTAGTTGCTGTCCTAGGTTATTGATATTTGTAGCCCATGTTCCAGTAATAGCATGATTGCACTGGGCACTTAAAACCTAAGCTACGTATCAGCAAAGGAGGAGGCCCTGGAGGGTACTCTCAAGAACCCAAGAACCTTTCAAGTTGAAGTGATCCAGAGTTGCTGCTTGTGTGTGTGTGTTTAGTTCGAAGATGTGTTAAGAAAACTTGACTCAAAATTGAAGTTGGGAAGCCACAAAGGGAGGGTTCTCATGCACGTACAGCTTACACAGTCCAGCAGGAAGAAGGCAGGGTTCTCTCAGCCCAGCAACAGCACGTTGTCTTCACTGTGTAGTCAGAGAAGCCCCACCACTTTGAACTCTCAGTTTCCTCCACTGAATATTGTTCACAACATCTCCTCCTAACCTCCTCCTTTCCTTTAGAAAAGATGCTCTCCTCACTTCTCCAGACTTGCCTATGCTTTGCCATAATTTGCTTTGTCCCAAGTTGTAATCTCTCTGTTACTTACCAATGAACTGGTTTTGCTGGATGAATCAGTTACTTATTTCTTTCAGAAGGATGACATTTCCCACACGCATGCATGCAAGCATGTGTGCACATTTTGCTACAATCTGAAGTTCCGAAAAGCCAAACAAAATTCTTTCTTCTTTCCTCAAATAACATTTTTGCATGTTATCCTGAAATGCTGTTCTTCAGGTAAAAGTTAGCTTTATTAAATTTCATATGGGGAAAAATTATACTCTTACATCGCCATGCCAACTGGAGACCTCATCTATTATTAAGTTAGAAACACATTTGGCCGGTAAGAGCAACCCCTCCCCATCCAGCCACCCGGGGTGAAAGAACTCCTTCTCTGAAAAAGGAACTGCATCTCAATGCAGTTTTATTTGCTTAATAACAACACGGTAAGGCCCGACATCGCTTGGTAACTTTGCAGGAAGTCAGGCTTGACATACAGCTGGCTTATTAAGGAAATCCACTTTATAATGCTTTATAATTGGAAAGATACTTCTTTTATTCTTTTTGCGGAAAAATTGCCTCATTCCTTTGACCACCCTTATTACACTTCACGAATGACACAGCTGTAATTTAAAGATCCTCAGGGTTTTTTGTTACTTTTAGAAATTTCAGAGCTTGTCCTGCTCTTTCTCTTCTTTTCTCCAACTGAGAAAGGAAAAGATCCCATCCCTTTCTCGGACATGCTGATCTTCTATATATCATCACAGCATCTCATCTGGATGATGTATGAGCTTCACCCATCAAAAGCGTCCAATCCCTTTGGTGATATATTACTCACTGACAAATGCCAGCTGGCAAGAATTGCTTTTGTAATTCTCCCCAAGAGTTACCTCATTATTTAAAACGATGAATTGCCTTTGAAATGATAACTACTAGTTGAAGAAATGAACAGTGTGTTATTACCTAGGCTAGGCAGGCCCCCACATCTGGCCAAGCCCATTAGAAGTCAACCTTTTAATGAATGGGCATCATGTGCTTATGCCATTTTGCAAAGAGAACAGATCCATCTTGGTCAGATAGAACTAATGTTTGGAAGGGATTCACTGAGCAAATGCAAGTTTTTATCCCTTACAGGCCCACATTAGATTTTAAGAAGGTGTAGAGCATCCCAAAGAAAAACATTTGACATACACCTTAGCTTGAAAGAAGTTAAATTTTTGCTGATGAAATTGTTGTTTGTCCATTTGTTTAAATTTTTGTAATTTTTCATTCTCTTCCTCTTTATAAAAAAATCAAGGTGGGGGCCCTGGATGGCTCAGTCAGTTAGGCTCTGCCTTCAGCTCAGGTCATGATCCCAGGGTCCTGGGATCAAGGCCCATGTTGGGCTCTCTGTTCAAAGGAAAGTCTGCATCTCCCTCTGCCTGCAGCTCGCCCTGCTTGTGCTCTCTCTCTCTCTGTCAAATCAATAGGTAAAATCTTCAAAAAAAAAAAAATCAAGAAATTTAGGTGGTTTTAACTCTAAGAGGTAATTTGAAAAATTATATAAAAGTGAATTTGGAGTGAGATTATGAAGAATATTGATAGTCACAATTAAGATATGGGCTTATATAGCAGAAAACAAGGAAAAGCTGGTATGAAACCAGACAAGGAGAATGACATGACTAAATGCACATATATCTGAAAATTAACTCTGGTTGAAATGAAGAAGTGGTTTAAGAAGATGGTTTATGATGTGGATAACTTGATGAAGTCCTGAATGAGTTTCAGCTTTCAGAGAAGCCATTCAAATAAAGAAAGGAAAGAAGAGGGAAAGGAGAGGATGTAGAAGCCAGATGTTGAGTATAAAAATGCATTGGCTAATGATCTCATAGTCCCCAAGCACAGTGCACAGAATACGGGCACTCAACGTCACTCTTACTTAGTAAAAATAAGAAACAACAGCAAGATGGATATTATGAGACACTTGGAAATAAAATGCAAAGTAAGAATGAATAAAAATAGCATGTATTTATCTTCTTTGAACTTATGAAAGTAATAGATATAATTCCAAAGCTAGGTCCTTTATTCTTGACCCCTCCCAGCTGTATAAGAGCTAAATAGTATGGTGGACAGCAGTGAATAGCCATGTGTTTAGGATTACATGCTTTTCTCACCTTGTCATTTTTGTCTACACAGAGGGTACAATAGGTATGATATTTATAGTTTTCTTCATCCTCACTTTACACATAAAGAAACTGAAATATTCAAGTGCCCAACCAAAGGTCACCCAGTGAAGTAATGAGTTAGTGGAGACTCTGGTCCAGGGTCAACACGGTCTCACTTTGTTTTTACAAACATGGAAGAAGATGGAAAAATAGGAAAACATCTCACTTCAGCAATAGTCAAACCAGTGAAGACACATAGAGAGCAAACTTTAAAGAAGTCAAAACCCTGGGGCAAAATTGGTAACTCTCACTAATTTTTAGCTATTGCGATTTTAAAAAATATTTTCTGTCTAATCAGTTGTTGATTTAGCAGGGAATCCTGTTTGCTTCTACATCACTGAAGGAAGCCCTGGGTTTGTAACAGAGCTCTTCACACTTGCAGCTGGATATTTAAACTCAAAGTCCTGCAAGGGGTGTGCAGTTAACTAAAATTCATGAGAGTAAAGCGTCCCTTAGTTATAAGTTTCTTGTATTGCAACCAAATAGAATACCTGGCTAGTTACATTTCTTTCTAAAACACTTATAAGGACATGAATTTTCTTCTCTTTCTCCCCCTGCCTTTCTCTGTCTTTACACAAGCATGGGTATACACAAGCTCATGAGCAGACACACACGCACGCACAGCTCACAACCCAATCATGCTCATTGGTGATAGTACTTAAAAATAAGATTCTACTTCTTCCTTCCTGCCCTAAGTGAATAGAATGAAAAAATGAAACTGTAAGTTACCACAGACATAATCTAATTAAATCTCCTTCTTCCCCCTTCTTCATTTTACAAATCAGAAACTGGATAAGAAGGCTTTGTGCTTGGGATCACGTGGATTGTCGGGGGAGGAGTCCTGAATAGGGAAACAGCTAAGGGTAGGGTAATGGTGGCAGAGGGTAGAGCAGGCACATGTCCTTAGGCAATTCAATTAATCACTTTGATTTCAAGTTTCATTGGTTATTGTAGAAATCCAATGGGAACACAGATTCAACAGAGTTGAACAGGCTGTACATGCCTCTAAAATACAGGCATCAATGAGACTTTCTTTGCATCATAATGCTGACACTACAGAGACAAGCACAGTTTGGGAAACCAAACAGGGCTGAGATCAGATGTCAACTTCATTATTTACTTCTTTCAGAATCTCTGTCCTTAAATGTTAGTCATGAGGATGAGGGCAGGGGCACTCTCATTGGGAAGGGTGCATTTGTGCATAATTAGAATGTGATTTGTCAACAAAGATTGCATTTTAAAAGGCACAGTCTTTTTGCTTAGTAATCTCAATACAAGAAATTGACCGCACCGAAGTATTGACAGCCCTTTACAAAGGTCTTTATACCAGAATGCTCGTTATAACATTTTTTGATAGTACCAAACAATTGGAAACAAATGATGTTTTGTAGATGATTACAAAAGGGTCAGTTACATCATTTTAGAACCATTCCTTGAATTTAAAAAAGAATAAATATCCCCACTGCACTCTTCACCTCTCCATGCGGGAAAGTTGCTCCCAGACTCTGAGTTCTACCCCGGGCTCAGGCAGCTGAGTGCGGTGATCATACTTGTTCCCAAGAGCGTCTCGACGCCCCTTGGGGAGTGCGAAGAGTGCAGCGTCCTTGGAAGCTAGCTTTGAGAAAGGCACCTGACCTCCCAAGACCTCAGGAGGCGCCTCAGACAAACCCGGCCGCACCATCGGCGCGCTTCGCAGACATCTATCTACATGACGCCTACAGACCCTTTTTGGGAAGAAGACTACTGTCTTTAAGCAATATCACGGCTGGATTTGTGTTTTAGGATAATCTCCCTGGCTCCTGTGTGGGGTGGATTTGGAAGAATTAAATAAGAAATGATAATAAGAGGTACCAGACCAGCCTAAACATCCACGGAATCAGCCTGAGATGCAGGAAGATACATCTGGATCTCTACAAATGAACATCTCCAGCGCTGAGTTTTGAGGTACAAAGCGGTGAGCCGTGAAACTGTGCACAGATATCGGAAAATAAACGGAAGGGGGAGGGAGCCGCTGTGTTCGGGCGCCGGGAAGCGGTAGCCACCTGCACGGGGGAGCGGGCGGACTCACAGACGGCACCCCCAAGACAGCAGACCGAGACTGTGAGACGGGAGCACGCGCCACCAGACTTCAAACAGACTGAGACCGGGAGCTCCGGGAGCACGCGGGGATGGCTGGTGGCTGACGGTGCTAGAAACACAAAGGATAGAGACGCGCTGGCCCTGGAAGTGAGGGCTGGGACGCCGGGTGGGGGGGTGCACATCCCCGGACGCTGCAGGGTTGAGCAGCACCAACAGTAACAGAATTAAAGTGGCCAGAAGATCAGTGGAGAATGGTCCACGATCCCTCTGTTCTGAGACAGAGGCTGAGATTCAGCCACTGCTGCTCTGACTCTCAGAAGAGAAAGTGCCAGAGAACAAAAGCCTGGAAATACCAGCTTACAAGGTGCCCATCCCCATCCCCCCTCACAGGGGACACGGAAACTCTACCCAAACAGGGTTGCCTGAGTATCGGCCCATCAGGCCCCTCCCCCAGAAGGCAGGCTGAAAAATCAAGAAGTCCACATCCCTAAGATCCCTATAAAACAAGGGCGCACGGCCTGGGTCCTGGTCAATAATTTGGGCTCTGGACAACTCTGCAACCTCTCCTCATCAGAATGACGAGAAGGAGAAGTTCCCCCCCCCCAACAAAGAAAAGAAAATGAGTCTATGGCCTCTGGCACAGAACTAATGGATATGGATATAACCAAATTATCAGAAATGGAATTCAGAGTAACAATGGTCAAGATGATGTGTAGACTTGAAAAAAGTATTAACGAAAATGTTAATGAGAATATAGAATCTCTAAGGGCGGAAATGAGAGTGAATCTGGCAGAAATTAAAAATTCTATGAGCCAAATGCAGTCAAAACTAGAGGCTCTGACGGCCATGGTGAATGAGGCAGAAGAATGTATCAGCAAATTGGAAGATGGGTTAGTAGAAGAAAAAGCTAAAATAGAATCTGGACTCAAAAAAAATCCACGCCCATGAATGTAGGTTACGGGAGATTACTGACTCAATGAAACGTTCCAATGTCAGAATCATCGGCATCCCCGAGGGGGTGGAGAAAAACAGAGGTCTAGAAGAGATATTTGAACAAATTGTAGCTGAAAACTTCCCTAATCTAGCAAGGGAAACAAGCATTCGTGTCCAAGAGGCAGAGAGGACCCCTCCCAAGCTCAACCATGGCAAACCTAAATACCACGTCACGTCACAGTGCAATTCGCAAATATTAGATCCAAGGATACAGTATTGAAAGTGGCCACAGCAAAGAAACCTCTCACGTACCAAGGCCAAGGTATCAGAATTATGTCAGACCTGTCTACACAGACCTGGAATGAGAGAAAGGGTTTGGGGGGAGGCATTTTTAAAGCTCTTTCAGAGAAAAACATGCAGCCAAGGATCCTCTATCCAGCAAGGCTGACATTCAGAATGGATGGAGAAATAAAGACCTTCCAGAATCGCCAGTCATGACCAATTTCGTAACCACAAAACCAGCCCTACAGGAGATATTAAGGGGGGTTCTATAAAAGTAAAAATGCCCCAAGAATGATACAGAACAGAAAGTTACAATCTATAGAAACAAAGACTTTACTGGCAACATGGCATCATTAAAAACATATCTCTCAATAATCAGTCTCAATGTAAATGGCCTAAATGCTCCCATAAATACCACAGGGTTGCAGATTGGATAAAAAGACATCACCCATCCATTTGCTGTCTACAAGAGACTCATTTTGAACCTAAAGATACATTCAGACTGAAAGTAAAGGGATGGAATACCATCTTTCACGCCAATGGACCTCAAAAGAAAGCTGTAGTAGCAATTCTCATATCAGACAGATTGGGTTTTAAACTAAAGACTATAGTTAGAGACACAGAAGGGCACTATATTATTCTTAAAGGATGTATCCAACAAGTGGATATGACAATTATAAATATATATGCCCCCAACAGGGGAGCAGCAAGACACACAAGCCAACTCTTAACCAGAATAAAGAGACATACAGATAAAAATACGTTAATAGTAGGTGACCTCAACACTCCACTATCAGCAATAGAGAGAGCACCGGAGCAGAAAACCAACAAAGAAACAAGACCTTTGAATGCCATACTCGACAAGTTGGACCTCATAGATATATATAGAACACTACACCCCAGAACCAGAGAATTCTCATTCTATTCTAATGCCCATGAAACATTCTCAAGAATAGACCATGTTCTGGGACACAAAACAGGTCTCAACTGATACCAAAAGACTGAAATTATTCCCTGCATATTCTCAGACCACAATGCTCTGAAATTGGAACTCAACCACAAGGAAAAATTTGGAAGAAACTCAAACACTTGGAGACTAAGAACCATCCTGCTCAGGAATGACTCGATAAACCAGGAAATCAAAAATCAAATTAAACAATTTATGGAGACCAATGAGAATGAAAACACAACGGCCCAAAACCTATGGGATACTGCAAAGGCAGTCCTAAGGGGGAAATACATAGCCATCCAAGCCTCACTCAAAAGAATAGAAAAATCTAAAATGCAGTTTTTATATTCTCACCTCAAGAAGCTGGAACAGCAACAAAGGGACAGGCCTAATCCACGCACAAGGAAGCAGTTGACCAAGATTAGAGTAGAAATCAATGAATTAGAAACCAGAAGTACAGTAGAGCAGATCAACAGGACTAGAAGCTGGTTCTTTGAGAGAATCAATAAAATTGACAAACCGCTGGCAAGACTTATCCAAAAGAAAAGA
>NW_024423343.1:96210665-96422474 GCF_017311325.1 Ursus maritimus | reverse complement strand
GGTGGAAAAAAGACAGTCCCTTCAATAAATGGTGCTGGGAAAATTGGACAGCTACATGCAAAAGAATGAAACTTGACCACTCTCTCACACCATACACAAAGATAAACTCCAAATGGATGAAAGACCTCGATTTGAGACAGGAATCCATCAAAATTCTAGAGGAGAACATAGGCAGCAACCTCTATGACATTGGCCAAAGCAACCTTTTTCATGATACATCTCCAAAGGCAAGAGAAACAAAAGATAAAATGAACTTGTGGGACTTCATCAAGATAAAAAGCTTCTGCACAGCCAAGGAAACAGTCAAAAAAACTAAGAGGCAGCCCATGGAATGGGAGAAGATATTTGCAAAGGACACTACAGATAAAATACTGGTATCCAAGATCTACAAAGAACTGCTCAAACTCAACACACGAGAAACAAATAAACAAATCAAAAAATGGGCAGAAGATATGAACAGACACTTTTCCAATGAAGACATACAAATGGCTAACAGACACATGAAAAAATGTTCAAAATCATTAGCCATCAGGGAAATTCAAATCAAAACCACACTAAGATACCACCTTATGCCAGTTAGAATGGCAAAAATAGACAAGGCAAGAAACAACAATTGTTGGAGAGGATGTGGAGAAAGGGGATCCCTCCTACATTGTTGGTGGGAATGCAAGTTGGTACAGCCACTCTGGAAAACAGTGTGGAGGTCCCTTAAAAAGTTAAAAATGGAGCTAGCCTATGACCCAGCCATTGCACTACTGGGTATTTACCCCAAAGATACAGACATAGTGAAGAGAAGGGCCATATGCACCCCAAAATTCATAGCAGCATTGTCCACAACAGCCAAATCGTGGAAGGAACGGAGATGCCCTTCAACAGATGACTGGATTAAGAAGTTGTGGTCCATATATACAATGGAATATTACTCAGCTATCAGAAAGAACAATTTCTCAACATTTGCTGCAACATGGACGGCACTGGAGGAGATAATGCTAAGTGAAATAAGTCAAGCAGAGAAAGACAATTATCGTATGATATCTCTCATCTATGTAACATAAGAACTAGGGATCGGTAGGAGAAGAAAGGGATAAAGAAAGGGGGGTTAATCAGAAGGGGGAATGAAGCATGAGAGACTATGGACTATGAGAAACAAACCGAGGGCCTCAGAGGGGAGGGGAGTGGGGGAATGGGATAGACTGGTGATGGGTAGTAAGGAGGGCACGTATTGCATGGTGCGCTGGGTGTTATATGAAACTAATGAATCATCGAACTTTACATTGGAAACCGGGGATGTACTGTATGGTGACTAACATAATATAATAAAAAACATTAAAATAAAAAAAATAAAATAAATAAAAAAGAATAAATATACAATGCATTTAAAAAATGTGAAGAAATAATATGTAGCCATTCAAAAAATGAGATAGTAAATAAAGGTTTGAAAGTTCTGTTATTAAATTTCAAAAGCCCTGGGCAGAATGTTGAGTATAGGATAATCGCCTTCATGGTATAAATTATATATGTGATATATGTAATTATATGTTATAGTTATAAATTACATATATCAATAGCTTATGTATAAAATATATTAATATTATAAATATGCTTATATAAGCATAAAACAATTTCAGAAAGGAATTCTGAAAAGAATCAAAAGAAACTCTTCCCAGGGGGTTCCTAGGTGAGTGCCTCAGTTGGTTGAGCCCTGCATCAGGTTCCACGCTAAGCGTGGAGTCTGCTTGTCCCTCTTCCTCTGCTGCCCCCCTACTCACCCTCTCTCTCTTTCTTAAAAAGATAAATAAATAAAGTCTTAAAAAAAAAAGAAATTGTTATCAGCAGTTACTTTAGGGAGATAGGTTAGTGAATTGAGTAATTGCACTGTGTGTATGGCATGTGTATCTTTGTGTGTGTGTGTGTTTATACAAAATTGTATACACACAAAATTTTACATATATGTATATGTATGTGTGTGTATATATATAATTTAATCACCCAGACAATCCCTGGGCATGTGTGTGTGTATGTACATGTAGATAATCTGAGTGGTAAAATTTTGGACCATGTTTGGTTTTTTTGTCTTAATTAAAATTAAACAATAAAACTTTAAAATTGAATAAAAATACAAACAAACAAATGAATACAGGAGGTATAATAACATTGTCCTGACAAGCTGTAATTAGTAATATAATAATATATACAAAGATAGAAGGCATATATGTAAAGATATAACAATACTAAGATAATATGATAATAATAATATAACATGTGAAAGAAGGTACAGTACTGATTACATAGATGATAGAATTCTTGCTCCTCTTCTTTCCTTTCGACCGCTTCTCTGGGAATTAAAATACCTACCAATATATTTTTTTTTTTACAGTTACACCTCTAATGTTTGAATGTTTATTTCTTGTCCTGTAACAAGAAAACTTAGTGGAACATAGTAGAATGCACCTACAATGTCATACATTCATTCATTTAAATAAGTAGATACTATGTGCATAATTCTGCGGTATGCTGGGAATGCAAAGATGACATTCCCTATCCTTGAGAAGCTTACATTCAGATGAGAATCTCATATATGAAAATATATCATCAAGTGTGGCCAGTGCGAATATTCATGAGATCAGGAGAAAAATAACAAAACAGAGGCACGAAGTGAGGTGAAACTTCTCAGATGGGCGCAATTACACTTAAAGCATGCTAGTGGTAGAGTCACAGGTTGGCCCCACATCCTGGGGTGAGGCATTTGAACTCAGTCCTTTAGCAGCCCTGAGCCGGAGACAGTTTTGAAGCCTAGAAATGAAGCAATTCGTTTCTTTTTTAGAGAGATCAATTGATTGATAATTTGGCAGGTGGTTTGTAAGAGAGAAGTCCATTCTGTTAGCAGAAATATCTATAAAGAAGTGATTACACTAGTGTGAGTGAGCGAAGGCCTTGCTCTGAGTCCAGGGAATAACAGTGGACATGGAACAAGGTATAGATTTGACAGGTGTTTAGGATGTAGCATACACAGAAATAATTGGATACATGGAGTACAGCCAGTGATGACTTGGGATGTCAAGCAAGGACCGATGGATGCTTTGTGGTACTGTTAGTTGAAAAAGAATTCAGGAAAAAGTCTGGGAAGGCTGGGGTAGTGAATAACCAAGAGTGTGGGCACGTAGGGTGTGAAGCAGCAAGCATGTCCTTCCCTGCCTAGAAATGGTGGTGGGCAGGGCGTTATGCCTGTCCACGGCTCAGTGTGACTTATGTTGTGATGTCCTCCATGACTTCTCTCAGAAAAAAGGCTGGACGTTTCAGTTTAGAAGCTGTTCATATAATGAGATGAGACGGAAAGCAAGAATGAGTGACACAATTTGAAGAGCAGACAAAAGAGAACAAACCGGTAATGGAGGCAGAGGTGGGCTAAGGTAAGTGGCGTGGATTCCTGTTAGAAATAAAAACACCCGCAACTTCAGATGTGAATCATTTTCCTTTGTGCAACGAGATTTAGCCCTTTCAAAATCCAGGAACATTATGGAACACCTTCTGCTCTTAATTGGCTACTAGCTGCTCTGCATAATTAAATACCACTCACTGCCCTTAAAATTTGATGCACCCTCTAGCAACCTTCGTTTTAAATCTGTTCTTAACCAAGATTTCCTGGTTCAAGGAGGGCTTTTTTTTTTTTCTTTTAATAACTGATTCTTAAAAAGCTTTTATTTCTGCCAGAGCAAAACCCTTTTACAGCAATTTTTTAAGCACTTCACTGAGATTTTTCAGGCACAGTTCTACAACGTTCCATGACAGCAAATGTTTTCTTGAAACTCTGGAAGGGTCTCAACCACCTGACTCCCAAGAACTAATACCAGAGAGTAGGGGGGAAATGTCATGGCCAAGACTTTCATGGCCCTCTGGAGAGTTGCTGGAAAAGATAATATGATATGAACCTCATCTCAACCTCAATAACCCCTGTCTTGCTGGGATCAATAAAACACGGAAAACCTTCAGAGTATCTAGGGTTGAATTTAATATTGCCCTCTAAGGGCGTTCCTTTGTCCAGCTCACAGAGCTTTCAACAAATTCATTGGCACATAAAAACTTTTTTCTCATAGATTTTTCTTCTGCATACAAAAGCTTCCGATTCCAACAAAACCTCTTTTAGCAAAATACCACGTGAATGAGTTTCTCTGCAGTCAAAGCAGCCAGAATGCTCATTAAATTGCTAAGCAGTTAATTCTATAGCCTCAGATCTGAAAGATAAGCTACTTAGGGGACAAAACTTATCCTTCCCAGTGACTTCTTTTCTATTTTCTGTCTGGAAATGATCCACTTTGGGGAATTTTTTTTTTTTTTTTGCAATAAGAGTTCATTTCCCATCGAAATCTCTCCCTACACACTGTCAGTGGGTGTGCATTTGAGTGAAACCCACGGTATTAGGGGGAAGCTGAGGTGGTGTCCGGACAGGATGCCGCATTCCAAATCCAAATACCGAGGATCTAAAATGACCCACTGTTTTGGATTATTCTTTCTACCGACACCTCTCTTCATTTAGATAAGACAGTTGATATTCAGGAAAACTGCAATGTAGTGGAAATATGGAAACCTTTCAGTAAACTGCCTAATTCAAGTCAGTTGGAAAAGAAGCAGGAAGATTTGAGGTTGTTTTTGTAGGTTTGTTTGTTTTGTTTTTAGTGGAAGAGAGGTGTATCCTCTGTTCTATTTAATTTAGATACAGAATAGCCCTTTAATATTAATTGTTAAGATCAATGTACCAGAAGGTCATTAATGAGTAATGGAAGTGGAATAGAGTTATATAACAATGAGAAAGAGGCGGAGAAAGAGGAGGAAGAAGAAGAGGAAAAGAAGAGAAGAAATGCAGTAGACCTTGCAGACAGGTCAATTTTAGACATTTGGCTTAATTTCCTCTGTGTCCGCTCCACCCTTCAATAAATACTGGTATTTGCTAGCACTAAAATATCAAGAATATCCTTCAAAAGACAGACCAGAAGTCTATGGGAGCAAGAGCAGTACGTTTACTTTTTCACCTCCACTAGACAGAGTTGCAACACTAGTGAATTGTTTCCTGAGCATCCCTAAGGCGCAGTTCCTAAACTGTGAACATCCTTGGTAGGAGGATTCATTAAAGAAAAAAAGTTACTCATGACACTTGTTAAAATGGTAAGGCAGACATGGGGATTTGTGGTAGAGGAGAGAGATTGGGTTCAATTCTGAACAGAACAAGGAAAGGTGGGAATTCAGAGTCAAGGAGTAGAGTGGAGGGGGACTGGGGGATAGAAAATTACTAAGAGGAACATTAAGGGTGAGAGGGGATTCCGGCTAAACTGACCTAGCTGGATACTTGCTGAAGACAGATCAGGATGATCAAGACATCATCTGGGGATGGTGGAAGGCAAGAAACCGAATCAGATAAGGAGGGTGATTTGATATGGTGGGTGGAGATTTCTGGCTATACCAGCCTAGCAGAATTCTTGCAAAAACTTAGTAATGCAAAGATACACACAGAAGTGTGAAGGATGAGGAGATCAGAGGAAGTTGACGAAAGTTTGCTCAAGGAGAGACCACTTGTCAGGTTGGAGAGAGAGTCAGAGTTCACAGTGTCATGAGAAATGAATCTTCTTTCCTCCTCATATAGGGTGATGCTTCCTCCAAGAAATGAGGTTCAGGTGGTCAAAGTTCCATCTGCTTCCACTGGCCTGGTGTTCTACCCCTTGTCTTGCTATGTTCCTGTCAAGACCGACAATGAGGTGTAGAGGTTAGATGCTGTTTATTGGCCCAATGGTAAACCATCTAGCAGCTGACTGACCAGAAGTCCAAGCAGTGGACAGTACTGCTCCCTCACATACTGGTTTTGTTTTGGTTTGGGTTTTTTTTTTTTTTTTTTGCATCCATTTTCCCATCAAGTAAGTCACACATCTCTTGGCTCTTCAGAGAAGAGATTATTTCCAGATCCCCCTAAAATAGGGATTTGCTTCCCTCCTTCATTCCCCGAGGAGACTTGCTACTTTTCATCCCAGGAAACATTTCATTGTGCAGGTCAGCCTGGACTTGCCCAGCCCTGAGCCCCTGTGGCAGGCCTCGGGGAGCACCAGGAAATTGAAATTCCTCAGCAGCTCTATCCCTGTAATAAAACTATTTTTCTTGAAATTGATTGCTTGCTCTCCTGGAGACCTAAGTCATTTCTCCTGGCCACTCTGGTTCTCCAGTGCACACTGGTTATCACTGTGATCTTAAGAGAGATTGTTTCTGTGTTTAAAAAAAAAAAAAAGTGGAGGTAGACGTTGGCATCCCAAGTCCTTCACTAATGACTTAGCGTGAATTTCTTACATTAACAAGGAAGCAAGACTTCTACCTGATAACTTTCTTTCCTATGGTTCTTCAGCCAAAACAGGGCTACTGCTTTTGAAATGTTGTTCAATATTTATTCAGCATCTGCCTAGCACCAGAGCATAAGAGCTGGGCCCTGCCCCCTCACAGCTCAAAACATGGCAAAAGAAATAAGATGTGGTGAGCAAATAATGCCATGTAAAAGGAATGTGAAAATGAAACTCAAATTTCAGTATTCATAAATAAAGTGGTATTGGACGAGCCAGGCGCATTTGCGTACTTGCAGTCCTTGCCTGCTTTCTCAGCACCACGGAGAAAGAGACAAAGTGACTGCAGAGCCTAAAATATTTACTATCTGACCCTTTACTGAAAAGATTTGCCAACTTCTCTATAAATCACACAAACAACAGCTCACGTAGGTTTAATACTTTAAACTTTTCCAGCTCTTTGAGAATCAATGATATGATGTTATCCCTGCAAAATCCCTATGAATTAGGAAAGGAGGTATCATTATCTTCATACAACAGCCAAGGAAGCGGTTGTAATAGATCCCAAATTAAAGAGGCTCAGTATAGCTGCCAGGCAAAAAGCACATCAGAAAGATGACTCATCCTTGCCAAAAACCTAAACCATGCCCTTCTGTTTTGCAAGCTTCAAATTGGAGTGCAAAATCCTCCCGCTCTCCTTTCTGTACTCAATCCCCTCTCCCCCCACCCCCCATGGCTACCTCTCCACCTCACCCTGGGTAACAAATGAGAAATTTTGAGGACTATTGAGCACTATAAATTTTCACAGCGGGGCTGCTTCTCAGCCCAGGAACTTGGGTAATTGTCACACATTGGTAAAATTCATAGGAGACAATTGCCCTCAAATCAACAATTCCATCTGCAAGATGCTTTTGGGGGTAGGGAAGGGTAAGAATCCTGTCCTCAGTGCTGTATAAAGAGTTAAGAATTTTAACTCTCTTGAATAATGCCTGCACACATTTTTGGTCTTTTTTAAAAAGTTCTCTTTCTGTTGTTTATATTGGCTTATTATCATCATGCTTTTAACACTATACTCACATTAAAATACTGGAAGGAAAGACAATGAATATAAAAAATGTCATTTTGGGGTGCAGAGATAATGGGTGTTTCATTCCTAAGTGTCCTATATTTCCCACATTTTCTATAAAAAGCATGTTTATTTTAAAGAGGTTATTTAAATATGGAAAACATATACATATACATATTTGCATATTTAATGGTACTCATGGAAAGACTAACTCCTTGACCAAATCTTAGCTACTCAGAGTCCTCATTTTGACTAGGTGTTGCCTTGGGCCTTGTCTTCACCTGCCTAGCCCACTTTTAGAGCAAATCCTGCTAAGTCAGTTTAGTGAGAATCCCCTCCCCGCCAACCCTACAACCTTGCCTTAATATCTGATCACTCTAGAAATATCCGATCCTTCTAGGGACTGTGATTGTATTCCTCATCCCCTACCTACCTTTGATAAGTGATCACCCTGGCCTGTCTTCAGCAAGATTCCTGTTTAGTTGGTCTAGGAAGAAGTCACTACCCTCAATATCTTCTCTTAGTACGTTTCTATCCACTGACTCCCTTCTTCTACTCCTTGGCTGTAAATCCCCCCTTGTCCTTGTTGTATTTAGAATTGAACTCCATCTGTCTCCCAGACTGCAGTAGTCTTAACGCCTACTGAAACTGTCTTACATAAAGTCTTCTTTACCATTTCAGCAAGTGTCAGAATAATTTCTTCTTTAACATTCTCAGAAGACCCTATTTTTTTTTTTAGTTATCTCACAACACATTCCTCAAGAAGCCTAGAAGCCCTGTCTCAGTCAGACTTATTTATCTAGAATTTCTTAACTAAACCATCCACCTTCCCCACCTCTCTGTCTTTGCCTAACAGTATTCAACCATGTGAAACTCCTTTCTCTTCATTATCTATTAGCAGGATTTCAAGGAAATTTCATTATAACAAGCTGTTCCTGTCTTTAGCTTTTTCGAACTATTTTATAAAACTAATCTTTGTTGTCTTTGCTGACAATGATAGCTATCCTTACCTACATCCATCAGTTACAGTTATGGAGCCAATTATTGTGTCTGACTTAGGCTAATAATTGCAGACAATTTTAGCCTGGGTAAATTGCAAAATCGGTTCATGAAGACCCAGTCTTGGATTTCGATGACAGTGTTATCTTAGCTCCAAACAAGCTTCTCAGGTTCGAACAGAAGATATTTTTTCTGCAAAATGTGCCGTTTCAACAATCTAGTTTTTAGTGCTTGGTAAATAGCTTCTAACCTCAAGTGCCCAAAAAGTGAGAGAGGGGAGGAAAGTCTTGGTTAGGCAGAGCTAAGTGTAGGTCTATGTATAATCTCTACAAGGTTGAGATAAGTGAGCCGAAGTCTTAAGGTTGCCACTGATGTAATTAACTCAGTTTCTCACTGCAAGAGAGACAGTAGATCTGGGCCAGTAAGGGTCGTTACAAGTAGGTCAACCAGGTAAAAGAAGAGACATAAGATCATCTAAAAGACATTAAACAGCTTATTCTGCTGCAAAATGTATCTCAAGCCATTCTAACTGCAGTATTGGAAACCTCCACTATCCTAAGTAAGTTATTTCATTGTAAAGACATCATGACACAAATGGCCCCAGTTAAAATTCAATTAATTTCTTAAATGGAAGAAACATTAAACTATCATTCATTACAATTCAAGAAACATTTGGAGTGCCTGCTTTGGTATAGTTTGTGCTAAATTCTGTGAGGGATAGTCAATAACTTACAAGGGAACTGGGAAATTAGGCACAGTAAACCCTGCATCTTAATGGACTAGTTTTTATTTTTTATTTTTTTCACTTCATCATGAGCTGATAGTGGCATTTGCACATAACAGATATGCTGGTCACATGATTCATCAAGTGACCTCAAAAGACTGGTCTATACCTTGTTTAATGAGTGGTATTCACTGATTGCTCACTTGAATGTCACAGCAATATCATATTGCTGTAAACATTTCTAAATGCTTACTCTCAATTTCAGAACTCATCTCATTCTTAATTTATGAGCGAATCTCGCTGTAGACCGAAAGGAACTGTTTAGGGCCAACACTGCACTTTGAACAGCCTTGTCTATACCCCAAATTAACAACTCGGGCTGCACATTAAAAATGTCTGAGGAGGGCACCTGAGTGGATCAGTCAGTTAAGCGTCTGCCTTTGGCTCAGGTCATGGTCTCAGGGTCCTGGGATCGATTCCCCCATTGGGCTCCCTGCTCAGCAGGGAATCTATTTCTCCCTCTCCCTTTACCCTTCCCCTCTGCTCATGCTCTCTCGCGCGCACTCTCTCTCTCTCTCAAATAAATAAATAAAATCTTTACAAAATATCTGAGGAATTTAAAAAAATACCCACCCTCAGCCCCCATGTCATACTCATTAGCTCTCTGGGAATGAAGCATGAGCTTCTGTGGTATTTTCAGCATGCCTTAGGAGTGAGATTCCTTAAGCTTAAAAACTTACAAAAGGCTTCAAGGACTCTCTACAATCCCTGTATGAGTAGATACTTGCCTTTTCATACCATGTGGTTTATGTAACAAACAAACGTACAGTGCTGACTCTTGTAAGCCTTGTTAGAGAATTACTCTTGAGTGAACCAATGGTTTTGTGTTGACCAAGCCAGGCATTGGTATTTAGACAATAGTCAGCTAGCAAATGGTTCAGATAACTATACAAACGTCTTTAAGAGTCCTTTACAATTTCTCACTGTCTTTTTTTCCAGTCGAAGCAATTCATGGTCATTATGAAACATTTGGGCAATATAGAGTTATTAAAGGAGGAAAAGAAATCACCCCAAATCCTACTACCCAAAAGACAGCCACTGCTAAGATGGTGGTGTATTACCTTTCAGATAGACATTTTGCATAAAAACACACACATTTCAAAATTATTTTCATGTATGTAGAATACTATATCTTTTTAAATATGCCACCATCTCAAGAACTTTATCATATTAATACTCATGATTGGGTTTGCTATAATTTTTTTAACCAATCCTTTATTGTTAAACACTTGGATTATGTCATTTTCTGCATATCAATAATACTGGAATGATCATTTTATATATGTAACAAATCTTTATTACAACATAACTGTTTTTTTTGAGATTTTCTACAAATAACATCATTGGCTCAAAGGGTATGAACATTTCACCATTCTTACTACACTTTCTTTTTTTTTTTTTTCTATAGGATTTTCAATTTTACCCTTTCTCCAGCATGGGAGAAGTACATATTTTCTGAACTCATAGAGCACTGAGCAGTATTATTCTTTAAACTTTTGCTCAGTGATATCTTATTTTTGTTTCAATTTGTGTCTCTGAGTTCTGGTACGGGGAAATATGTTAATAGTGACGATAATGCTGCTGGGGATGGTGAGGATGATGATGACGATAAAATGATGCATTCGTCTGCTTACAAGTGGTTTCCTTTTTTGAACTTACCCTAATCTTTCTCTTTAAGTTTCTGAGTAAAATTGATTAGAACCTGTGAACAAACTCTCTTCAATACTTCTCTTGTGGTATAAGCTTTTGTCAAATGTTTTCAAGTTCTTACAATATAGTATCTTTAGCAATGACTCTAAACAACTATGGCAATAACAAATTGGGGTGAGAAGTGTGGGTTCATGAGAACTTCTGCCCTGAACAACATAGGGAACGAGAACAGCTAACATTGCCCCAATACATTAGACTATCTCAGCTGCGCTAGTGTCCCTAGGAAGAAATAAACCATCTAGCAATATGACATGGCTTCAGAATTGACTTTCGGGAGTACTATAAAACTGAAAGCCAAGAGAGTTACAAACATCAAGGGTCTATGTGGGTTACATGAAGCAAAATTCAGGTTAATGAGTCATAGTGAGTATTGTACAGAAAAAAAAAAACATGATAGAAAAAGCATGCAAGTGGAATCTCAGCACTGTAGGACTGACCACTTGTCTCTTTCCCACTGAACATCTGGGCTCCATTATTTGTATATCTGGGCTATGTGTGGCTGAATAGGGGCGAAGAGATGGGACTCTGACAGGGCTGTGCTCCCCACCCCCAAACGGCACAACTGGACAATTTTTAAGGACTGATCTAGATTTCCTATTTGGAGATAGCATTTGTGATATTACTGGGCAGCATTTGATCTGACATCCAACTGCCAAAATATAAGAAAGAAAGAAATAAAAAGCGTGGGAACCACTCCACAGGTGTTAAATTCTCTAATGCCCCTAGGACCACCAGGGTTTGTTTTTCTTTTAAGTCCATGAAAAATATATATTTCATTTTATTTTTTTTATTTATTTTTTATTATAATGATTTTTATTATATTATGTTAGTCACCATACAGTACATCCCCGGTTTCCGATGTAAGGCTCGATGATTCATTAGTTGTGTATAACACCCAGTGCACCATGCAATACGTGCCCTCCTTACTACCCATCACCGGCCTATCCCATTCCCCCACCCCCCTCCCCTCTGAGGCCCTCAGTTTGTTTCTCAGAGTCCATAGTCTTTCATGCTTCATTCCCCTTCTGATTACCCCCCTTTCTTTATCCCTTTCTTCCCCTACTGATCATCCTAGTTCTTATGTTCCATAGATGAGAGAAATCATATGATAGTTGTCTTTCTCTGCTTGACTTATTTCACTTAGCATTATCTCTGAGTCCGTCCATGTTGTAGCAAATGTTTGAGAACTCGTTTCTTTCTGATAGCTGAGTTATATTCCATTGTATATATGGACCACAACTTAATCCAGTCATCTGTGAAGGGCATCTCGGCTCCCTCACGATTTAGCTATTGTGGACATTGCTGCTATGAACATTGGTGTGCATATGGCCCTTCTCTTCACTACGCTCTGTATCTTTGGGGTAAATACCCAGTAGTGCAATGGCTGGATCATAGGGTAGCTCAATTTTTACTTTTAAGGGACCTCCACACTGTTTTCCAGAGTGGCTGTACCAACTTGCATTCCCACCAACAGTAGCAGGAGGGATCCCCTTTCTCCACATCCTCCAACAATTGTTGTTTCTTGCCTTGTCTATTTTTGCCATTCTACTGGCGTAAGGTGGTATCTCAGTGTGGTTTTTGATTTGAATTTCCTGATGGCTAATGATTTTGGACATTTTTCATGTGTCTGTTAGCCATTTGTATGTCTTCATTGGAAAAGTGTCTGTTCATATCTTCTGCCCATTTTTGATTTGTTTATTTGTTTCTCGTGTATTGGAGTTTGAGAAGTTCTTTGTAGATCTTGGATACCAGTCCTTTATCTGTAGTGTCCTTTGCAAATATCTTCTCCCATTCTCGGCTGCCTCTTAGTTTTTCTGACTGTTTCCTTGGCTGTGCAGAAACTTTTAATCTTGATGAAGTCCCATAAATTCATTTATCTTTTGTTTCTCTTGCCTTTGGGATGTGTCATGAAAAAGAATTGCTTTGCTGATTGTAGAGGTTGCTGCTATGTTCTCCTCTAAATTTTGATGAGTTCCTGTCTCACATTGAGGTCTTTCATCCATTTTGGAGTTTATTTTGTGTATGGTGTGAGATAGTGGTCAAGTTTCATTCTTTTGCATGTAGCTGTCCAATTTTCCCGTGCACCATTTATTGAAGAGCACTCTTTTCCCACCTGATGTTTTCCTGCTTTATCAAATATTAGTTGCAAGGCCGAGGGTCCATTTCTGGGCTCTCTATTCTGTTCCATTGGTCTATGTGTCTGTTTTGTGCCAGTACCATGCTTTCTTGGTGATCACAGCTTTGTAGTACAGCTCGAAATCCGGCATTGTGATGCCCCCGGCTTCGTTTTTCCTTTTCAACAGTTTCTTGGCGTTTGGGGCCTTTTTGGTTCCATACAAAATTAAGTTTATTTGTTCCAGTTCTTTGAAAAATGTCCTCGGTATTTTGATCGGGATAGCATTGAAAGTGTAGATTGCTCTGGGTAGCATGGACATTTTAACTATGTTAATTCTTCAGATCCATGAACAGTGGAATTCTTTATCTTTTTATGTCTTCCTCAATTCTGCTTCAAGAGTGATTTATAATTTCTAGAATATAGGTCCTTTACGTCTCTGGTTAGAGTTAATTCCAGGTAAGTATGGTTTTTGGTGCTATTGTAATGGGATGGATTCCTAATTTCTCTTTCTTTGGTCTCGTTATTCGTGTACAGAAATGCAACTGATTTCTGAGCATTGATTTTGTATCCGCCACATTACTGAATTGCTCTATAACTTCCTAATAGTTTGAGATTAGTCTTTTGGGTTTTCCATATAGAGTATCATTATATAGAGAACATTTTTGCTTCTTCTTTCGATTTGAATACCTTTGATCCTTTTTGTGATCTGTTGCTGTTGCAAGGACTTCTAGTACTATGTTGAATAATAGTGGCGAGTGGGCATCCTTGTCGTGTTCCCTCTGATCTTAAGGGAAAGGCTTCCAGCTTTTCCCCATTGAGAAATGGCTATTTCAGTAAGCTTTTCATAGATGGCTTTTATGATATTGAGAAATGTTACCTTCTATTCCTACACTCTGAAGGGTTTTAATCAGGAAAGGATGCTGTATTTTTGTCAAATGCTTTTCTGCATCGATTGAGAGGATCATATGGTTCCTGAGTCTTTTCTTGTTGATATGATGAATCATTGATTGATTTCGCGAATATGAACCACGCTTGCATCCCAGGTATGAATCCCCCCTGATCGTGATGGATAATCCTTTTAATGAACTGTTGGATTCATTACAAAGTATCTTGTTGAGGATTTTGGCGTCCATATTCTGGGGAAATAGGTCTATATTCTCCTTTTGAGGGGTCTTTGCCTGGTTTGGGGATCAAGGTAATATTGGCCTCATAGAATGAGTTTGGTAGCTTTCCTTCTGTTTTATTTTTTTGAAATAGCTTTAGGAGAATAGGTATTATTTCTTCTTTGAATGTTTGTGAGAATTCCCCAGGAAAACCGTCCGGGCCTGGAGTTTTGTTATTTGGAAGTTTGTTTTCACTGACTCAATTTCTTCATAATTAATTGGCCTGTTTGAAATCAATTTCTTCCTGTTTCGATCTTGGTAGTTTATAGGTTTCAGGAAAGGATTCCATCTCTTCCAGATTGCTGCTTAGTTTATTGGCATATAGCCGTTGATAAAAATTTCTAATAATCCTTCCAATTTCAATGGTGTTCGGTCGTGACCTCTCCTTTTCATTCTATTTTTAATAATTTGGGTCCTTTCTCTTTTACTTTGGATAAGTCTTGCCATTGGTCTGTCAATTTTATTGATTCTCTCAAAGAACCAAAGCTTCTAGTCCTGTTGATCTGCTCTACTGTACTTCTGGTTTCTGCTTGATTGATTTCAGCTCTAAGTTTGATCAACTGCTTCCTCGTGTGTGGATTAGGCCTGTCCCTTTGTTGCTGTTCCAGCTTCTTGAGGGTGAGAATATAAAAACTGCATTTTAGATTTTTCTATTCTTTTGAGTGAGGCTTGGATGGCTATGTATTTCCCCTTAGGACTGCCTTTGCAGTATCCCATAGGGTTTGGACTGTTGTATTTTCATTCTCATTGGTCTCCATAAATTGTTTAATTTGATTTTGATTTCCTGGTTTATCGAGTCATTCCTGAGCAGGATGGTTCTTAGTCTCCAAGTGTTTGAGTTTCTTCCAAATTTTCCTTGTGGTTGAGTTCCAATTTCAGGCATTGTGGTCTGAGAATATGCAGGAGACATTTCAATCTTTGAGAGTATCGGCTGAAGGACCTGTTTGTGTCCCAGAACATGGTCTATTCTTGAGAATGTTCCATGGGCATTAGAATAGAATGAGTATTCTTTGGTTCTGGGGTGTAGTGTTCTATATATATTCTAAGAGGTCCAACTACAAGTCGAGTATGGCATTCAAAGCCTTTGATTCTTTGCTTAGTTTTTGCCAGGGTTGTTCTGTCTATTTCTGAGAGTGGAGTGTTGAGGTCCCCTACTATTAATGTATTTTTATTTATATGTCTCTTTATTCTGGTTAAGAGTTGGCTTGTGTACCTTGCTGCTCCCCTGTTGGGGAAATATATATTTATAATTGTCATATCCACTTGTTGAATACTTCCTTTAAGAATAATATAGTGCCCTTCTGCATCTCTAACTATAGTCTGTAGTTTAAAATCCAATCTGTCTGATATGAGAATTGCTACCCCAGCTTTCTTTTGAGGTCCATTTGTGTGAAAGATGGTACTCCATCCCCTTACTGTCAGTCTGAATGCATCTTTGGGTTCGAAATGAGTCTCTTGTAGACAGCAAATGGATGGGTCATTTCTTTTTATCCAATCTGCAACCCTGTGGCGTTTAAAGCAAGAATTTAAGCCATTAATATTAAGACTGAGTACTGAGAGAGATGCTTTTAATGATGCCATGTTGTCAATAAAGTCTGTTTGTATTGGCTGTGACTTTCTGTTCTGTATCACTCTTGGGGCCTTTTTACTTTTATAGAACCCCCCGTAATATCTCCTGTAGGGCTGGTTTCGTGGTTACGAAATTGGTCATGACTGGCGATTCTGAAATGTCTTTATTTCTCCATCAATTCTGAATGACAGCCTTGCTGGATAAAGGATCCTTGGCTGCATGTTTTTCTCTGAAAGAGCTTTAAAAATGCTCCCCCAACCCTTTCTCTCATTCCAGGTCTGTGTAGACAGGTCTGACGTAATTCTGATGCCTTTGCCTTGGTACGTGAGAAATTTCTTTGCCCTGGCCGCTTTCAATACTGTATCCTTGGATCTAATATTTGCGAATTGCACTGTGACGTGACGTGGTGTAGGTTTGTCGTGGTTGAGCTTGGGAGGGGTCCTCTCTGCCTCTTGGACACGAATGTTTGTTTCCCTTGCTAGATTAGGGAAGTTTTCAGCTACAATTTGTTCAAATATCTCTTCTAGACCTCTGTTTTTCTCCACCCCCTCGGGGATGCCGATGATTCTAACATTGGAACGTTTCATTGAGTCAGTAATCTCCTGTAGCCAACAATCGTGGACGTGGATTTTTTTAAAAGCATCTTCTATTTTAATTTTTTCCTCTGTTAACCCATCCTCCAATTCACTAACCCTTTCCTCTGCTTCGGTGACCCTGGCCGTCAGAGCCTCTAGTTTTGCCTGCATTTGGCTCATAGAATTTTTAATTTCTGTCAAATTCGCTCTCAGTTGACAGTTGCTGTTATCCTCAATAAAGTATCTCCATATTACTTATGTCATTTTTTAATTGAGGTATAATTGACATATATCACTAAATTAGTTTCCAGTATATAATATCTCAGGGTGGTTTTGTTTTGTTGTGTCAATTTAGTTACTAATTGCCTTTTCGCACCTGAATCTAGCACATGATGCCTGATTCACAAGTGAATGCATCTGTCAAGAATCCCTGATAAATTACAAAGAACAACAACAACAACTATCTATTTGAATATGTGCAAAAAAAAAGACTGCAGCAATGAAGGCCCAGTGATTGTGGCTTTTACTTCCTATTCTGTCATTAGAATAAACCTTTTATCCAACATGGGATTTGGTGTAAAGTAGGATATCATTACCATTTAAGACAAACCAGACACTATGAACCTTCTGCTGATTAGAATTCTTCTCTGGGCTCTTCTTATCTGTAGAAAAACAACAAACTCCTTGACTTATTCAGATAGGTCTCACAACTTAGCCAAGCATGTGATGTCTCTCTACTCATGTCTCACTGCCCTACTGTTGACCCATTAATTTTGAATCTTCAATTTACCAAATCCTTTTACACCTCCAAGCCCTGTTGGTGCTATTCAGGTATCCGAGAAAACTTCTTTCTTCTTTATATCTTGGAGGACCTGTTCTCCCCTTAAATATTCTGGTAAAAATTATTTCTTTGTTCCCTGTCCGTACTCACCCCTTCCCCTCCACCCAGTCATGCCTTTGCCAACATTCCTTCCATTATGTGTACCTATCAGTGCAGGACTTCTCAACCTGCGTAACAGTTATTTACTGGTTTTTTGATAATGAAGTCCTCAGGTGAAGCTCTGTACACGGCACTGTACTTCACAGAGAGTAACTTCAGATAGATATCCCCCTAGTCCTCAGATTACATAGAATTTAACAAGCAACAGAGAGTCACAGAAAACTTAAGGGCACTATTTGCAAGTGGAGGTATTAGGAATTTTAACACAAAGCTTTGTAAATTCTAAAGCCATGAATCTGTTGGTTTACTCATGATTTAGCACTGAAAAATGCTCCAAATATGCTTCTATACATAGTTGAGTGTTTTTCACTAAGGATTGTTCCATGTAACATTATTGTCATCACCAACAGCACTGAAGTCATTTCTCCTTTGGGAAGGGGAAGGGTGAAAAAACTCCAGAGAATTTTATTTTGGGTTATTTACAAAAAGTTATGGTGACTCCATCACAAAGCCTGCTCAAGGACTAAAATTCGTGCATGTGAACTCCATAACCACATTAAGAAATACAATTTGAAGAAATTCACAACATATGAGGGATGATTACTAAAAATCACATAATACCGATCTCTGTTATGGCCTAAGACAATTTACTGGCAAAATCTACAATGGAGGTGAAACAAAACAAACATTATTTGAAGAAAATGACTCATTTAGCCAGTGAATGTATTCAGTGTGCTCTAACGGGTTGTGTGTACTTTAAATCAGCTTACCTAATCACACACCGATGGCACCCTCTTCACCAGGCCCATGCTCTGAAAGGCCGTTAAAGCCGAAAAGCTTTTATCCAAATACACTGAATCTCTTCAAAAGCCATTTGGGGAGGCTCTAGTCAAGTACTTTTTAATCTCATTTTCTTCAATTCCCACAGTTTTGTAGCTTTATCTTGAAAGTTAGAAAATACAATGTTTCTGCTCCTTACTTTTCCTTCCCTTTGGAAAACTTTCCCTTTCTAGGTCTCTATTGTTGCCACCATCTAGCTAGGATTCTGTTTTTGCCTTTTTAGCATAAAGAACCATGGAGAAGAGATGGAGCTGGTGTGCTGTGTTATGTGGAGAGGTGCCAGGGCTTTGTGCTTGGTAAAGTTTGGAGGAGAAGATGGAGAGATGGATGGACGTCAGAAGGCAAAGGTTGGACAGAATTGGTCAACAAGTTACTATTGCCTATTTTTTTAATACTTTGGATCAAAATCATAAAAGTGCGATTGAAATTGTCCTTCAGACTAGAGATGGGCATAGGAAGGTAATGGAGAAAAAGGACGAGGGGGAAATTCCTAGAAATAATGAGGCATTTCATGGAGGTATATGCAAAGTCCTAGACCATACTTCTCTATTAATTGGGTGTTGATGTCGGTGAATGAGAAAACTCACTGGAGGAAGCTAAAAAGGCCTCCATTGAGGGGGTGACCTTTCAACTTCATCTTGAAATTTATGTTATGAGAAGTTGATGAGGGTGTTTCAAGCCCCCAAAACACAAAAACTGAGGCATAAAACAGTGAGCAACGTATTTCGCAGACAGTGGGAATCCTTTTCCTTTTTCTGAAAGAGCAGGGAATGTACTCTTGTGCTTTCTGGAAAGTTCTGCTTGGAATTCACCCTGGAATCCCTGACACCGAGTCTTTCTTCCTGCCGCCACTGGAGCTGGAGTAAGTGCTGCTCTGCTAGGAGTCACAAGCTGAGGCTTCTACAGATTCACATTTTAATTTAGTCTCAGCAAAGCTTTGCTCACGTGTCAGTACTTAGTTTGGCTCAAACCCCACATTCTTTCCTCTCGCTCCTGTGCCTCCTTGTAAGAACTAGATCTCCTGCATTGGACTCTTACTGTTGTTCAGAAAATATTTCATCTGTTCCCACTGATTCTTTTAAAGGGGATCAGAATATGTCACCTCAAACTATGTCCATTGGCATTCTTTTGAACTAACAACTAACACAGGGGAACTCTGTTCTGTTCCCCATCAATGGAATGATGGGGAATGAGGACTGGGCAGAGGCAGGACCTCATCCTTCTGTCATGGAGCTAGAAGCCAACACAGGGACATATACATGATGGAAAACACATCAAAGAAGAAACAACAATGAGAGGGAGTAGCAGTAAGGTCTATAATAATATGAATAAGGTTTGCCTGTAACAGTCTGAAATTGTACCATTGCCCTGATACAGTTATTAATATGGTCCTTTTAACTGCAAAAGTATCCTGGGCTGGGCAGTAACATCCATGGTCACCTGAGTTACATTAGTCATAAGCCAAGGAGGCAAGAGGCTGGTGAATGCATGGGAACAATTTCAAAGTGGAGTTCTGATAAAATTTGGTTCACTATGTTCTTTATCTCTGGAATGGAAACTAACCTTTCCTTCAAGGCACATTTTAAATCCCTTCTCTGGCCATCTGAAATGGACTGTCTTATCTCTATCTTGAAACCACTGCATGGTTACTACGTTATTTTATGTTGCCGTTCTCTTTCCATGTAGACATAATCCTAAGGCCAACTGTCTGGGATACATCCATAACAGACTCATGCAAGAAATGAAAGACATGTTTCCAGGTTGAACGTCTTTTCCTCCATACCATTCAAACAAAATTGTAAAGATTTTATAACACAAATCATTTTCTTTGGTTCAAGAAAAAATTAAGGAATAGCTATTGAGCACCTACTAGATTTCAAGCTCTATTCAAGTTGGTAGAGTTGTCATGGGGATCAAGATCAGAAAAAAAAAATTGTTGACCTCATGGAGCTTATGGAGAAGGATAGGTAACATTTTAGAAAAGAAATATAAAGTTTGAGGATCTTTCAGATCTCAAAGGCACAGCGAGGCCTCCTTCACTATTCCACTTAAAATTGCAATGTCCTACCAGGACTCGTCACCCCCTTGCCTGCCTTCTGTTTTTCAAAAGCATAGCACCATCTGATATAGTACTTATTTTATTGGTTGATTTGTGTAATGTCTGTTTCCCCTACCTAGAATCTAGGATCTGTATTTTATTTACTCTTAAACCCCAGGAGCACAGACTGGTGTCTACTAGAAAGTAGGTCTTCTGTAAATGGCTAATGATTGAATCAGTAAGTTAAAGTTGTTAGAAAGTGATACAGAAAAGCAAAATTAGGAGAGGGCAGTCGATGTTAGTGCCATAGAGTCCACAGCATTAGATTGTGATTTCACATTGGGTGATCAGGTAAGCCTCATTTATAATGTGACAATTGAGCCAAGACTTGAAAGAGGTGAGGGGTGAGCTGTACCTGGCAAAGACCCCATGGCAGGAACAGGCCTGAATTCTATGGAACAGAACAACAAGGGGACCAGTGGGTTTGGAGCAAAAGGTGAAAAATGAGCAAAAAAAGGTAAAGGGCTGGGGATGCAGAGAGGACAGAGGGCTTTACAATTCCTTGTGAGGACTAAGGCTTTTATCCTGATTTTTTTTTAATCTTATGATTTGATTTATCTCAGTAGTTCACCACCAAGGACAAATTTGCCCACCAGGGGACATTTGGCAATATCTGGAGACATTTTTTATTGTCACAACTGTGAAGAGAGATGCTACTGGTACCTAGAGGGTGGAGGCCAGGGATGCTGCTGAATTAATATCCTATGCTAGACAGGATATCACCCCCAACACACGCACAACAAAGTGTCATCTGGTTCAAAGTGTCAATAATGCTAGGGTTTAGAAACTTGATTTCACTTTCATAAGGATGGTTCAGGCTG
This sequence comes from Ursus maritimus, assembly GCF_017311325.1. NCBI lineage: Eukaryota > Metazoa > Chordata > Mammalia > Carnivora > Ursidae > Ursus > Ursus maritimus. The sequence continues at coordinate 96,401,478 of NW_024423343.1, read as the reverse complement.
CTGTCATGAGAATAACCACAGGGAAGACAAGGATAAAAAGAGGGAGGCCAGTCAAGAGGAAGTTGCAATAATCCAGCAAGGGATGCTATTGGTTTAGACTGGGGCACAGGAGTGGGGCTACTGAGAAATGGGGGGATTCCAGATATAATTTGAAGGTAAAGCCCCCCCCCACCAATTTACTGATGGGCTAGATTTGGGGTATGAATGACAGGTAAAACCCAAGGACAATGTGAGGTTTCTGGGTTGAACTTCTGTAAGTAACAAAGTGACACCAGTGGTAGTGAGGGTGACGGGGCTTGCAGCAGGATTTGGGGGATGGGGAGGAAGTCACACATTAAGGAGACGCCTATTAGAAATCTATGGGGAAATATCAGGTACGCAGTTGGATAGGTGGGTCTTGAGTTATAGAGAAATGTCTAGGCTTAAATTATTTACTTGGGAGTCATGAGCGTATGCATGACATTTGAAGATCTCAAGGGAATGAGTCTGAAAAATGAAGATAGGAGAACCAAGAATGGAACCCTGGGGAAGAGGTGACAGAGAATTGGGGAGAGATCACTGGAGGGTCTGAAGCACTGTCATTTCCTGGACACTTTCACAGAGCTCCGGGCGCTCAAATAATTGGGTTTTGGTTTTTTATCTTCCTGCTATACCTTGGCGCATGGGGCCGTCACCATGACCCTGAGAACCCATCCAGACCAGGAAATGCATCTTGCATCTCTACTTCACAGACCCCTATGTTTTATGTTTGGTCCCTTCTCTGCTTCCTGGCACCTGGGCATTGACATCGCCAATTCCAGTGTCAGTAATGCCCCCGCTTCTGCTACAGCGGACACTGCGAGCCCAAGCTTGCCATCATTCTCTCTGTCCGACTGATTCCATGTCCAATCCTTCACCCAGGGTTCTTTGTTGATTGGCCTTCATGGTTTCACACACACACACACACACACACACACACACACACATCCTTCAGGAGTTTAAAGCACGTGTAGCTACAATCCCTACTCTCAGGCCCTGCATCAAGCTAAGTACTAACTTAATTCTGAGTCTTTGAACATGCTGTTCCCAATGCGTGTGTGTTCATTTGTGAGGGCTGCTGTAACAAAGTGCCACAGACTGTATGGCTTACACAACAGAATTTAATATTCTCACCGTTCTGTAGGCTGGCCATCCGAGATCAAGGTTTGGGAGTCTTGTTTTCTCCTGAGGCCTCTCCCCTTGGCTTCCGGGTGGATGGCTGCCCTCGGACTGTGTCCTCACATGGGCTTTACTCAGTGAATGTGGTCCTAGCATCTCTGTGTTTCCTCTTTTTGTTTGTTTTTTTGAAGATTTTATTAATCAGAGAGAGAGAGAGAGGGAGAGCACGAGCAGGGGGAGCGGCAGGCTCCCCGCTGAGCAAAGAGCCCAATGTGGGGCTTGATTCCAGAACCCTGGGATCATAACCTGAGCCAAAGACAGAGGCTTAACTGACTGAGCCACTCAGGAGTCCCTGGGTTTTCTTTTCTTAAACTGGATTAGGGCCTACTGTAATGGCCCCATTTTAATTTAATCATCTCTTTAAATGCTCTATTTCTAAATATAGTCATTTTCTGAGATTAGAGCTTCAAAAAATTAATTTTAGGGGCTATAACTAACGGGCTGGAACACTCCTTCCTTCCTTCATAGACTAGGAAACCATTTGATTCCTAAGAAGTCACATTCTTTAGAGAGCTTTTCTTGAGCTTCCAAGATTGTTTTTGGTGACCCTGTGCTTATTTTTATACTAATAATTGTCACAGTGTATTGCAATTTTCTTTTAACTTATCAGCATCCTCCATACGAAAACATACAAGCTCCTTGAAGGTAATGTCTATGTCCTATTCACGGTTGTGTCTCTACTATGTAACACAGCCAATGTACTCTGGAAAGGTTTATGGGGTGAATCAATAAAATAATGAATTAATTTATATGTTGCATATTTTTAATCAGATTGAGGGTTATTCACAATGGGAATCACATGAATTTACTGGCCTCAGTACCTAGTACATTGCCTGCATAGGGTTGAAAGTAAGCAATAATTATTGATTGATGGACCTCAGTTCATACTATGAATTACTGTATTCACCTGAATTTCTTTATCCACAATATTCATGTTGAAAGGAAGACATGCCCTGAATATTCCCTTGGGTCATCAGTCCTGAATGGTACAAAATTTAAATTAAATCTGTTTCTTCTTTTGCTGTCAGTGGAATGGCTAAAATGAGGAAGGTGAGAAGAACAGAGAGAAGTGATCAGATTAGCAGCTTTAAAACTCTATAGAGCTGTGATAGTTCACCAGCCAAATATGAATATTAAAGTGTTACATAAAGGTCAAGGCAATGTAAAAATGCTTCGGGCAAAGTAGAAATGTTACTCAGTAAACAATGCGCTAACTAAATTTGTAAAGCTCTGTAAGATAACCTCTGTGCAGCTTTGACTTTGAGACAGGTCGATTGCCAATGCATATAAATATCCCTTTCTCTCTTCCAAAGGTCAATCAGCTTTCATCTCAAAGAGAAACAAACAAACCCTAACCAAGCTATGAAAAATCCAAAGACAGGAGCAAGGCTGTAAAATTAATTAATTGTATGATTTTACTTAACTAGAGATGTGACTCTGACTACCCTTTTGGCAGATGGAGCAGACCAAGTTTTTTGTGGCTTTCCAAACATCATACTGTTCCCTGCCTTTGGACCAGCTAATATCTCTGCTTGCAATGAATTCCTTCCACTCCTAACAATAACACATATGGTTCTCTCCTACTTGTCTTCAATATTTAATTTCTTGATAATCTTTCTTAGACACACACACACACACACACACACACACACACACACATCTATGTTTGAGTTAAATACCTCTTCACTGGGCTTCTCTGGCATCATATCCATAATTGTAGACAGAGCTTACCTGACTGTCTCAAACTTGTTAATTTTCCTGTCTATCTGCCCTAATAACCTGTGCTCAGTTGCAAATCATAGAACCATGTTTCTTCAATGTTGTATTTCCCTATGCTTAGGATGATGCCTAGAACAAAACTGATGCTTATTAAATGTTGAGAGACTCTAGCCAAGAATGAACATGTATGAATGCATGAAAATCAGAGTTGAAGATATTTGTTATGGAGGCCATGTGAGAATTTTATTATACAAAGTCAATCTTCATTGCTAGAAACACACACGTCTTTCTCCCTCTCTTTCTCTCTCTTATAAAATTGCCTTGGAATGGTTTATAAAATGTATTTGTTTTCCTTCTCGGAGAGGGCGTTTTGGGGCATTGTCTTTAAGGTGACTCGTCACTCAGGTTGGAATAGCCTGCAGGAAGCCACTGTGGTCTCAAGAGTTTCAAGATCTATCAAGATTGTCGTGTAGAGCTTGGTTGTTTATAGAGGATTTCTGTTTCATTTGCTTGATGCTGTTTTTAATTTCTGACTTGTCCCAAATAACATTAAATACTAAATAAGAAAAGAAAAGCATTCAAATCCCATTTTATCTATGCTTCTCTTTTAGGGTATTTCCGGTATACCCTCTTGATGCTTCGCTACATAGTATTTGTACCGGTGGTCCTTGAAGAACCCTCCTCCTGGACCGACCAGTAGATTATCGACCCTGAAAGCCCAATATGCAGACATCCATCCTCTTGTGGCTGAATTGCTTGTTCTAACAGAAAGGAAAATGAGGCTGCCTTGGCAACACTTCATTGGCAGAAAGGATGGCAATGTGTTCTTCTATGAGTGATTAGACCAGCCTGTTTCTCTTTCTTTTACCTTTTGTGAACAACAATTGCCACCTTACCTATTGTCTTGCCTGCTTTTCGAAAGGAGATATTAAAGATTTAAATAAAGACAATAAAAGCAATATCCTATCCTGAGTTTCTTCCCCTTAGCAGCAGAAGGGGAAGAAGTGGGATTGCATTCAAGGAAGCTTATGGGCTTCAGAATTAACGTACATTCATCCCTTGCTCTGGAACACACTGTGAATTGGCAAGATTATTTAATTCCTCACAGACTGGATTATTCAGCTGTAAGAGGCAGAGTGCTGAGATAAAACTCTTTAAAATAATTATTTAAGTACAATAATTTAAAATTTTTGAGATAACAGGAGAGAAGGAAAGAAATGCCCATTTGGTGAGAGCTCCCTATGTGTTCGGTTTCCTAAATGAGGTATTATACTAGATCACAGACTTTGGATGTTTTACTTCTGCAAATTTTCCTAACAGGCCCTAAACCATAGTAGGCCCTCTACAAATGATAGTTACTTTTTCTGGACCGACCAAGAATTTCCCAAATGAAGTATGGCGTATGAATCACTAATTTTTAAATATACGTGATTTCTTGATTTCTTCCTCATCTCACTTCCTGGGTAGTTTAGTATAGACTTGGTAGGTAAACCAACTTTGGTTTAATCTAGGCTTTGGCATTAATAGCTATGTTGGCTTGGACAAATTTCCTTCTTTACCAGCATGATCTACAGCCTGGGTTCCCACTGAAGATCCACCTCTTAATAGCCACAAAGAATCTTTAAAAATTGCTCACTCCTCAAAATGCAAATACATTAAAATTTTGTGATACCATGTCCCAAGCTGCCATGCGTACCACGCGCTGAAGATTAGATCAAGTCCTCTTTCAGTTCTCTTCTCCAATAGGGATAGGCTAAAATTCTTACATCCTAAAATGGTTGGGAAAGGAACAGTGGGTGAGTCCTAATACCTCTGAATAGGGCTAGTAACTCACTGAGGGATCCATTTCTAGATGGACTGCAAGGGTCCTAATACTCAACGGCTGGAACTAATAACCACCTGCAGGTGGCGCCAAACTCCAGGCTGAACCCGTAGAGAGTCAGGTTGTAGTTGGAACAACCTCTCTCAACCCCACCACCACCCCAGACTTCCACCAGATTAACCACACAAACTTATGTTGGTCATCCTGTTAGCTTATTAATAACGTGTCATGACGTTTGTGTCATTTTTAAATATTTTCACTTCACTTACTTCAATGATTGGTCTTCCTCTAATAGACTAGCTTTGAGGATTAAATGAGATACTGTAATCTATACAAAAGCATTTATCACTATGACCAGTGGTCAGCAAATGAAAATAAATGGTCCCGACAGGTTATTTTTAATTAAAATCACAGATCCAAAAGCAAAATGAAGCTTTATATTTCCTGACAATTTATTGCCTTTTCCAAAATGAAACAATAAGTTTTGTTGGTGCTGACAGGTTAAAAATCAAAGAAACAAACTGAAGGCCTCAGAGGGGAGGGGGGTGGGGGAATGGGATAGACCAGTGATGGGTAGTAAGGAGGGCACGTATTGCATGGTGCACTGGGTGTTATATGCAACTAATGAATCATTGAACTTTATATAGGAAACCGGGGATGTACTGTATGGTGACTAACATAATATAATAAAAAATCATTTAAAAAAAATCAAAGAATCTTACCAGAACATTCTATAACTGTAGGACTGCTGACGATACTGACTCCATCTTTGACCCTCCATCTTGTTCCTGCACACACGACGACCTCCCATTGGGCTACATGGTCCAAGCCCCTTGGAGGTTAATGTATGCCCTGACTAGAATGTGGGAAGGCTTGTTCTCATCTTCCCTCTGGGGCACAGACGGCACCACCCCACATAACTACCCTTTGAACTCACCCCAGTGGCCCTGGCTCTGTAAAAGCTATGGGTTAAATCCAGACTTTGTGGAGAATAGCTGCAGAGCACCTGGACTGTGGTTTGCCTGATGTTCCCGTCGGTAAGTTACCCTGAATAAAACTCTGTAAATAGTACGGAGTGGCTTGCTTCATTTTTCAATCTCGAAATGCCTTATCAGTCTGGAGGATACTTTACTGCCCCTCCTTTACTCTCTCCATGACTATATGTATTTATCTATATATCTGGCCCCAAACAGAATTATTGAAAAGGTGAGCGTTTCGGGGTACAGAAGTGTCAAGAAACGGTACAATTTAGAGTGATGTGCTAATTCAGCTAGAATCGCCTAGTACCTTTCTGAGATGCAAACATGTCAGAAGCACCAGGCATAACCATGAGATTGTAGGAATGCTCCACGATGGGAATAACCTTGGCATGAATTAAAGTTGAAAGACTCCTTTAGAAAATGGAACTCTTCTGATACAACAACAGCCACGTTGTCCTAATTAAACACTTATACAAATAAAAGTGAAGATTGACTCTATTGTGTAACATAAGAGTGTTTTTTTTTTTAAAGATTTTATTTATTTGTATGAGAGAGAGACAGCCAGCGAGAGAGGGAACACAGCAGGGGAGAGGGAGAGGAAGAAGCAGGCTCCCAGCGGAGGAACCCGATGTGGGACTCGATCCGGCAACGCCAGGATCACGCCCTGAGCCGAAGGCAGACGCTTAACGACTGCGCCCCCCAGGCGCCCCCATAAGAGTGTTTTGAAGTGCCATCCAGACATCTAAGTTCTGTGTCCTCCTATTGGAAAAATCAATCAATAAGAGGTCTATTTTGATCCCTTGTCTCTGAATTTTTATGTTGTTCTAAGATTGAATGGGAAGACTGGGACCATAGCCATAGATGCTGTGCCGTTCCTTGAAATAATGAAATGGAACAGCATCGATATATGTAATGAGTCAGTGTAGAGATAGACGTATGATGGTGTGTGCGCTGGTATAGATCAGAATGAATGACCCAAATCAGTCATGAGCCAATGACAGCTTGGACCGTTGCCTGCAGATTACTGTTATTATCAGTTCTCTTTCCTCCTCCTCCTCCTCCTCTTTGTCCTTTTTCTCCTCCTTCCTGAAATCATTTGAAAACACATTAAAGTTGAGTTTTTAATACATCATTTATTAAGGAATACAGCCCAAGCCATGAAGTCAGAAGCAAGTGTCCATGAGTCATTCTTTTCTAGTTGAAACTCTGCTAATTCAGGTACAAGTAAACGAATTTCTGGGCCATTCTAACTCCCATCAACCCTTCTATCTATCTCTGCTCTAAATTAAAGTAAGTAATGCCAAGCAGCAGGTATGATTACGATGGCCTGGGTTACTAAGCTACCTGATTATTGATGGGTCCTCCTATCTGTCCTTTCAAGATCTTTATCCCAAACCCATTTGCGAGGCTGTACCCACATAATGCACACACACACACACACACACACACACACACACACAGAGCGGCATTGTTTTTACCACCTTCATTTTCTAAGCTTTGACAATGGTTAATGAAGAGGTCTTAAAGGACGCTACAACAAATTATGTATAACTCGCTGTGCACCAGTGACGAACCACTTCTATAATGGTTTACTTACAAGTGTCTTTTATTGTCCAGAGAGGAATATATAGATAACAAGGAACTGAAACTGAAATGGCAATTAGTATGCGTGGCTTATTGCAGTCTGTTTGGATTATTATTATTCGTTGGCACTGATAGGATACTTTGGAGTTTCCAAATATTAATAAAGGGTGGATGAAAGAAGGAGTGAGTGATTTGTCAGAGAGCATGTAGGTTTTGGGTTAATAGTTGTGCAGTCTGGGTAAGATTTAAGTAAATATTTTGCAGGACTACTGGGGACATTAAAGTGATCCACCATCAATGTTATCTGTATAAAAAGAATTTCATTCCACTAACTGTGAGAAACATGAGATAGTGTGCAAAAAGAGCTTAACAGGATGCATGACACACAGTAGGTCTTCCATAAATATTAGCATCTCCCAGCCCCCTCACTGACAAACACCATTCTTCATATATACACTATTTCAAAGAACTATCTCATGACAATACAAAGTAATCTTGGTTGTATTCAATCTAATTTTTTATCAGAAATATGAAACTTGTTTTTAAAATTAGCCATGATTTAAAGAATTCCCATTGTAAATAACCTAATCTGAGCCATTTGCATTGAAATGGATAAACGTGTGCATATGTACTATTTGAAACTTTTGTCAGGGAGAAGAATGGTTTAATGACCCAAATAAAAATTTCTACAGTGGTTTTACAAGTAACACTCTAGGGTCAGAATAAAGGTAGATTCCAAAATAGTTCTAAGGCTGCAATTTAGTAGGATTAGTGATTCAGTTTTAGTAGATAGATGAGAGACATTAATTAGACATTTGTAAATCTTGTTATAAGAAAAATCTTACTGCGCAGATTTACGAACAGTTTTATTTGGAATCAATTTCATATAATTTCTTTGGGGATTTTAGGGAATTCTTCAAAACCATTTTTTTAAACTTTGTTCCAGTTGAAATTTATCAAGAAAGAAACAGTTTGCTACTGAAGTGTGGAATTACTCTGCCAAAAAGAAAATCATTAGGGGAAAATTGTAGTATTTGTAAAAATATTTTCTCCCCTTCAGTACAGACTTCCTCCCACTGACATAAGACTTGGCCTTGTGACTTGCTCGGGGCATGATAAGTAAGTGGGCATGGCCTATTCCTCCCCTGAGCTGCAGTGTGAGGATACATCGCATGACTGTACAACTCTTGCTCTTTTTCCCTTCAAGACAAGACTGGCATATCCAAGAAGGGCCTCCTCCTTCTGCCTTGGTCCTGGAATAAAAAGAAAATGTCCTGCCAGAACATGGCAGCCAAACCCCAGCACACAAGCAACAGGAGCCCTAATCATTAGTGAGCAGCGTTCTGGGTTTTCACAAAGAGAATGCTCATATGCAGTGAGGTCAGAGCAACCAACATTCCAGAACAGAATTACCAATATCCCGGAAATGCCCTCCTGTGTCCTTCCGGTCACAACTTCGCCTCAAAGAGAAACACTTTTCTGACCTCTGTTTCCACAGATTAATTTTTCTTCTCTGTGTTCATTTGGGTCTGGCTTGCTTCTTTCAATATTGTGTTTTGATATTTATGTTGTGAGAAACAATAGTTTGTTCCTGTTGCTGTGTAATATTTCAGTATATGAATATAACACTGCTTTTCACCCCTTTTAATTCTGTTGAATGTTGGAGTTGTTAGCAATTTAAGGTTATTAAAAAGTGTTACTGTAAACATGCTTGTATACATCCTGATTCCCATAGGGACACATTTGTACTGTGTACCTCCTTACAAATGGAAATGTTGAGTCCTAAGTTATGTCTAAGGTTTCCTTTAAAGATACTAATAATGGTTTTTCCAAGTCATTATTATAATGCATATACTGTAGCCAGCAAATTCTGAGAGCTGCTGTTGCTTCATATTCTTGCCAATATTTAATATCTTTTGTCACTTTACCATTTTGATGGTTTAATGATGATATCTTCTTGTGGATATTACTCGTATGTCTTGATGGTTACTGAAGTTACACACATTTTGCTTTTGCACATTTAATATGTTTATTGACTATTTGGGTATCCCATTTTGTGACATGTCTATTCAAGTATTGTTCATATTCTATTTGGATTTTCCTTGTTGTCTCTTTTAATTGACCTATAGGACTTCCTTATGTATTATGGAATCAAGGGCTTTGTCAAAGATATGTAGTTTCTATGTCTTCCTCTGCTCTGGCTTACCTTGCCTTTCTACTCTCTTGATACAGAATTTCAAGTAATAAAAATTCTTAATGTTAAGCAGTCTAAATTTATCACTTTTTCTCCATGGTTATTGCTTATTTGTACCTTCCCAATGGTCATTAGAATGTTATCATATTCTATCTTTCGAAACCATTATTTTTTTATTAATCACATTTAGATGTATACTTCATCTGGAATTGATTTCATAAATGGCATGGGTATGATTTTTCCTTTTTATTGACATGATCACACAATTTTCCTGCTTCATTTAGGGCAAAGGAGATAATTTGATAACTTTCAAATTTAAACCAACCTTGCATTATTGACATATACTTTAGTTACATGCATTTTAATATGATTTAACTTCAACTGGACTACATTAGATCTTTGTATTCATTATTGAGCTATTTTCTAATATTTTATTTAGTGCTTTTGTATCTGTGTTCATGAGAGAGATTAACTTGAATTTTTTCCCTTGTTACAACCTCATGAGGTTCTGATATTAAGATACTTTCTGTCTTACAAAATGATTGAAAAGTGTTTCCCTTTTTTTTTTTTTTTTTTTTTGGAGAAGTGAGTTTAAGACTGAGGTTACTTTTCCAAATGCCTTGAGAGAAAGACTGACTCTCACTATTGGAATCACACATCTGTGCTTTCCTTCCGGGATATTGGTCTCTTAAGTTCTGGCTGTCTTGGTAGCTCTATGATGCATTCAAACGAATGTGCTTTGCATTCTATTAAAATAATAATCCTTGTTCTTGGTAGAAGACTATTGCACTGCAAGCTAATCTGTTATAATAAGCATGTATGCTACCTATTTAAAAATTTACATTTCATTAACACCCAACCTCTTCAGAAGATTGAAAATATTTATCCCTACGGCCAAGACATAAAATCCAATTTTTTTCAGATTTTGCACATGACCGGAGCTGCATTCCCAATTTCATTGCCAATTGTAAGCCACACAATCAGGGTCTTAATACAGAAACAGAGAGGGATTGGTTGCGCGCAAAATTTGTCAGCAATGTGTTCTAAAAGGCATTAGGAATTAAATAGCAATAAAAAGAAATATTTTGCAGTAAGGTAAAGTTGTTGACAGCAGCTTCAAAATACCCTGTGCCCACCATAAAAATAAAAATAAAGGAAAGAAAGAAAGAATCTCCCATAGCAGTCTGAGGTATTTCAATACATACAACTGAGATCATGCCATTCCTTATTTTTGAAATCTTCCAATGGATTTTTATCCCATTTGGATTAGAATACAAATAATTTACCTTCACAACCAATGTCTCATCTGAGTCCACTACATGGGAACTATTCTTAATTCAGACCAATTCTATCTTCTTTTCAATTATGCATAGAGAAGTTCACAAATTGAAGCATTTATGAAAGCAAATATCTTTTGGTTTTCCTTTCTAGAATTATTGGATCATCTCACCTACTGACTAATAAGCCTGATTGCATTAACAGAGACTGGAATAGGTTTCTACAGAACTCAATAGGAGAATGTCGGTTTCCTAGGCAGAGCTCTTGGTCTCCCGTGCTGTTCACAGACACCTGAGCCACTCTTACCTCTCACATCGAACAGCACTGGCTGAACCCAATGGTGCTCCAGTAGAGATCAGAACGCCAAGGAGAATTATTGATGCTTTGTCTTCTTCGACGTCTTTAGCTGTCTACATGTTAAAATCTATTTAGAAAGAACAAATTATTTCAATGTAAGAAAAGACCCTGATGGTAATATGTGTAATTTCTTTGAATAAATCAAAATCTGTACGGCACACACACAAAAACTCTGTTTGCAGAATCGATGTATATGCTTATACATCCATCTTTGTACCTACCCATGTGTTTATATACATATAAGCAGATGCTTATAATCCTATTTTCCCTCAACTATCTGTGTTCGTATTTGTGTGTGTGTGTGTGTGTGTGTGTGTATTGCTCAGTGTTTGTGGGTATACATGTGTATATGTTCAGATAATTATATTCGAATGTATCTGGAAAATATCTCTAAAATTCAGCAGAGAATACTATCTTTCAGAGTCTTTATGGTGTACAAAAAGAGCATAAGACTTAAGAAAATAGGATTGAAATTTGAGTTCTTCCATGTCTCTCATCCTTAGGTTCTTCATATGATACTTAAAATTTTCCAATCTCATACACAAATCTAAATCACAGATTTGAGGTTGAAATAAAGTGGCCTATCAGAACAATATGCCTGGTAGATGGTAGACACTCAATTAATGATATCTTTTCATCCCTCTTCCCTTCCTCATTTCCTTCCTTCCTTTATTTAGGAAAAAGTTGCTTCAACTGTAACTGATATTACTGACATTGAAAATGTATATACCATGTGATAATTGCCATCTGGCACAGATGTACTTTAAAAAAATACTGATGGGGTGCCTGGGGGACTCAGTCCGTTGCGTGTCTACCTTCAGTTAGGGTCATGATCCTGGAATCGAGCCCCACATCAGGGTCCCTGCTGAGCAGGGAGCCTGCTTCTTCCTCTCCCTCTGCCCCTTACTCCTGCTTACTCTTTTTTCTAGTGCTCTCTCTTTCAAATAAATAAATAAAATCTTTAAAAACATGCTAATGGTTATCTATATGCTAGGAAGAGAACGAAAGGTAGAATTAAAGATAGCAACTAACTATTTTGCAGTTTATCCTGGGGCTCAACCATGTATCCATTCAGGTCCTCTGGAAAGCAGAAGCCAAGATGGAATGAAATACAGGGGAAATGAATTAGAGAAAATACTTGTGAAAAAAAATGGGCAGGATACTGGGAGAGCTTGAGGGAACTGACAAATCAAGATCCAGATCTGATTCTTATTGAAGGAGGGAAGGAAGGAAGGAAAGGAGGGAGGGTGGAAGGAAGGAAGGAAAGAAGGAAGGGAGGGAGGAAGGGAGGAAGGGAGGGAGGGAGGCAGGAAAGAGAGAAAACAGGTCGAGTGGAAGAAAGGAAAGTAGGTGGAAGAGAACCAATCTAGACCAATGTGCAGCGCTAATGCAAGTTGGGCAAGGCAACCGGAGTGTTCTTGAACAAACCCACCATCAAAGGAGCCCAATGTCTCCTGGGAACAGGAAAATGGAACAGCCTCAGTGCAAATGCAGTGAAGGATTTCACGGCACAGAAGCTGGCACCCTACTACAGAGGATCTGAGAAAGTCACTCTCATGTAGCTGCAGGGAGGGAAGCAAAGAGCAAGAGGTATGTGTTTATCATGATGAAAACAACCTGGATAGACAGAGTCAATCTCCTTGGCTCCTAAGTAACTCCTCCAATTGATAATACTAAGTATCACTAAGAAGGCGTGGCTTCTGCGTTCTGTGCAACCATATATTCATTTACGGAATTGTTGTTAAAGTCCCTGGAGTAGAATTAGAAATATAAAGTTATTCAGCCATTAAGTGCTGTAGGATTTAAACGGAGATAGTTCAGTGTGGATAAAAGCAGGGGTTTTCAGAGTTAGAGAAAATGGATTTGAATTTTAGCTCTATTATTTGACTATGTGACCCTGGGAAAGCGACAGCCTGCCTGAGTTTCTATTTCTTTATAAATTGGGTATCATGATACCTATTTCAGTAGGGCCTTTAAAAATTAAATTAGGGCTAAATGCCAAGAAATTAGCATGTAGTGAAAAATTGGTATGTGCCAGACATTGTTCAAAGCTCTTTACACTTATTAACGTATCAAGTCCTTGTACTAAGCATGTGAAAGAGGAAATTTTGTTATCTTACTTCTTAACAATAATTTTTAGTATTTTATTCTATTTTTTTAAGATTTTATTTTTTTAAGTAATCTGTACTTACAAACTCAAGATCAGTAGTCACACACTCTAGCTAGCCAGGCACCCCTAATTTTTAATATTTAACCCATTTAACAGATGAGGAAGTTGAGGCTCAGAGAAGTCCATGCTCAGAGCCCACCCCCTAAACACGACTCACACTGCCTCCCACATACACCTGGTCCGATGAACTGCCCTGACTTCTACGTTACTGTGTGATCAGGGCCACTAGGATGGGATGGAGAGGATGTGTTGGGTATCTCCAGGGGTGGAGCTGGTTTCAACAGCACAATGTACGTTTCTCTCGAGAATCTGATTGAAAACTTGAACAAGATCATCGTAATGTCCTATACCTTCTGCATCTCCCAAAATCATATGTTAGATTGTAATGTTACAAATGTTAGATTGAGATGACCACAAATTATTATAAGATAAAATTATTGAAAAATTTTTAAAATATGTATTACTATCTTAATCTTCTTTAACTGTTTTAGGATTAATATTGAATTCAGATATTTCAGGTAGCTTGGGGCCTACAGTAGTTATTTGAACAGGAGGGACATCTTCAAAATCCTTCAAAGTATATCATGCGGGCAGTTTCCTACTTGATGATGGATTCAAAATGCCCCGACCAGACCAGTGGAAATTTGAAACCTGATAATCTCAACGGGGGTCCCAGTAGTTGATACAACAAAGGGAGACGTGGTGAGTTTGGCCTTTCAGCTTTGCACTGTAGAATTCAGGGTTATTTCTTTGTCTCTGGGGATTTATAACACCTGGGGTCTCTCCTAAGGGTGAAAAAGAAGAGATTAAGAGCTCCAAGTTGACGCAGACACTACGGACGTCCTGAGATGGAAACAGATGGTCAATGTCTATACATTGTCTCAGGACAGTCTAATAAGTGCAGGGGAGTGTCTGAAGGGTGGACATTCCAGGTGTCCACTCAACCACAAATTCCTCCAGGGTAGACACTGGAAGTTTATTTCATACTCTTAGAAGCTCTGTACGATAACCTGTTTTTGCTGCTTTCCTTTGCAGCACTGAGCAGTGATAGGTCACAGAGAGCAGGGTCACCTCCAAGTTCCCCTGCTCCTGGGTGGTTTATTTAGAGAGTTATTTGTCTCATGAAGCTCCTGGGAGCCCAGGAGGCTGTCAGTCTATTAAAGTGAGGGAAAGAGAATTAGTAACACCCACTTATTTTCCGGGCATAATAGCCTGACCTATAAATCCACCCAAGTCCTGCTGTTAATCTTTAGCCTATGTGAGAAGCAACTACTGTGGTGGTACTGCATTGAGAATAGACCACTTTATGACTTTGGACGCCATAAAATATCTCTCTAGCCAGAAGTGAGGCTAATTCTCCAAGACTATTTGGGTAGATGCATTTGGCTGGATGCCCTCTGTCCTATGACTGGTTCAGAAAGCAGAATGGTCAACCAAAGGAGGCAAATACAGTTCTAAATGGTTGGAGTTTAAAAGGCACCATCATCAAGTAAAGCAGGGCTTAGGGGTCTACGGAAGTAAGCTTACATACATAAGGCAGTCTTTCCCAAATGAGATCCCCAGAGCTGGCATTTGGCAGGACTTTTGTAAAAGCAACAACAACAAAACCAAAAATGTTCCAAGGTCAAAGAGTTTAGGGACCTATATTGAATAGGTTTAAACCAATTACTATAAAATTTCTGGGTCTTATTGTGAATCTCTAAAAGATACATGATGGATAATGCTTCCAAAATGCATTTGAAATATTTGATCAGGGACAACCCTCTCCACTTTCTTTTGAGAAGAGTACCAAGTAACACGTCCTGGTCTGTGTGTTATTTAGAAAACAGCTTGTGGTATATCAATATGAATTAGTGATAGTTTTGCAACTTTTGTGGTTATTTGAGTCTTAGCAGAGTAAGCCATCTGTAAATTACTTCTCATCAGATATCATTTTTCCTCCTCTAAATCAAACCTCTTCTACTTCTAAGTCATGGGGAAACAAAGTTTCCCATTTGTGGTAAAGGGATGATTTTGCCCAAAGGCAAAGGGTTACTTGGTTAACCAGTAACCCCCTACTACAGCGAGGCAAATGTCCACCCATTGTTCTGCGTGAATGTCGTGTGCTCTCCTGTTACTGGGATTTATTTTTCCATATTATCTTGGGCATTTGGAGCCACAGCCCCAGTCACCCTTCAATGAGTGACTTTCCTGGACATAAAATAAAATGAATGTAATCATGAGAAAGGGAGAGAAAGACAGAGAAAGGAAGACAGCCTGGCCATCTGGCTATGTTGGTCTACATGATTATTCATAAGACAACTCAAATAAGCAGATGCTATGGATAGTATTAAACCCTTCTTAGGTTCTCCCTGGAATGTAAAAAGAGTGTTTCTTTTGATGACAAAGGAGCTGTGTCATATATTCAAGGGTAATCACAAAAAGGATAAATAATAACCCTGTTAATCATCAGAGAACAAGAACGTTTCCGTCAGCAGCACTTTCTCAAGGTGATCACGTTTTCTTTACACACGGAGCCCGCTCACCTTGTGAAACACTCGTCAGACCTCAAACGGTTCACCCGCTCCCCTGCTCTCAGCCTTCCGGCAATTAGCTGGTGCATCTCTTTGGTCTGAAGGATTTTTTTTTCCTTTGTCCGTTCAGCTAGTTCTCCCACCCAAGAGGTGGAGTTACAGGTGCCCTCGAGGAGTTCTCTGTGCTCGGTCTCTGTTCTGAAAGCTTTTTGAACTTGCAGAGACTGTCCTTGCTGGCAAGAACTGATTATTTGGAAAAGTTGATAGCCTCCCTATGCCTTACACTGCGTCTGTGCTGCTTTGTGTCTTTCTCGTTTCCCGAGGAAGGCAGATCAAAAGAGAAGGATTTGTTGCCGGACACAATGAGGGGCCACCTTTTCGGATACTTCTGTGCACGCGGTGCTCCCCATTTGGCCCAGGGCCAAACCCGCCACCACAGGCGGCGTTCTCCGTTTGGGTGGCTCGGTGGAGCGTTTGGAACAAAGGGAAAGGAGACACAGGAGTGACATGACAGGGAAAACCATTGAACTGATTTTCTATCTCAGTCTCTTATGATTTGTACGCCTCGTTTTAACAATGTGCTTTCCAGGTGGTTTCTCACAGGTGTAGGTAGATTTCATTCAACAACAACTATTTCTTCATCGCCTACTAGGTTTTGCAGATACGGAGCAAGAGAGACAAGACAGCAGCTCTCACCGCCATCCCGGCTCTCTCAATAGGTACAGATTGTTGCTTTATAAATAATATTAACTAATATTTGTTGAATGCTTACAGTAAATTAGGTATCATTCTGATTGCACTGGTCCTCTTCATAAATTTCACCCCCCTCCCATGGGCTGATAATATTATCCCTATTTTACAGATGAGAGAATAAGGAAACTTAGAGACAAATTGCCCCTATACATACAACTAGTTAGTACAGCAACCTGGATTTTACTCCAGAGCCTAGCATTTAATTAATATGCTTATTCCTGACCTTCACTGAGCGCCCCACCTGCAACAGTCAAGCTTGCTATGGAAATCGAGTCATTCAGGTGAACCCCAGGGTCCACCAAGACAGCTTTATTTCCTGACTGTGTTTTCCCCTTTGTCTGTGAGGCACTGCCTTTGAAATAATCTTGAAAGAACATGCATTCTCCTTGGGCTTCCTAAAAAAATATATCAGAAATATCTTCTGAGAGGGTCTATATGAAATAGTAATTAAAATCACAGCAAGTGGGAATAGATACACCTGATTTTAATCCCTGTGCCATCATCCTAAATAACGTATTAAATTTCTAGGACCGCCATAACGGTACCACAGACTGGGTGGCTTAAACCACGGAAGTCTCTTTTCTCCGGGTTCTGGAGGCTGAAAGTCTAAGATAAAGCTGTCCACAGACTTGATTTCTTCCGAAGCCTCTCTCCTTGGCTTGCACATGGCGGCCCACGTGCTGTATCCATCTATGGTCTTTCTACGGTGCATGCATCTCCCTGTTGTCTGTCCCTGTGTCCACATCTCCTCTTCTTATAAAGACGACAGTCAAATCGGACAGCCTCATTGTAACTTACTCACCTCTGTAAAGGCCCAATCTCCAAATACAATCAGATTCTGAAGTAACTAGGGTTAGGGCCTCAACATACAAATTTTGAGGGGACACAACGTAGCCCATAGCATGTAGACTGTAAGTTACTTAAAGGCTAACTGCCACTTTCCTAACCTATAAAACGGTGGTAAACATAATACTTGCTTCTTGGAGGATTTTATTATCTGTTGTGAGGACTGAATGAGATTATTCCATGTCTCTGCCTTAAATGTTGAACACAGACTTTGGGTGCTTTTTGCCCCCTTTATTTGAATGGGTGTCCCAGGCTTACCCACCAAGTTTCAGCTCATGTATCACCCTAATTATTCCTTCATGGTGCTTTCAACAGCAGAAGCTGTGATTTTTCTTTATTATATTATTATCTCTGTTATTCTACTAGAATGGAAACTCTCTATTTACAGGAGAAGCTTTACTTGTCTGATTTCTTGATATAACAAACTTCTTAAGATGGAGCTTGACATATGTACAGGATAATCTACAAATATTTGTGACATGAATGCATGAAAGGCCTTTGCAAAAAATCTTCGAGTTTAGCTATTTTCTTCCTCTGTGGTCTTCATCAGACCTGAGTGAGACCTTCTTTTTTTCCCCATTCTGCCACTCCTGCCCACTGGACCTCCTGTTTCTGAGCAGCCCAGGGGCCCCTTCACCTGGAGACTGCTACTTTGATGAGTAAGCTTCCCCCTAAAAGGACCTCACCACCCCCTCAGGCAGGAGGTATACAGCTATCCTGGTGTCCAAGTCCACCCCCATCAGTTTCAGCTTCCTCCTGGTTTTCTTCTGATTATTTGATACTGTCTAAAGTTAAATTTAGAAACAGTACTCGATGAAGCCAGTTCCTCTCTTAGCATGAAACAAGTTATGAGGTCTTTACCAACTTGGTCATCTACTGGAAGGGAAAGGTTAATACAAAGAGAAGATAGAGTGTGTGTGGACATGGATACAGGGTCCAGTGGAATGGAGGGAGCATAGGCAGAAAGTAGGAGAGCTCCTGTTGCCTCCCTAAAACCGAAAACATCCCCTTAGCTTGCTCATGGCCAATTCTGACAAAGCATCCTTAAAATCTCTTTTCCTTAGCATATTTGTTTCTTTGTGGCCCCTGGCTCAGTAAGGGCATCAGTCTCTCCTCAGTTGCTCAAACAGAAACCAGGATCTTTCTGAGAGGTTTCCTCTTCCTCGCCTCCTGTAATCATTTTGCCACTAGCTTATGTTACTTCTTTTCTGACTGCACAAATATTTATTTGGATAAAGATCTCTCATCTGGATTACTGCGGGAGACTATTGCCAGGTCCCACTACAAGGATCTTCCTTATACCAATCCTTCACAATCCTTAATCATTTCAAACTCTTATGGCATTCAAGACCCTACGGGGACCTCGGTTTTCCACCTTCTCCATCTTCCCATCTTTCACATTTTCTCCCCAGGCAGAGTATTTTCTTTAACTTTTAATTTTGGAATGATTTCTGATTTGCAGAAAAGGTGCACAGATCAAATACAGGGTTCCTGTAGAACCCTCACCAATTCTCCCTATTGTTACATCCTGGAAGATGAGGCTTAGTACAATTGTCACAAGTAAGGAACCAACATTGGTACATTATTATTGACTAAATGCCACAGTTTATTTGGAGTTCCCTAGTTTTTACTTAATGTCCTTTTATTCTGCTCCGGGAACTTATCTAGGGCACTACATTATATTTAGTTGTCACGTCCTTAGCCTACTCTCCATGGTAACCGTTTGTGACTTTCATCGTTTTTAACGAGCTTGCCAATTTTGAGGAGTAGTTGTCAGTTACTCTGTGCAATGTCCCGTCATTTGGATTGGTCTGATTTTTTCTCATGGTTAGACTCAGGTTATGGATTTTTGGACCATAGAGGTAAGGTGCCATTCTCATCACATCATATCAAGAGCACATACCATCCATATGGCTTATAAGAGATAATGTAAAACTTGATCGTGAGAGGGAGGAAGAAATTTCCCCCTGTCCAAGGTTCTTCTAACTGGACTAAGAACTAAATTTGCAGAGTTAACAGGAGAAAAATATTAAGTTATATGTTATACAAACTGAGGTCCAGTAATGAAATCGAGACCCAAACAACTGACCAAAGCAGGGAGATTTTATACATTTTAGACAAAGAAACAATATATTTGTGAGGAATTGACAGGATAAAGAAAATAGATGTTTGGGAGCTTTAGTTAGAAGGGATTCTAAGGGAAATTTGAGCTGCGGTAGCAGATTAGTAAAAAAGTAACAAGGTTTGTTTCTCCAGCTTTCTTGGCTTTGCAGTTCCTGTCTCTGGTGATGAGGATGTCTTTTTACTTCATAGCACAAGGAGGTTACCTTTCATATGGGAGAACTGTTCCCTGCTTGCAAGAAGACAGAAGAGAGTCTAAATGCCAACCATTTCCCAAGTTACTTCAATTTGAAAAAATCACTCCGTCATGGTGGTACGTGTTGGGTGGCCCGCTGTGGGCCCCTAGGGTCATCTGGCCAACATAGTGTTAACCGAGTTTCTCCACTATAAGATATCTTCTCCCTACTAAACTTCCATACTCTACTTTTTGAAAGTGCAACTCATACTCAGTGGGAATGGGGGCGAGGTTGTTAAGCTACATCTCTTAGAAGTGGTGGAATCAGCAAAAATTATTTGGAATTCTTCTCTAGGTGAGATATGTGTCTTCTACCCCAATTTATTTATTTCATTCAAACATTTAATTATATCAGTATCAATTAGATATTTACTTAACATTTGGGTTACATTCCAGTTTTATGTTATTTATTTTAGTCCTGAAATTGCTCCAGCTTTGGCCGTTGGGAACTCTTCCAGGTTGGTGCATACAGTGTGCATTGTGTCTCTTTATTCTTGATCACTACTTTCTGGAACTACAGGATGCTCCAAAAGTCCCAGTATACTCTTGCTCCACCCCAAAATCCCAAAACCTGGGTTCCTTTTACTGGAAAATGATGTTAGAAACCAAGATCTGGCCATTGGACATGCTTGCTGCTACCCAGGTGTCATTGCTTTTAGGTTCTCTCAATGGACAGAACTAGGCAATACACACACACACACACACACGTATATACACACATATCTATAATTATTTCTATATCTATAATCTTGTATCTATAATATGTATCTAAACACGAGTTCATACCAATGTCACTGAGTCAATCCTATTCTTCATGGCTCTTAGCCCTTTCCCTTGCTTATCTGTAACTTCTATCTCCAACAGTGAGAAACGGCTCCCACAATCCACCATCCATTTACTTATTTGTTCAATCCCAGTATATTTTCAAAGCAGTTTGAGAGTTTTTAACTCCTACCTCTAACTTTATCACCTAGAGTGAAGTCTGTATGTGCACATTTATCATTGTCTCTTTTAGTCTTACAGTTTCTAGTTAAAGCACTGTTTTCCAAAGTTACTTAAGTCAGAAACTTGCTTCACCACCACCTTCAGTGAGTTTATGTCATAGATTCTTCTGTCACTGTCTGCATTCCATCTTGGTTGATTCCTTAAGTTCTGGTTGACTTTTTTTAATTCATATATATAAGATTCATTCTTTGTGTTGTAAGGTTCTATGAGTTGGGATAAATGCATAGTATCATCCATCTGCCACTACTGTACCATGCAGATTGTAATCACTTTAAAAATCCTCCACAGTCCCCTAGTTAAATACTGTCCCCTTCAAACCCTGAGAACCATTGGTATATTTCTATCCCTAGAATTTTGTTTTTTGCAGACTGTCACATGAGTTGAATCATACAGTATGCATCTGTTTTGGTCTGGCTTCTTTCACTCACTCATGTTCTCCTGTGATTAATAGCTGGTTTCTTTTTATTGATAAATAGTAATCCATTGTTTGGATGGACCATAGTCTATTTGCCTATTTTTTAAAAAGATTTTATGTATTTATTTGACAGAGAGAGACAGCAAGAGAGGGAACATAAGCAGGGGGAGTAGGAGAGGGAGAAGCAGGCTTCTTGCTGAGCAGGGAGCCCGACATGGGACTCTATCTCAGTACCCTGGGGTCAGGACCTGAGCCAAAGGAAGATGTTTAACCGAATGAGCCACCCAGGTGCCCCATCTATTTGCTTATTGAAAGGCATCGTTATTACTTCCAGTTTTGGGTGATTATGAACAGGCTACTATAAAGATTTATGTGCAGGTTTTCAAATCAGCTGAGTCAATAGCTAGAAGAGCACTTTCTAGATTGTATGGTAAGTTTACATTTAACCACAGGTAACAACTCGAAGTTCTCTCCAAATGTGCTCTACTCTCACCAACATGCTATTCCTTCTGCCTGGAATGCTCTGTCCACCTTCTTTTTCATTTATACATTCCCTTTTTGCCAAAACAACTCCTCAAGTGCCTCCTTTTCTTGCAATTTTTTCCTTCTCCCTTTGGACTAAGTTAGGAACTGTTATGTATAGTGTGTATATATATTTACATCCCCTGTGTCTCATACATCATACACCATCGTATTTTTTTATCCTTGTTTTTCTCCATTGTAAGTGTATGAGCCCTTGCAGTGAAAGTGCTATATCTTTCATTCCTAAAACCTGAGTTTCTAGAACTACCTCCAGTACATAGCGGGAGCCTCTTAACTGAGTGTTCAGTCATGTTCCTTGTATGATACCGTAAATAAGCTTTATCTACTTCCTCATTTAATTTCCTCAGGATCACCTATGTTTGTTATGGGTATGATATATTTGTTCATAAGTTAACCTATATTTGGTATTATTCTGACATATTTCACTCTATATTTTATACGAATTTCTAGATGCATTTCATCTTTTAAATAAACAAACACCAAGTTAATTTTCCCCTTTGTTGTACATGATTTCAGATGTCCAAAGTTATTTTTCTAATTCTGAATGTTTTCTCCTTTCCTTTAAAATATAGGAAACAGGTATTTCTTAAGATTTATGATAGAGTAGGGAGATTTGACTCCATCAAAGGGCAGTGTTCGTCACTCGCTTCACTGCACACGTGTGTGTGTGTGTGTGTGTGTGTATAGTTAGAGGTTGGGGGGAAAGTAGGGAAGATACACACTTGAAGATTGTTCAGGGGTGAGCATCACTACCTCTGAGGAGTGCTTATATGTCCTACTAACATTAGGGCATCAAGGGGAGCTTAGGCCCTTGATCATATTACCAAAGCAAAAATGAATAAAAATAGAAGTAATAACAGGCTGCTTCTTTCCTAAATGAGTGGAAGAAATTATTTAAAAGGCCTTGGGCAATCTTTGAGCTCAAAAGTTTGCTCATTTCTCTAAAGATGCATATTCTGAAAGAAGCCAAGTCTTTATTTTATATTATTTATGCACACAGTTCATTTTTGCTGATATCAGGAGAAAATAATATTACTGAAGTCTGATAGTTAGTTGTGATCTGACCTGGTCGACGCTGGTGCAGGTAGGGATTACGTCGGGCCCTCTCAGCCACTCTTATCATGAGAAGAAGGGAAGCTGGGAGGATGGATAAGGGGAGGAAGATGGAAAAATGCCTCAAAGTCTTATTTTCAAGAAACCACCAGCCCTAGCCCCACACCAGCTGACTGCCAGCATCACACAAGCGAACATATGGGGGTAAACGTAAGTCTCTAGGGAAAAGACAAAACACTTTATAATCAAGGTCATGGCCAAAAGATGACCTTCCAGTAGGAAAAGAGGCACACTGGGTTGGGTGACACTCACAAAACTCAGGAGCAGAGAAGCAGTGGAGGAAATGCCCAGTGATGGAAGAGAACGAGCCCTAGATCCGCAACAACATTGTTTACTATCCGGATAGAATGGAGTTCTCAAACCTCTCTTGCTCTAGATGAATCGTTTGTAACTTGGAGAAGATGAAAGTATACCTATTTCCTAGGACTGTGCTGAGAAACAAACGAGTTCTTCCATTTAGAACACTTAGCCTAGGCTGGCGTATCTGAGACTCTCAGTGTTAGTTGCTCTCATTTCTTCTCCACTTTGTCCTGATGGGAATGCTTCAGAAAAGCCAACTACTCACTTCAGACCAAGGGTCCCTATTGTTCTGTGTTCATTGAATCTTCGGGCCGTTGTCCCAAAGAGGCACTATAAAAAGAGAAGATCTTTCTCTCAATATAGATCCAAAGGGGAAGGGAAATTTGATGAGTCCTACCTGCAGAACTCAAAGCAGGGGACAGAAATCCCCTTTCTTTCTTTCTTTTTCTTTCTTTCTTTCTTTCTTTCTTTCTTTCTTTCTTTCTTTCTTTCTTTCTTCCTTCCTTCCTTCCTTCCTTCCTTCCTTCCTTCCTTCCTTCCTTCCTTCTTTCTTTCTTTCTTTCTTTCTTTCTTTCTTTCTTTCTTTCTGAAAAGAATCAGGACCAGTAAAACCCGAAGCATCACTGAAAGGGATTGTCAAGAGTCCATAATCCCTGCAGCTTGCTTGTATTTACTGCTTTTATTTCATCTTTCTCTGCTGTGCTGCTTTAAACCAAATGACCTGTGCACTGATCTTCAGAGTGAGCACAAAAACTGGCGAGCTTGGGTGCTACATGGCAATGGGGTTCTGCGGAAACAGAGACATGGCAAGGGAGAAGATAGCGGGTAGTTCTGATGGGAGAAGGAACTGGGTGGAGAATCTGTAGCCCCTGCCTGGGGATATAAGGGATGGCTTGTAGGCTTTGCCTTAAAAAGGTTGTGGGGTTGGCTCCTTGACCCAAAGCATCCTTTTATTCTTCCTTGTTTTTAGATAAGGATGGAAAATACATATGGCGAGGAGCACATTGTTTTAGGAGTATTGACATAACAGAACCAGCTGCTTATTTTCCCTTCTGCCCAATCCTTCCTTTCTCTCCTGGTGTGAAAGGAGTAAGTACAAATCTCCAGACAGTCTCTCAAAGACGAGTAAGCAGAGGGACTCGGGGGTTACCACATTTTGACACAAACTGTACTCTGTGTTGATAAAATGGGTTGATCTGCATTGTGCTGAATCCAATCTTCCTAATCAATTATGGATGGCCGGTGGGGAGTGATGAATGGCCTGCCAGCGAGAAAATCACACAGCTTCGGCTCAGCATGGCAACGGGTGATAGGATTTTCAGTAGACACAATGAGACCTTTCCGCTGATAGCTGATACTGCTGGGTTTCTTTCAAAGGCTACAGGGCCTTCAGTTCAGAATATAGGAGTGTTTATGAAGCCAAAACATTAAACACTGCCAAACTAAAAGGAGATTACTGATACTAAACAGTGTCCTTCTCAAATTTTATAAAAGTGATTAATGATGACATGATGTAAAGCTTATCTGGAAGGCAGGATGAGGTAGAGAGAGAGAGGGTATCTTTCTGTTCTAATAATTCCTCACTGTGTCACCTTGGGCTTTAATATCCCTGTGCCTCAGTTGCTTCATCTATAAAATGAGGATATAATACACTAAAGAAAAGTAAAGGGTCTTGCATAGTCTCACACAAAATGGTAATGAACACGTGTTAGTTCCCATTCTATTGTCAGTGGTGAGGATTTCCTTGTTGTCAATGGAGCAGGGATTCAAAACCTTGCCTGGACCTAAGAATTAACCTGAAGCATTATAAAACAATAAATAACAAACTACAAATATAAAAATTCTTGAGTCCCAACCCAAATCAACTAAAACAGAATTTCTATGGAGAGGACTGGCGCATTGTACTGTCTGGGTAATTCTGATCCCCAGTGAAATTTGGGGAACTGATTTACAGCAAGCTTACTTCCCTGGTTTAGTCAACCTTTCCGTTCAAATGACTTTAAGAAGTGGAGGGGAGGAGGGGGAACTTTCCAGGACCTCCTACAGGTATTTATTTATTTATTTATTTATTTATTTATTTATTTATTTATATATTTATATTCTTCTTGCTCTAATTCCAGGATCTGGGGTAGGCCCGGGTGGGCCTGGCACTTGGCCCCTCTCCATCTAGATAGCAGATCCTTCAAGATGGTCTTCAGTGCTCAGCATCCTCCAGCTTCCTGGCCTGCATCTGGAGACTTAGGTAAGGTCTCTGCAGGAAGAATAGAGATCCTGAGGTTAAGGATCTGGGAGAAATGTTAAAAACCCCAACATATTCCCTAATCTGGCCTTGCAGTAACAAATTCATTTAACTTCTTGTGCTTCTCCTCTCCGAGGCCCAGAGTTAAGAGGTATATATTAAAAAAGTATAAATTCATGTGAAAAGCATAACAACAAAATATAATAATTACTAACTCAGCAATCTTTCTATCTTTTCATAAATACTATCAACTACAAACATTGTGGTCTTATAGGGCACTAAACAACTTTGAATACTTAAGAGGAATAACTTTCAACATGCATTCTTGCTTGTCCTGTGAGGTCTTTCTAGAAATTAAGCCCCAGAGGGAAGGTAATTTGCATATTTAAGGTAGAGGAAAAGAATAGGAGAAAATAATGCACTTTTTCTCTTTCTCTTCTTGTAGCAGGTTTTTACTTATTTCTCTCACAGCTCAAATGTTTAAATTAATTAGTATTCAAGTACTTATACAATGCCAAGAACAAATTTTTTTAGTATAATTTGGTTGAATTCTACTTTTTACTTTCACCTTGTTGGGGTTCTTTACACTTTCTCATAGCTTTTCATACTCTTAGAAACAGGCAGAGGAATTTGGCAAGATAGAGGGTGAAGACGGCTTGAGTCTCTTTCTCACCAGTATTTGACTAGGGTAGTGGTATTCACAGAGACAAAATTTCATCTCCAAGAGATTGGTATTCAGGAAGTACACTCACAATCCCCCACAGTCCTTCCTTTCTGTGAGATACGGCAGGATCTTTCGAATGCAATATTGCAGAGATCATGAAGAAGAATGCCTGTGAAGACAGATTACATTGGAAACGGGTCAGTTCTATAACCCTTCATGGTTTTAACAACCAAGGAGTTAATACCAACGACCTTGTAGTCATAGACAGCAAGTGAAGCTTCAGAAAAAGCAATCAATGCAAGATAAAGCCATCAATGCAAGAAAAAAACCTACATTTTTGGTATTCTCATCTAAAATAATAACCAGTAGAGAAATGTGGGTCTTTAACTAGAAAGAGAGAAAAGGCACTTCAAAATTGTGAAAAATGGGATGTCAAATTTACCTTTTATCAGAGACATCAATATTTGTCCAATTTTTATAACATTGGATTAAATGAACACATAACCACATAATTCCAAAGTTGTGTGTAACTGTGGTTTTATCCCAAATTGCCACATGGTTAGTAGAACATTATAATTTTTAAAAACATTGTAACAAAACTTCTAAATATTGTGAGATGACTGCGTTTCAGTCTGTGAACTCCTTATTTACCATAATATGGGCTTAAAAAACACACACCAAAAAAGCCCCCAAGATATCAGATATATTAAGCACCAAGTTACTTAGATGCAAGTTCTACATGAATGAGTCAAAAGAGCTTGCCTAGTGAGAATTGGCTGTACATGCAAATGGAAATCACTAATACAGTACACGGGAAGAGAGATGGGAGATCCAACAATCCCAAACATTCATCTTCTCCTGATCCTAAATGGTGCTGAATTCTCAAGAATGGTTTTAGGGTTAAATCACTAACATCTGCTAAAGTGCATATGCTTCAAGGAAAAGGGAACACATTAAATCAAGGCTGGTCACTCATTTGATTTAAATAAGATGATCAGATTTCATCTTTAGGAGAGATCAAATAATGTGTATTTTGTGCGTATTTTGTATGTCAACTTTGGAGGCTGGGATTTCTTTGCTCCTGGTAGGTGAGGAGACACAGAAAATACATGGGAAAGAATTAGAGAGATTAAAGAAAATGTCATATGAGTTGAAATCCTGGAAGGATGTCCTTAACTCAATTGACCGATATCAGTATGGAAAAACACCACTAGATTTTAGCACACAAGTGGGTTGGGAATGATTGGGTGGTAAATGAATGAAAAATTCTACAGCAGGGATATTCAGAGATTCATTTATACAAGTAATGAAATTTCAAGCAGGATAACTTAGATCAAAAAAAAAAAAATCACCAATGCATAAGACAGAATGGTAAGAAAGACGGATCCTTTTATAACAAGGGAGATGTCAGATTTGTGGATCTTACCACTAGTTTCTGCAGAAATCAGTTAAACAAATTCTTAATACACTTAAAATACTTATAGTTCATATTTAATATAGCAATAGGCTGATTTTTCTGGAGTGTTCTTTTAATATTTTTTGTTCAACTTATTGATTCCTTCCTTGTGCACCTAGTGTGGTCTCTGATACACACATCTCTGTTTCCTTTGGGACCTATATTGAGTGTATCTGGCCACTGGGGTCCCATAGGTGGAAGGCCAGAAAAACTCTTAGGCATATTACTTTCTTTGGCTGTGCACTGGGGCTCATGCCCAGCTGTTGGAGTGCTGCGGGTGTAGGCCGTATCTCGAGTGGTGGCTAGCACCATAGTTTCTAACTCTGTAGGCCAGCTGGGGCCACCACCGGTATGTCAATACCCTGTCAAAATACCAGGAATTTGGGGCACGAGGGTGGCTCAGTCGGTTAAGTGTCTGCCTTTGGCTCCTTCAAGATCCCAGGGTCCTGGGATAGAGCCCCACATCAGGCAACGAGCTCAGTGGGGACCCTACTTCTCCCTCTGACTGCTGCTTCCCCTGCTTGTGCTCTCTCTCTCTCTGTGTCAAATTAATAAATAAAATCTTTAAAAATATACAGGAATTTGCCTTCTGCTACCATGTCATTGCAAGCTTACAAAAGCTAAGGTAAAGAGGAATCAATTCAATTTTTTAATTTCTCCTCAGCTCCATGGGGGGCCAAGCTCCTGCATCTCAATAATCCACAGGGTCAAGCACTTTTCAGGATGAGCAATTTCCTGTTTGTTGTCATGGGAAATCCTGACGCTGTCCCCAGGCTCTCCAGAACCTGTAGCTTTGATGTCAGGTCTAAAGTCAGCTTCTACAACTTCGCAAATCTTGTGGGAATCTTTCAATAATGCAGACTCTGATTCATAGATTGAGATGAGACTGGAGAGTCTGCATTTGCCACAAGTTTCCAGGTGAAGACTTTGCTGCTGGCCTACTTGCTACTGAATTGCAAGGGACTAGGGCATCTACTCTGCAAACTCCAGGTACTAAATAGCTATTTAATTCACATGGGTTGGAATTGAAGTGGAGCGAGACCTATGTGTATTCAGACAGCCATCTCCCCAAAGTGCCCCAAATTCCTAACTAGATTTGAAACCAGAATTTAAATCTGAATTAAAATCTAAAAAATACAGGCCATCAGAAAGGATGAATACCCACCATTTGCATGGACATGAATGGAACTGGAGGGGATTATGCTAAGTGAAATAAGTCAAGCAAGGAAAGAAAATTATCATATGGTTTCACTCATATGTGGAACATAAGCAATAGAGCAGAGGACCACAGGGGAAAGGAGGGAAAACGAAATGGGAAGAAATCAGAGAGGGAGACAAACCATGAGAACTCTGGACTCCCAGGAAACAAACTGATGGTTACAGAAGAGAGGGGGGTGGGGAGATGGGGTAACCAGGTGATGGCTATTAAGGAAAGCACGTGCTGTGATGAGCACTGAGTATTATATGCAACCAATGATCATTGAACACTTCATCAAAAACTAATTAATGATGTACTATATGTTGGCTAATTGAACACAATAAAAAAAATCTAAAAAATAAAAGAGTAAAATAAAATCTCTATCACAGTAGGTAAACCAGTTAATCCCACCATTTAAGATAGGGAAAATAATACCCATTTCACAGGTTTGCTGTTAGAATTGTGTAAGAATTTGTATTAAAGTGTTCTGAAAGCAGAAGCACAAGACAAATGTAATGGTATTTTTGTAATCATTATTGAAATGTGAAATTCCATGATTTCTGTGATTGTCTGACTCAGAATTAATCACTCTTACTCTCATAAGGGTCTAAGAATGTCAAGTTTCAAATTCTGTTTGATACAATGGCAATTTCTCCCTGTTTCTGTGCTCAGTGAAAAAGAAGAAAACTTGGTCAATATCTTACTTAGATTAAATCACAACATAATTAAAAGATTACTTTGGATTTACATCTTTACAGAGTAACCAACCCAATTCCTAAAATTTTACCAGTTTTCCATCCTGTTAAGTCAGGGTAATAGCTTTTTGATGTGATTATCTCTCTTTATTCCTAAAGTGAAGAGAACCAATGATCGGTGCCCCCTAATAGTCAGAATCTGACGAATGTGGAGAAAAGCAGAATAATCCTGAGCTCTTGTATCTTTCTGAGTTTCCTAGGAGACTACAGAGTATTTACAGTACAAGTAAACAGGAAAAACACGTAACTCTATGCCTGATTAGGCTTTATCACTCATACTTGTCCCTAAAAGCTAGGGAACAACTTAAGAATATGGTTGGTACAAAGAATTTAGTGAAGCTAGGAATGACTTAAAGACTTCATTAAGCCCAGTTAAGGGGGGCGGGGACAAAAGGCATGGAGTCATTTCAATAAAATTAAGAAAAACAAATAACATGCTTTATTCATTAAGCCAGGTTTGTCCATTTAGAAAGAAGTGAACATGTTTGAGCACCTACTGTGTGCCAACTGCTTTCCATAAGCCATCTAAAGTAATGCTCCCAGCAGCCTTCTGTGGTAGAATTTATAATCTAGGGGCGCCTGGTGGCGCAGTCATTAAGCGTCTGCCTTCGGCTCAGGGCGTGATCCCGGCATTCTGGGATCGAGCCCCACATCAGGCTCCTCCGCTAGGAGCCTGCTTCTTCCTCTCCCACTTCCCCTGCTTGTGTTCCCTCTCTCGCTGGCTGTCTCTCTCTGTCACATAAATAAATAAAATCTTAAAAAAAAAAAGAATTTATAATCTACACATTTTCATATGAAAAAATAGGTTTAGGGTTACTAAGACCTTACCTGTGTCTACAAGGTAATACATGGTAGAGCTGGGAATCAGATTTGTCTGACTGTAAAATCCGTCATTTTTCCACTTCACTGCACTGAAAATGCAGCACCCAGCCATGTGTCATCCTGGGTCCAAAGTACCTAATTTGAGGAGTGGTGTTGAAAGAATGGAAGTATTTAATACAATATAATGTATTTTCAAAATCATCCCACACTGAGTGCGTATAGTATCTTCTTAACAACTGAAAAGTGCAACGGGACAAGAATACCTGTCCATGCATATATTATATAAAGGAAGATGTTGCTATGTAAGGTTTTACATTTGAGAAAACACAACTTGTGATCAATCACTGGGGAAAAACAAGTTGCCCTAATAGATAAGTTCCCGTGAAAATTAGAAAGTCACTCTCTACCTCATGTAGGAGACACAAACATATAAGCCAAACAGTCCTTATACTGAGCCTCACCTCTGTAAGATTTGGGGATATCCCACAGCAGGGCGCATTTTCTCCCTTAGCAGTTCCTTCAGGGGCTCTTTCCTGGCTGTCTTTATGTTTCATATCCTTCACTGCAGCATGGAAACTGGACTGTCTGTGCAATCGGGTTGGTGGCTTAGTCCGATCCCTGTAACCTTTCTCCTGTTTCTCCCGCCATCCTTTTAGGGCATATCTGAAACTTTGTTAAGTGACTGAAGCTAATTGGAAAAGCATTCCATATTAGAGAGTGATCAAATTTTAGAACAGAAAGGGATGCTAGAGTTCATTAGGACAATTCCCATTTTATATATGGGGAAATTGAACCACAAGGTAAGACAGATCATTACTGGCAGAGTTCACATCAAAACCCAGGTGCTGGACACCAAGACAAGTTTTTTCCAGTATGTTCCAGAGACCTGCTCTATGTCATGGGGAGTTCATGTTTGCCCCTTTCAAGTAATGTAATATAGATTTGGATTTTATCTTAGCGTTCAGGTCCATAAACAGAGTTTATTGGTCACAGCATAATTAATTTGGGGTGGTGTGTATGTTACAAATCTTTGGATACAGAAAAATAGCTTATCAGGGGCCCAATCAAATTCTTTTGAAAAAAGGATCTTTTCTTGGCTCATATAACCAAAAAAAGTACAAGGATGGAGTTTCAAGGATGACTAAGTCGAGGGAATCAAAGGTATTAACTCATTTTCTCCCTCTTTTCTCTCCTGTTGCTCTCTCCTTGTCTCCCTCTCTCCTACCTTCTCACCTCTGCTGCATTCCCATGATGAACTAGCAGTTATATTCTCTTTCATGCTGCTTTAATTGTTTTTAAAATGGCATACATCGCTTTTAAAGCTGAAGGGTTTTGCCATAAACCAGGGAATAAAGCCAGTTGGAATTCTGTGACCCAAGAGACAGGAGAGGTATTTGTATAACACTCCAGCAAAAACGTCCCAGAGGAGGATTCTAATTAGCTTTGCTTGGCTCCAGAGCCCATCTGGGGACGAATCAACACGGCCGGGGAGATGGAATATTATGATCAGCTCAGCTTAGCCTGGGTTACAGCCCACACATATAGGTGGAATCCGGCCATATGTCTGTTTCCAAAGAAGTAGGGATGCAGGTGAGAAAAGGCACCAACACATGATGCCTTTGCTAGCTCTCACATTAGAGCTTGTAGGCTGCTACACTGAAGTGAAGAGCCAGTTCTGTTTCAACCTGGAATATTAGTGATAAAACCTTTATTACTTTTACACTGAATTCCAATTACCAGCCTTCAGTGAGATAATCTTCTGAAATTTATATAGAGCTCAAAATCATGAGAAAATGTAACAAGTCACAGGCTTAGGAGCCAAATGCAGCTTCAAACTGGAGTTGAGCCAGCTACCCACCTGTTTGTAGCTCTTTTGAGTAAGCTATGCAGTATCTCTGATTCTTCAGTTCTTCTTCTACAAAATGGGAATACTGTGTTCACCTTGCCAGTGTGTGAAGTCAGGTAATTCCTAACAGCATGGCAACTCTCATGCTTTGCTTACAATCTTTCCATCTTCTATGTCTTCTAAAGGGACAGAGGATTGTATAGGAGACTGAAGGAAAGTACTTGAGTAGAATATGTAGAAGGATGATTTTACACAACTGAGGAAAAGAGGATCTCAGAAAGAAAATTGAGAATGAGGTAAACTGATAAAGGTGAGGACAAACTAAAATGCTCGTGAACAGTTAAACTGTCAAACAGAGGGAGCAATGCCATAAAACAAGAGGAGAACTCCCATCATTCTCTGAGAGATTAACTGGGTCACTGAAAAGGCACTGCACTTTGGAAGAAGAAAGATAAGTCAACATGGGTTGGAGAAAGGGACCTGTGAAAATTGCAGGTAACAGTGAGTGCCAACTGTCTTTCTGCCTATTTTGTCTTACCTTCTAGTCTTTCAGAGAGGACTATATGAGAATAAGGGCAGACCTTCTAGAGCTCATTTTCAGCAAATTTCAGCTGCACGTGGACTTCATTCTGTGTCCACATCATCAGATCCATGGAGGAGCTCATCCTTGAGGACTGATGAATCATCGGACAAAGTATGTATGCAGGGGCAAATGGATTCCAAAGGCAACCTTGATTGTAGAGAGAAGCCACTGGAAGGCAGCAGTCTTAGGGATGAACTGCAAATAGGAAGAAGGCTAGTTTGCTAAAATGCCTTCAGATCTAGGAAAGGAAGCATGAAGTGAATTGGCTTTCTGTATATATTGTGAGGTAGTATATTTTTTACGAGCCGGACCTCAAACCCATGAGATTTGTACCAAAGCCAGTCCCCTAGTCCTTGCCCACCAAGAATCTAGATCTTCCTTGAGCTCTCTCCCTGAAAGTGGAAAACATTATCCAATAATCCCATTCTCAATATTTTTGTGGTCAGTGTGTTTGTTTTGGTTCAGACCTATGCCATTTTACTTACCTTTTTCTCAATGTATTTACCAAATTAATGGTGACACTAAGAATACTTAAATTTTACCCATGACCAAAGCATAGCACTGAGAATTTTATAGGAAAGAAATGGCTCCATGTCATTATGATATGAGAATCTACTTGTTGGTGCTCAGATTATAGAAAATAAAAGAAAAATAGACACGATAAACTAGTGGTGAACTGGCAGTTATATTCTCCCTAATGTTGGCCTAATTTGTGTGTGTTTTTTTTAAATGGTATGTATTTCCCCTAAAGCTGAAATCTTTGATAGGAAATCCCATGGAGTCAAATGGTTGGCATAGTCTCTAGCTTTGAATTTATACTTCTTAATTTGTCTATCTATATAAATTAATAGTTCTGGCTCTTACACCATACTGATGTCTTTTGCAGGTGGGCTGTTATTAAGCAAGTTTATATTAGTAAAACAAAACCAAACAAAAATATCACAGAAGCAGTCATATCATTTTGGTCAATGATCAGGAGACACTCTTTTTTCCTTGTCAGATTCAAATTTAATTAATACATTTCTTTAAATAAAGCATTAAATGAAAAAGTCAGCAATGTAAAGACAACAGTTGGAAGAGGATTTAAAATATGTCTCTTTATTTCCTAGTCATTAAATCATAACTGAGTATTATTTATATTCAATACCTCTGGAAAGCCTCCACTTTCTTTAAATGCTTCAGCTGTATGAGCAAATTTATCACCCACCCCATTTCTCAGGAACAGAGAAAAAAAGTGGCCTATCACCAGATCTAAGCAGATGACCATTGACTGCATATCCTTTCAGAGAACCAAGATGATTGAAATTTTCCTCTCTTAGGATACTTTCTAAGTCTCTAAGGGAAATGTCACAACACAGTATGCATTCAGAATGTTTTATAATCTCCTGTTACATTAAAAAAAAAAAGTTTTCTCCACCTTCTTGTTCTAGGTTACCTGGGGGATGGAAGAACCTGAAATTTGCTGTACTATGCTTTCTTTTTTATTTTTTTTATTTTTTGTATTTTAATGATTTTTTATTATATTATGTTAGTCACCATACAGTACATCCTCGGTTTCCGATGTAACCATGCTTTCTTACTGACTCTTTTCAGGGACTCAATTACAGTAGAGGACACAATGTCAAACAGGCAGATGGTCAAGGTCTGGCTTACTAAGGCAAGAGTTTTCCATGGTTTCCAGGAAGTACATGTTATTTTAGCTCGTACCCTTCTGAATTTTTGCTTTGTGCTTTTTAAAGAATCTTGACAGTTTTATCAATATTGATTGGACCTTAAACAATACAGGCCCATCCTCTGTTTTCAGACTTTTCTCTTGGTGCTCTGGTAATAAACACATTGTTTTCCAGGCCTGGTTAATGAACTCTTCTCTAACCACCAATAAATAGGTGGAATTACCATCATTTTACCTTATTTTGATATTTAAACTATAATGTGGTTTTGAGATGCAGCTTATATTCCACGTATACCATTTAAGGGACTGTAAATATTTAGCAAAAATAGAGAACGGAAAGGTTTGTCG
This sequence comes from Ursus maritimus, assembly GCF_017311325.1. NCBI lineage: Eukaryota > Metazoa > Chordata > Mammalia > Carnivora > Ursidae > Ursus > Ursus maritimus. Next base: position 96,366,750 of record NW_024423343.1, on the reverse strand, counting down.
ATTTTTGAGGGCAAGTGGACATTGGTGGTTTTGCTCAGTAATGTTCTTCTGGTATGTATCATACCTGCAAAAGAACAGTGGGTGTATGGAAAAACGTGGCAAATATACACATAGGTATTTTCATGTTCATCAGGTTAGCAGAATGAATGAGCAAAGTTAAGGTACTTCTGACCCAATATAAGAAATTCTGTGATTGCAATCTGCCTCAAAATTCTCAGGTGGTGCAATCAGGTGTTCTGTAGAAACTGTATAGGGTCTTCTCTTTGGCCCCAATTATTTTATGAAATCTGTAGCTCCTTATGCAGTACAAAAAACAATTTAGAAGAGAAAGATCTGTAGGCTTGAGGGACAGTATTTTCCTATCTGTGACACATTATAAAAATGTAAATTAGATGGCAGATTATTGCTCAGAGATTGCAAGCTCTTTCAAAGGCAATAGAAGTGTGTAACATGCTCATATTTGAGAATGCATGGGAAGCTATTAAAAATTTAATATTTCAGCCTATGAACAGCACACCACATTCAATATATTTAGTGAACATCTTCACAATTAACTACCAGGAAGATGAAATCGCGTCTTTTTATGAAAATGTAGCATGACAACTACGGTCAACTGGACACTTTTTCAATATTTCCCCCCTTGGAGCTCTCAAGAATTACATTGCCTAAAGGAGTTGCCAAAGAAAAGGAGATGACTGTGAGAGAACAGAATTGACTTGAATAGAATCTTGTGGAACTGGTGATACTTCTAAGAGACATGGCATCTTTATTAACTTGCCCATGACTGACTTATTAGAATGCTCCCATAATAATGGCAGATGAGAGTGATCCAACTAGTGTGGGGATAATAAATTACAATAGAGACATTTTCATGATCACCTACGCATGGGCCATTACAATATTTGGTGTCAGGTCTCAAAAGGGTTAATAAGTGGAAATGAAATAGCATCCTGACACTTATCTTGGTTCCTTCTCTCAGCCTCTGGCCCTATAAGCTTTGGGGAGATGGGGAACATAAGAAAAGTAGATGAGGATGAGAATGAGTGGTTATTTACACTTATTCAAAAGCAGATCTGGAGCCTATAGAAGAAAACTGAGCCTGGTTGAACAATCAACTTGAAATTTTTCTCTCTCGATACGTTACATACATTACACCAATCTGGACAGTGCACCTTTGATTTTAATTAAGCTTAAATTTTATTTTGGCTCAGGATGTCATTGCCTGTCTCTTCCAATGTCCTGCCTTTTCCATTTTCCTTTTGACTCCTTTTGATTTCCTATATATTCTTAGGTCTCTACCTGATCTCCTGATTGCTTAGTTTCTCAGAGAAGAAAGAGCACAGAATGGGGAAATAAATCAATAGACAGAAGGAATTTTATTTTCTGTTATTTATATTTATATTAATGAGCTCCAAGCCAGTGAAAAATTTGGAATAAAGATAGTCATGATTTTTTCTCCCAGATCTGCCCTTCTTCCAGTGCCCTTCTTCTCTCAGTAAATGGCACCATGATTCACCCATTTTCTTGTACAAAAATCTTGGAATCACCCTTGATTTCTCACTTTTCTCTACATCCAATCCATCAGCTAAATCCTGTCAACTCCCAACAACAAAATCTATTTGGAATCCCTCTGTGTCTCACCTCTTTCTCTCCCACCATCTTAGTCCAAGCCACTATTATCACTCACATTAATTATTGCCTCCTAATTGATCCCCCTCCTTCTGCTTCTGCTCTAAACCCCTATCCTTTAGTCTTCTCACCTTAACTAGCCAGCCAATGGCTTTTCATTATACTTACAATAGAAACTCAAGCCCTAACCATGGCCTACAAGTCCACACTTGATCTCACCTTTCACTCATTTCCTAACATTTCATTTCCACTCAGTATACTCTCACCACAGTCTTGCTTGCTCTTTATCAAACATTCCAAGAATCTTCCTGTTTTAGAGTCTTTTCACTTTATTTTCCCTCTGCTTGGAAAGTGCTTTTACAGAAATTTACATGGTTTTCCCACAACCCTGACTTCATTAAGACCATTGTTCAAAAGTCACTTTTTCAGAAGGGTCTTCCCTCCTCACATTATCTAAAGTGACATTCCCGGGGTGCCTGGATGGTTCAGTGAGTTAAGCATCTGCCTTTGGCTCAGGTCATGATCTCAGGGTCTTGGGATGGAGCCCCACATCAGGCTCTCTGTTCAGCAGTAAGTCTGTTTCTCCTCTCCTTCTGCACCCTCCCCCCACCTGCTCGTTCTCTCCCTCGCTTTCTCTCTCAAATAAATTTTAAAAAAATTTTTAAAAAACAAAGTGGCATTCCTCCTCTTCTCTATACCTTGTTCTGCCTTTTTTTCATAGCATTTATTACTTCTCGACATATATTGATTTATTATCCCTATTCTCCACAAGAATATATGTGTTACGTGTTTAGTAACTTCTATGTTACATGCAGTGCTATGTCCCCAGCCCCAAGAACAGTGATTCACATAGTATATCTTAAATAAATATTTATTGAATGAATAGCTGAATCTCTGTGACATGTTAGAATTACATATTGGTTCCTTCCTTCCTCACTTTTAGCCTAGGATTTAACTACCATAAAATCAGGTTTTCATTTTATCTAAGTTTCTAGAAAAGATCATCAGAAACCAGATGACTCTTTGCCCTTTTACTTTTACTATTGTGAGTAGGAAAAAAATCCTTTTTAAGATTAAAGTGAATTTATAAAATAACACTAGTCACCTCTCTTACTGAAAATCTAAGACCAAAATGCTTTCATTTATTCCTTTCCTTCTGTTACAGAGGATAGGGAGCTGAGAAAATGACAGATAGGTCACTGATGGAATTACTTAGTACTTCCTGAATGAGGATGTAATTTTTATATCAGGCATCAATAGTCTATGTGGCTCTGGGGATCGAGCTGGATGTTCAGCTTCTATTTCTGGGCTTCTGACGGGTTTGTTGGGTGACCTTTCGATAGTTAATGAGTTACCAGTGTTGACAAGGGTATGGTAAAGATTGATGATATGAATTCAATAAATTGCTCAAAACTCTTTGGAGAAAATTGTATGCCACTTTCTTTCTCATATTTAATGGCTTTATATTATTAAACAACCTAGAAGACAGACATGCACTTCTATCAATGGCAGAATAGTTTCTATCAGACCAATATCCTTACTTTCAACAACTATAAAGGCTTTATAAAATGAATTTTACAAAATACAATTTGAAGATAGAAGAATAGGAATGATCACATCCAGAATTTGAAGGATCCACATCCCAGAGTGAAAAGAAAGGCATTTAGGTGAGCCCACCATTATTTACAATGTTTGCATTTGATATATTTGCTGATTTTTAACCTGTGAATGATGATAGAGCTAGAAGCCAACTGGCAGATTAAAAGCTAAAAATATAAGTCGCACTTTTGATAGTCTCATTTCACTAGAGTGAAACATAATTAGAGTCCAAGGCTGACCAAGAATAAGGAGATCTGATTAACATTCCAGACTTCGAATTGCAACTACTGAAAATCCATACCATGAGAAAGGGCAAACTGAAGTTTTTTTTAAACTCTCAAAAAGAGCAAAACTTTCCTAAAACTATCTAAATTCCTTAGGAAGATCGGTAGGAGAAGGAAGGGAAGAATGAAGGGGGGGTAAACAGAAGAGGGTATGAACCATGAGAAACTGTGGACTCTGGGAAACAAACAGGGCTTCAGTGGGGTGGGGGGTGGGGGACTGGGATAGGCCGGTGATGGGTATTAAGGAAGCACATATTGCATGGTGCACTGGGTGTTATATGCAAATAATGAATCATGGAACATTGTATCAAAAACTGGAGATGTACTGTATGGTGACTAATATAACAAAATAAAAATTATTAAAAAATTAAAATTAAAATAAAAAAAACTATTTAAATTTCTTATGAATTTTGGTTTAACTGTTTCTACTATAACGGCCTGCCAAGCAAAAGTAAATCCTCTCTGAAGGAAGATAATATCATATGGAATCACTGCAAGTTTATATACCCAATTTCTTGAATTCCATGAAAATTACCCAATATGCCAGTAGACAAGACCAGTTGACTAAAATAGAACTCGCAGATGATCCAGATATTAGAATTAAAACAAGGTAAAGACTTCATTTTCTTAATAGTAACTTTTTTTAAAAGATTTTATTTATTTATTTGAGAGAGAGAGAGAGAGAGAAAGAGAATATGCATGGGCAGGGGGAGGGGCGGAAGAAGACTGAGCAGCAGGCTCCCCACCGAGCAGGGAGCCTGGGTCTGGGCTAGGTCCCAGGACCCTGCGATCATGAGCCCAGCCAAAGGCAGACGCTTAACCCACTGAGCCACCCGGCACCCCAACAGTACCTTTCAAAGAAGGAAATATTCTAAAATTAATGAAGTCTAATTTATTTTTGTATGGGTTGTGCTTTCGGAATACCATTTTAAGAAATCTTGGCCTAACTCTAGATAACAAAGATTTTCTCCTATGTGCAGAGAAAAGGCAATATAAAATCATAATGGAAGGACGAGCTAATAATTGAAATTTGAAAATGCACTTTATTGTATTAGTTAAAATAAGAGTAAAGCCATCACTATCTCTAGATTTTTTTAAAAGGGAGATAAAATTTGACATTCATCATGTTGACAAGCTATTAATAGAAAATAACTTCCTTATTCTCATAAAGTTATACACTAACAAACCTATAACAAATGTTATCCCTAATGATTAATATTCAGAGTCTGCTTTCTGTGACCAAGAAGTATACACAGGGGCGCCTGGCTGGCTCAGTCATTAAGCGTCTTCCTTCAGCTCAGGGCATGATCCTGGGATTCTGGGATCAAGTCCCACATTGGGCTTCCTGCTCTGCTGGGAGCCTGCTTCTTCCTCTCCCACTCCCCCTGCTTGTGTTCCCTCTCTCACTGTCTCTCTCTCTCTCTGTCAAATAAATAAATAAAAATCTTTATTAAAAAAAAATACACACAGAGACCAACTATCATTCCTCCTGTTCAACATTGTTGTCTCAACCAATGCAGTAGACAAGAAAAAGAAATAAAATTTGTAAATTTTAGAGAGGAAGAAATTAAACTATTTTTTTTATTCAACATGCCTGGGGGCCTATAAAATCCAAAGGAATCTTTTAAGAAGTACTAGAATTAATAACAAGAGAGTTTGATAAGGTAATTGGACACATATTTATAAAAATATAAAAATATTTATATATATATGTATATCAGAATGAAACAAAGAGGGGGCGCCTGAGTGGCACAGTCGTTAAACGTCTGCCTTCGGCTCAGGGCGTGATCCCGGGGTTCTGGGATCGAGTCCCACACCAGGCTCCTCTGCTAGGAGCCTGCTTCTTCCTCTCCCACTCCCCCTGCCTGTGTTCCCTCTCTCGCTGGCTGTCTCTCTCTCTGTCAAATAAATAAATAAAATCTTTAAAAAAAAAAAAGAATGAAACAAAGAGAAAATAAAAATTAACGTATAACATTTAGTGTAATCTCAAAAATATGAAATACCAAGAATAAAATCTACACTGAAAAATAAAAATAAAAAACAAAAAATAATTTAAAGATTACAGACTTGAAATAATGTAAAAATACACCATATTAACTGACCAGAGGAGACAATATTTTAAAGCTGTTAAGTCTCACCGAATTTATTCTTAGATTTAATGTAATCCTAGTCAATATCTCAGTAGGTTTTTTTTGGGGGGGGAGTGCAGCAGTGGGTAATAGCAAGTATTCATGAGAATATGGAGTAACTCCATGGGGCTTTCCTACGTTGCTGGTGGAAGTTTAAATTGGTTCAATCATTCTGGAGAATTATGTGTCAGTATCCACTAAAGCAGAGTATAAACAAACCCTCTTATCGAGTATTTCCTCTCATGTAACAGAAATAGATAAACATGTGCAGCAAAAGTCAGACAATATATTCATAGAAGCACAATTGGTACTAGTCAAAACTGGAAATAACTCAAATGTTAATCTGTAGAGGAATATATAAATAAATTATAGTCTACTCAATGGAATACTATAGAGCAATAAGGAAGTATAGCTTATCCGTAATATAAAAACATGAATCAATGCTCCCATCATGTTGAACTAATGAAGTCTTCCATAAACTTACATACTGTATGATTTTATTTAAACAAAATTAACAGTCAAAACTAACTTATGGAATTAAAAGTCACATAAGAGTGGTAATCTTTGGTGTGGGAACGAGGAGAGTGAGCTAATGATGAGTAGAGGGGATGAGGGAGGATTTGGGGATCTGGTCATCTATTTTTGGTCTCAGTGATGAAGGTTACCTCAATGTGTTTACTTGCAGACATTCATTCAGCTATATACTTATGATCCGCATACTTTTTAAATGTATGTTATACCTTAAATAAAATAGTTACTTTAAAAATACATACATTAAAACAATTACGTAATTCCTATTAATCTAAAAGTATAGTGCCTGGAACACTGTGCAATACGGTCAAGTTTCGATTATTCATGTGAGTATCGTGTGGTTTATCAATCATCTTAGAAAAATAATTCCAGATGGATTTCTCTACATTATTAATGCCATTCTTCTTTGCCTGTGCATTATTTTGCTGTTCGCATTTGAATTTCACAATTAACAAACACAGAAATTGATTTGGAAGGCCTAGCATTTTCAAAAAATACTTAGGTAACATATACCAAAACAAGCATCCATAAATTTCAGATTATTAGCCTCTTGGGTTTTCTGTGCTTTCTTTTTAGGCTTAGCAACAAAATGAGAAGCTGACGATCTCATAGCGTATTGTTTCCTTGAGAAATAGCGTTTCTAAAGGCTTAACTCATGCATATATAGCTGATCTACTCCTCGAGGAATACAAACTCAGATGCCTACAGGGACCAGCTGGAAACAGAAATGAGGTAAATGGGCTGGGTAAAGTGGCAGAAAATCACTAAATACAAAATAAATGGAACCAGCAGAAGAATAATGATGAATGACATCTGACACCAGGAATTGATGGGAGTCCTTGTAAAATGGAGAAAAACATGTTCTCTCCAAGGGATGGCACTCGGCTACATGCAGGCACAGAGACACACTGGGTCCGGCTGCTCTGATTTGTGAACAGAAATCTGGAGCCCAGAATTTGGTATATAAGCATCTTGATGTTAAAATATCGATCCTTAGGGGCGCCTGGCTGACTCAGTTGGTAGAGTATGCAACTCTTGATCTCGGGGTCATGAGTTCAAGCCCCACATGTGGCGTAGGGTTTGATTAAAATGTAGAGAGTACATACAAAATACAATAATTAATTCAAAAGTGTGTAAAATACTGTGCCCTAAAACCAAGTCTGATAAATCTGCATGTGAGATCCAGCCTCTCTCCAGCCTCTGCTCCAATAGAGAATAGTTTCCAAATCCCCGTTGCAGAAGTCACAGTTTTTCCGAACAGTAGGTGGCTGTCCTTTATGTTATGGATTCCGAATTGTGTGGGGAAAGATTTTCCACTTTGCTCTGGTCGCTGGAATCCAGATCTGAATTTATGAGCTGTCTTTATATGGTACACTAAACCTTAACATATACGTTTAGTTTGTTAAACTTACCTCCAGTTTCATGTCATAATCTGTGCTTATTTGGCCTTTAAGTTCTCCACCCACTTGTGTTAATATCGTGCTTATTACATGACATTGCATATTTTAACGTTGCTTTCAATATTTCTGGAATAGGGTCAGTTCCATATACATCAATCAAGGGCATCAAACCATGGTGATATAAAAAAGGCTCCTTTACAAACCAAGGTACTTGAATGGCTCATAAATATATGAAAAGACACTCCATTCACTAATTATCAGGGAAAATCAAATTATATCACAATGTGTTATCACAGAACTATCACAGTAGCAAACCTAGAGGGAAAACAAAGACATGATGATATAGACAAAGTCTTTATAAAGATACAAGAGGTCTCCTAAGAGTATTGTATCTAACATAGGTTAATACAACAAGATAAAACTGAAAGATGGCTAGCAAAAAGAAAGCCACATAATCCATTTACACATACTTCGGGAAGAGAGTGCCCTGGCCCCGGGGGTGAGAGTAAAACCTTATTATGGGGATGCCATCTAGGTACGACATTTATATGGAGACGTTCACAACAACTCCCAGAAAATAATATTAAAATATTCAAATCAGGGGCACCTGGGTGTCTCAGTCAGTTAAGCATCTGCCTTCAGCTCAGGTCATGATCCCAGGGTCCTGGGATTGAGCTCCACATCGGGCTCCCTGCTCAGTGGGGAGTCTGCTTCTCTCTCTGCTGCTCCCCCTGCTTGTGCTCTCTCTCTCTAATAAATAAATAAATAAATAAATAAATAAATAAATAAATAAAAATTTAAAAACAAGATTAAAATATTCAAATTAGAGATCTCTGTCTCATTGCAGTAACACAACCAAAACCAAACATCTCCATAAGTATATATCATAGTCCCATACAAAGATCCCAGAGAAGATTTCACTGGACAGAGGATCTATTCTATTGCAATTATACACAGGTCTTTGTTAAAATTTGTGCTCTGAAACTGAGATACTCCATCTCTGGGTCCTTGAGAAACTCATGCTCTGGTCTCTCAAAGTTCACAGCTGGGCTCTTAAAATTTGCCAAGGTGATATCTTTCTGAAAGCCAGCCAGCTAGTTCTCTTTGTGAAGTTATAAATCTTTTACTTCAAATGCTTGCTGTGAGCAGACCCACACAGATACAAGCACTTTCAAGAAACAAGAAAATTACCATGCAATGAACATATGCTGCATGAATGACAATCTATACTGCAACTGTTGCTTAATCCTTGCAGTGACAATGAACTCTGTGAGTGCGTGTGTGTGTGTGTGTGTGTGTGTGTGTGTATTTTTTCCATTTTGCTGATAAAGGAACTAAAAGGAGGAGAAAATAAATTGACTGCCTAAGATTACACAATTTACATGTAGGAGAGAGAGAATTTCAATCCAGATCAGCCTCACTTTAAAACTTTTGCATTATTCCTCAAGACTCTTCACATTGAGTTTTCAATAATGGACAGAAGTGATTTACAGAATTGAAGAACTATTTAGAGCCCAGGAGACCTCAATTATGCTGAATAGTCCTTTAATTAACCTGTTATAGACATTGTGCAAAACAACTTCTATAGCTAGTCACTTTCAAATCCAGGCCAGTGATTATTGCTGTAGAAGGCTTCTAAATCATTCTGTAAAAATACATGTGAAGAACGCTTAAAGGGTATTCAGTAATTTGGGCAGACTCACATAGACAATTTCAGAAGCAGTTAGGGATGCTAAATATTTATTTTCCATACTTTACTCTCTGAAAGTTATTCTGCATGTAGGTATGCTAGGAAATGCGGACGCAGAGTGAATTTGACATTTTCAAGGACTATAGTGGTACTTTGGAGGACAGCTCTATATAACCAGCATACTGGGTTTCCAAAGCCTTTGGATATTTTATGACAGATCCTCATGACTTCTATTTATAGAAATATTCTTTGTAAAGAGGCTCCATACATTATAACCTGATTTCTGGCAGGGATAAATTGTCTTACATCCTGTTTTCCCCTTGTCCCCATTAATAAGTGACAGAAAATAAAACTCCAAAGCGATAAAAGGGGGGTGTTCTAGGCAAGTGTCACTAACAATTCTAACATAATTGCCAGAATGAAAAGAAAACTCCAGAAATTGTGGCATGTGAAATAAATTAGCCTTCCATTTAATGTATGGATACTAAACTACTCGTGGCCAGCGACACAATCTGATTTGCACATTTTAACTTGAAATGTAAGTGTGTCTTATTTGAAGGTGAAGGGAACAAGAGAATATTGCTGCCTCTCATCCCATCATTCCTGAATAGAAATTAAACAGCTTTGACTTTGCAAATGAAGTGGCCTTAGTTCCCTCATTGTGTCAGCTCTGGAAGAATCTGACTTCCTTCCTTCTTTGACAGGGCTTTCCTGTTGGGCACACAAAGAGAGAGAAATTTCAGCCTTTTTTTCTCTCTGCACATTTCTACCCATCACTCATTGCTTTCATTCACTTAACAGCTCAGGGGGTAAAACTTTGTTATTGCTTGCAATTATTGTCATATGCCCTGTATGTTTAATTGGAGCCCAGACTTTTAGATATAGAAGGCAATTTCAGAGTTTTGAGAAATTTCATTGGCACTCACACTGACAAGCAGTTATTACAAGTGTAACATCCAACAATCCATTGATCATCAAGAAGCACTTAGGTTATCTGCACTCACAATAGTTCATATCTGGTTTCTAACTACATAAATTCCAGAAAAACAAAAGAGTTGGATTGGATAAGTCATTTAGAAATCTATAAACTTAAATCCTTGTCTGTTACCTCCCTTCATAAGTTACAAAGAGAAGAAATTAAATAGCTTGACCAAAAGAAATTCCTATGACTATTTCCCTGCTTGAAAATCGTTTAGGAAATGGCTAATATATTGGTAGCATAGCGGTCTCATTACATAAAGTAATTTTTTACTTAAATGACATGAAGGATTAAATCTTCTCTCTGAATATAATTCACCCTATTAAATACCATCTGCCTTATGATATTGATTCTTTTATTTAAGATAAAATAAAATGTCTGAATTGCAAAGCTGCATCAATGTGAAGAAGGAATGACAATTATTGAATTATTGAAAGTATTGCTTTTATTTCTGTTTTCTCTCCCTTAATCAGATGTCAGAGCTGTTGAAATAGGCAAATACAGGTAACATTAATGCTTTAATTTTAAACATTCTCACACTAGATGGGATCCTCTAGTTGGGGGGAGAACCAGAGTGGTTAGACTATCGTGGACTCGTCTCTCATCCAGAGATTGTGCTTTTTCCAGAAAAGGATAGTGACACTTCCTGGTTGAAGTCAGACAAAAGCCTTTTGTTTTAAGATTTTATTTATTTATTTGAGAGAGAGTGAGAGAGAGCACGAGAGGGGAGAGGGTCAGAAGGAAAAGCAGACTCCCCACTGAGTGGGGAGCTTGATGTGGGCTTGATCCCAGGATTCTGGGACTCTGGGATCATAACCTGAGCTGAAGGCAGTCGCTTAACCAACTGAGCCACCCAGGTGCCCCAGACAAAAGTCCTTTAAATATAAAGATGCCAGAGGGGCACACTGGAAGCTATAACGGACCTGAACTAGAGTACTTGCAAACCCGTGATTATTTCACTCTTAACCTGCCTGCCATCAAGCTGAGTCAGAGGCCAAACCATAAACAGAGTTGCCCCCGATTTGAAATGAAAGATGCCTGTCACAGAACTATCTGAGCTATACAGCCCCCTAGGTCACTCCCTGCTGTGCAGATTGACATTAGGAACTAGCTAATAACTTCAAGAAAAATATCTTAATAATAAAATGATAAAAAGTCCTGATGCATCTATTTCAAAACAGTGATGGTATTGCAATTTGAAGTAGAGTAGTCCAAAATTTCAGGCAATCCGCTCTCCAAAATAAAGAAGGCTTTTCCAATAAGGCCAGTTTGCTGTTAGTTCTACTGGCTAAACACCCCCCTCAAATTTGTGTGACATTAAGGTACAATTACAATTATTTATTAGCCATGGGTCCAAAATCCATAATCTTTCCCACAGTCACATTTTGGTGTAGAATCCCCATTATAGATATATGAAGAAAATAAGTCACACAGGCAAACTACAGTGAGGGTTATGTTTGCTCATTAGCTGGACAATGGTTCCAAATGCTGATAAAGAATTCTAGTGAGTTTGCCAGAACAACATGGAGGGCTTCTTTGTCCAAGCCTCCTTCAGCTGAAATAGGCTCAGATCAAAGCAGACCACAAGAATTGCTCTATTTCATCACTTCCCTCCAACTTCTACTCCAGACTATGACTTGTCTTTGCAAAGGAAATGAAACCAGGGAAAAAAGTCAGATCCCAAATGTCTACTCCAGGATAGACTACAGTGGCCTCAGGAGGCACTGTTGTGTTGGGAGAATGAGAGTCCAAGGAGAAAGACAATCTGACCATGGAGTTTTTCTCAAGGGCAACTTTGCTGCATAGAGTACTTGGAGCAGTTTTTCTTTCAGCACTTTGGATAGATCATCTTACTCTCTCCTGGCGCGTAAGGTTTCTGCTGAGGCATCTGTTGATGGCCTTTTGGGGCTTCTCTTGTAAATTACAAGCTTCTTCTCTCTTGTTACTTTTAAGATTCTTTCTTAGTCTTTGACTCTTGCCAGTTTTATTATAACATGTGTTGGGGAAGATCTCTTTAAGTTGCGTTTGGTTATTGAATATGAATGTCATGAACTTGGACATCCATTCTCTCCCCAGGTTGGGGAAGTTTAGAGTCATAATTTCTTTAAAAAAGCTTTCTACCCCCTTTCTTCCTCTGTTCTCCATCTGGGACTCCTATAGTGTGTAGATTGTTTCTTTTGATGGCATCTTGTAGATTGTGTAGGCTTTCTTCACTCTTTTACATTTGTTTTCTTTGTTTTTCTCTGACTTTATTATTTCACATGTCCTGCCTTCTAATTCACAGATTGTTTTTTATGCTTGATTCATTCTGTTGTTGATGCTATTATATTTTTTAGTACACTCATTGTATTCTTCAGCTCCAGAATTTCAATTTGGTTCTTTTTTATGGTTTCTATCTTTGTTAGACTTCTCATTTTGTCCATGTATTATTTTCCTGATTTCATTGAATTGTCTTTGTGTGTCTTCCTGTACCTCATTGGGCTTCCTTAAGATGGCTATTTTGACTCTTTATTGGATAAATCACAGATTTCCATGTCTTTGGGACTGGTTGCTGGAAGATTATTGTGATTCTTTGGTATTCTTAGGTTTCCTTGATTTTCCATGTTCCTTGAAGTTTGGCATTGCTGTCTTCCCATTTGAAATAGCAGTCACCTCCTTCAGTTTTTACTAACTCACTTCTAGCCCTGCCAGAGATTCTGAGGCTCTCTCAGACCTTCTATGCTATGCCTCCTCTGTGCTTCTTGCTTTCTCTGGTGGCAGAATTATTAAGCTTGTATGCCTTCTCTTAATATTGCTGTGCACCAGGCCATGTATAGACAGCCTCCTGTTTTTGCTTTCCCACAGGGGCAACTAAAATTCAAGTTTGTGGTCTTTCCCTAGCCCAGTGCTTTGGTCCAGTGTTCTACACATGCTTGCTAGCTGTCTGCAAAGCTCATTCTCAGTGCCATTGGGATCATGTAGAGGGAACCAGCCATAGGGTGAGGGAGGGTGAGGTGTGTAGAGCAGTGGAAGTGCCTATGGACCAGTTGAGAGGATCTATGGGCAAGGCATCCCCAGATGCTCAAGGGTGGGCTTCTTCAAGGAGGCTGTGAAGAAGTTAATAGGGTCCACATATCTTTAATGCCCTCCAAGAGTTCTATCTGCCACTCTCCCAGCCTCTTCCTACCCCCTAGTCATTCATCTTACAACTCAAGATGATACAAGAGATAAATGGACCTCTTTGGTAGTGCTCTGCACAGCTGCACAAGTCAGGACTTCAGTCATATGCTCTCATTTTTCCTGGCAGAAGAAGTCACAGGCAGAGAAAGTCTCTCTTGGCACTGAGCTATGCTACCTTGGAAGAGAGGTAGTGCAGGCAAAGTGAAATTTTTCTTCTTAACCTCCTCAATGCATTAAAACTCATATTTTTTGTTCTAATCGTGTGCTGGAACTTACCTGCCAGAAACCCAAACTTTCACAGAGGCTCTCTTGTCCATGGGTGATTGTCTTACATAGTATTCTTCAGGGTTCCTAGAGTATAGCAGAGAGGGTATGGAACTGGTTCCTGGACCACTCAATTTCTCTATGTCTTCCTCTCCCATTTATAACTATATTCAGAAGTGAAATACATATGGTGCAACACTATTATTCCATCAAGTCATGGAGTCACAGGAACTATTCTGTTCCCAGAAGGTGGGTGACTTGCATTTCTCTATTCCATTCCGTTATGTGTTTGTTTCTTAATCTAGTTCCTAGAAAGCAACCTGATTTCCAAATAACTTTACTGTCAAAAAAATGAATTGAGAAGATAGAAAATTTGTACAGAACATAAAGGAATTAAAGTAGGGAGGGATGAAAAAAATGGTGGAGGAGAAAGAAAAGGGGAAACAAGGAAGATAAAAATGTAGACACTTAGAATGGATTGCATTAGTCTCCTAGGGCTACCCTAACTAACAAAGCACCACAAATGGGGTGGCTTAAACACCAATTTTTATTCTCTCACAGTTCTGGAGCTAGAAGTTTAAAATCAAGGTATTGGCAGGGCTGTGCTCTCCCCAAAGCCTCTAGAGGAGGATCCCTCCATGCCCCTTCCAGCTTCTGGTGACCCTGACATTCCGTGGCTGTGGCAGCATCACTCCAATCTCTGCCTTGATCTTCCCATGGCCACCATCCATCTGTGTCTCTGCCTTTTCTTCTTACAAGGACACCAGTCATTTTGGAGTAGAGGCTCACCTTACTTCAATTTGACCTCATCTTGACTAATTGCATGTGCAATGGCCCTTCATCCAAATAAGGCCGCATTCTGAGGCACCATAGGTTGGGAATTTAAGATATATTTTTGGAGAAACAAAAGTCAACCCATAACATGGATAAAAAAAAAAATGGAGGAAAAAAGGGAAGGAAATAGGGATGCACAGAGGGAGGAGGGAAGGAAGGAAAGAAAACAGAAGGTAAGCAAGTAGACAATAGGAAGGAAGGAAGGAATTATAAAAATAGATAAGCAGCTTTATCCTTCCCCGTGCAGGGTTGGGGTATTACAGGAGGAAGCAGTTCAGATAGGAAAAGGCACCTTTGATATTGTCAGGTTAAGAGATTACAAAGTTATTCAAAATAGCAGTTCAGCACATATTAAATATATAATAGATTTCACAAATACATTTTTATGAAGTATTAATTGTATATTATTATGTATTATGTATTAATTAATGTAATACATTTTTGTTTACTGATTGACTTAATGATTGTATGGTTGAAATAGAAAGCCCAATGTCAAGATCTAATTAAGAAATCTTAGAAGAACAAATGGAACTTTAAAAATTGTGCATAATGATGTTTATAGTAATCAATACCAGATATTAACTTTTTCTCTTTGTATTTCCTCTGTTACCCCACTTTTTCTCTCTCTCTTTTTTTTCATCTCATCCTAGTAACGAAGAATAACATGTGATTCTATTCTATAATGTTCATTTGGGATATGTATCCTGTAAGGTTACAATTCCTCTCTCATTCAAATTTATAATCCACTTGTCTGGTTGTCAACAAAAGACACAGTCTTCCCATCTAAAGAACACAGTAAGGCAAATGTAATGAAGTAACATATGAATAATATGGATAATATAAGTTTGGGGAGTTCAAAGGAGGAAGAAATCATTTTCAAGGTTTATGATGGAGATTAATAGGCTCTAAGCACAATGCAGTAATGTATGGAAAATGCCACAGAAGATTGGTCTGGAAAAGCTTCATGATGGAGGTAGAATTTTAAGGTGTAGGTAAATTTGTGGGATATGTGTAAGGGAAGTCCCCCACAAGGCCTCAAGTTTGCCTACACATCCACACACCTTTAAACCTTTCCTGCTTTGCTGTCTGGGATATCTTCGTTTTTAGGCTATATAACAGTAACTATATGTAAATGATGACAAGAGAAGCCCATCAAAGGTCTGAGGGAGTTCTAAGTGGTCCATTCCCTATGAATATTGCCTGCCAATAAGCCTCCTATCCAAGATGATGATAAGGACAAGCTCCTGTCATGAAAGAACTATAAGATTCTGTGGTATTGGATAAAGCAGCCTAGAAGCAGCTTGTGCAGTGGCCCAGGGCACTATCATGGTCCTACCAGACTGACTGGTGATTGGTCCAGCACCACTTGGCTCCAAGTCTGGCCTGCAACTATCTCTGCAACTATTCTCTGTCCCTGCTGTCAGGACTCATCTCTTCTCTAGCACTCCCTGTTAGCCAAAGATACTGAAACCCTTCTGTGCTGGTCCCTAGTCCCAGTGACGACATGTCATTCTATCTAGTTTGTTTGCTAGGTTCTGCTCATTAGGAGAGATTCCCCATGTGTGGACTCTCAGCCTTCCTAGGTTCATAAGCCTAAAATGTCAAGCTTACTTGAAGGGTTGTCCTAACTCTTTGTCTTATTTTCTCTCTGGTCTTCTATTCATTAGACCAGTAAAGTCTCTGAGTTTATTATAAATAAGATGATTGTTCCTAGTGTTAATTTTTAACTGATTGTTTCCAACTTCTACTAAACCACACGTATTTAAATATATGAGTTAAATAATGAGTTTCAACATACCTAAATACCCATAAAACCATAATTGCAGTAAAGATAATAAACATACATATTTACCCCCAACGTTTCCTTAACTCCTTTTGGAGTTTTTCCCTCCAATCCCTCCCCATCAATTTCTAGCCCCCATTCTCCAGGCAATACTGATCTTTCTTTCAATATAGGTTTGTTTTAATTTTCTAATAATTTATATAAACAGAATTATAGAGTATAAACTTTTTTGGTAAGATTGACTTCTTTCGTATGATGTAATTATTTTGAGATTCGTCCATGGTTTTGTGCGCACTGGTAGTTCATTCATAATTTCCACACGGCCAAGGATATACCAACATCTGTTGATCCATTTATCTATGGATAGATATTTGGGTTGTTTCCAGTTCAGGGCTATTATAACTAAAGCTGGCCTAACCTTTCACATACAACCGTTTGCGTAAGCATTTCATTTCATTTTTCTTGGGTCAATACTTGGAGGTGAAATGGCTGGGTTTTAAAAAAGATGGGTGTTTAATTTTTTAAGAAACTTCCTCACTATGTTCCAAAGTGGTTGTATTATTTTACATCTACCCGCAGAGTATGAAAGTTTGGTTTGTGCTACGTTCTAGCCAATACACACTATGTTCAGTTTCTTTAATTTTAGCTTTCCAGTGTTTATGTGTTGATATCTCATTATGGTTTTAGTTTAGCCTTTGTTGTTTAAGGTTGCATAATTTAATGGAGATAAAAATGGAAAGTGAACAGTTCAGAAAGGGAAGAAACTAAGAGTAGAGGAGGGAAGGTGAGGTACAGAATCAAATATGCAAAGAAAAGAGGACACTGTAGATATCAATTTTAAATGATGCTACTAAGAAATAAGTGGCAGTTGGGAAAGTAGAAATTTCAAAAAATGGAGTCTAGATATTATCCCTAAAAACAAGGAAATAATCTAGTGTGTTTATAGGGGCACCTGGGTGGCTTAGTCAGTTAAGGCATCTGACCATTGGTTTCAATTCAGGTCACGAGCTCATGGGTCATGCAATTAAGCCCCACGTTGGGCTCCCCGCTCAGCGAGGAGTCTGCTTAAGATTCTCTTGTTCTCCCTCTGCCCCTCCCCTCACTCATGCTCTCTCCCTTTCTCTGTCTCTCAAATAAATAAATAAATCTTTAAAAAATTAAAAAAATAAAGTGTGTTTACAGGAGAGCAACATCATAACAGCAGTATTTGGATAAACCATCCACTGGTTTTCAGGGTTGGCGGCCGCAAGAGCTGGAGAAAGAAAAATTAGCAAGTGACTGCAATATTCCAAGCAGACCTGAATGAGAAGACAGTTGGGTGATAATAACAAGAAGGAAAAATGTCATGAGTGGAAACTTCCAGTGCTCTGTAACTTGATGAGAAGAAATGAGAGTTATGTTTTTCAGTTGGTTTCATTGTACTTGTTATTGGTGTTTTTGCAGCTTTCACAATAAGAATGTGTCCTTTTCTCCTCAAGATTTATGAAACAAACAAACAGAAATGAATATTTACGTTTAGACACCCGATGTGAATCTGCACCTATCAGGCAATCCAGTATGATGATAGACTGTGGGCAGTGAGGTAGAACATGATACGGGGCTCGTGTCTTTCTGCCCGGGTTGAAGCGGAAATGGCGCTGCCTGGTTCATCTCTCCGAGCTTCCATTTTGAGCTTTCCCGCACGCCCTTCGCCTCGGAGGGCCTGTCTCTGCTTTCTGAGCTTCAACAGCTTTGTTCTTGGCATTTCAGAGAAATGAGTTGTGAATTCTCAATGCCTTCATGCCTCCCAGTCTAGCGGCACTTCCCCAGGGTGTAAGTGCTGAGATTTTTAACAGTTTTGCATGTCAAAGATTGGTAACCATATATATATCTGGAGTGTTTTGAAAGCCTGTGGCTTCCTGTCTCTCAGCACTGCAGCAAAAAGTTTGAGCCGAGCAGAAATTAACACAGAGACAGGGTTTTCTGTTGGCTTGATCTCTGGGAAGAATTTGGCTAAAAAGGCTTGGGTTTTAACAATGCAGTTGCTGGCAGGGGCATCTTAATACTGCCGAGAACAGAAAAGAAGACGATGTTAAAAGCATAAACCCCGGGGCGCCTGGGTGGCACAGCGGTTAAGCGTCTGCCTTCAGCTCAGGGCATGATCCTGGCATTATGGGATCGAGCCCCACATCAGGCTCTTCCACTATGAGCCTGCTTCTTCCTCTCCCACTCCCCCTGCTTGTGTTCCCTCTCTCGCTGGCTGTCTCTATCTCTGTCGAATAAATAAATAAAACCTTTTAAAAAAAAAAAAAAAAGCACAAACCCCAAGCCAGTATCCCAAGATCACCTAATGAATCCTGAAGCCGTCATTTACTCCAGGTGAAATTTTGAAATGTGAGAGCCTGTTTTAACACCATCACCCAGGCAGCATTCAGCACCAACAGACCACATGTCACATCAGCAGGGTAGGGAGGGAGATTAAGGAGGAGTTTTTAAACTTGAAACCCTATCAATGGTGCTGGAGGAGACAAAGATAAAACCAGAAGAAAGGCATGTCTGCAGCACAAGCGTGTGGGGAATGAATGGATCTGGATGCCCAGGCAATTCTCCACGGGCAGCTTCAGTGGGTAATGGCACAAGCAACACTTTGCAAGTGCATTGAGGCCAAGTATTAAGCAGTGTGATCTACTTGTGAATTGCTGGTTATCCCTATAACCAAAAAACTAGCTATAAAGAATAGACAAGTGCTTTCAAAGACAAGACTGTGAATGTTAAGGAGGGGCATCGCTAGCAATGAGAGTGAATAATGGCTAAAGACACACTTGCATTGAGCTCTGGCTGCAAAGGTTGTCCATGGAGAAACATCGAGAATGGTACCTGGGAAGGTTGGTTAAAATAAAGAAAAATATTTTTGTAATTTCCCTCAATCATGCCAAAATATGTTGCGTACATAGCTCTACTAAACCCCATACTTCCTCGGGAGATTACAGGTTCAGGGAAGATGGAAATGGACCTTATATCCCTTTTTAGATAACTACAGGCAAATGTAAATCCCAGCTCAGATAGGCTGATGCAAGATCTGGGTGAAAGTTCATAGTAGTGGAGCTCTGGCACGACCTTTCCTATGCTGTACAGAAATAGGATGGTTATGAGATTAGCTATGCATAATTAGCAGACACGATAGTGATTGAGTTAATCAATGACAGTTGGCTTTGCTAAGTGGAGGAGAAAGGCAGATGTAGCCACTACAGGTGTCAAAAAAGGGAGGTGGAAATCACATAACAATTCTGAAATAAGAGTATACCAAAATATAAAAGCTTGTACACAGTGAGGGAAACCATCTACAAAACAACAAGACACCCTACCGAATAAGAGAAGACATTTGCAAATGACATATCCGATAAGGAGTTAATGTCCAAAATATAAAAAGAACTCATACAAGTCAACACCAGAAAAAAACAAAAATTGAAAGTGGGCAGAGGACCTGAATAGACATTTTTTCCAAAAAAGACATACAAATGGCTAATGGACATATAAGAAGATGTTCAACATCGTTCATCATCAGGGAACTGCAAATCAAAACCACAATGAGATGTCATCTTACACCTGTCAGAATGGCTAAAATAAAAAAGGTAAGGAATAAGCACTGGCAAGGGTGTGGAGAAAAAGGAACCCTTGTGCACTGTTGGTGGGAATGGAAATTGGTTCAGCAACTGTAGTAAACACTACGGAAATGCCTCAAAAAAAATTAAAAATAGGATTAACCATATGATCCAGTAATTCCACTATTGGGTATCTACTCAAAGAAAATGAAATCTAATTCAAAAGGATATATGCATCCTTCTATTTATCGCAGCATTATTTACACTAGCCATATTATGAAAGCAACCCAAGTGTCCACCAATAGATGAATGGATAAAGAAGATGTTGTATTCATCTCTACGACGGAATGTTACTCAGCCTGAAAAAGAACGAGATCCTGCCGTTTGCAACAACATGGATGAACCTAGAGGGTATTATGCGAAGTAAACTAAGTCAGGCAGAGAAAGGCCCATATGTAGAATTTAAGAAACAAAACAAACGGGCAAAGAAAAAATGAGACAAAAAAACCCACAAAAAAACAAAACCACCCAGACTCTTAAATACAGAGAACAAACTGATGGTTACCAGAGGGCAGTGTCAGGGCAGGGGGGTGAGGAGGCGGGAGCGTGTGTATAAAACAGGTGATGGATTCAAGAGCACACTTGTCATGATGAGCACTGGGTAACGTACAGAAGTGTTGACTCGTTACAGTGCACACCTGAAACTACGATCATACTATGTGTTAACTCTACTGGAATAAAAAATCAATCAATTAAATAAATAAATAAAAAGGAAAAACAAAGATTGTTAAAACTGCCTTAAAAAAGACACACTTAAAAAGTGAAAAGTCTTGGGGCACCTGGGTGGCTCAGTCCTTAAGCATCTGCCTTCGGCTCAGGGCGTGATCCCGGGGTCCTGGGATCAAGCCCCACATCAGGCTCCTCCACTGGGAGCCTGCTTCTTCCTCTCCCACTCCCCCTGCCTGTGTTCCCTCTCTCGCTGGCTGTCTCTATCTCTGTCAAATAAATAAATGAAGTCTTTTAAAAAATAAATAAATAAAAAGTGAAAAGTCAAACTATAAACTGGTAGAAAATACCCTTATAACCAACAAAATATTCAAGTTGAGAAAATAATTTTTTTTAAAGTTCTGAAACAAGGTTAGATATTTGGGCTTTGGAGATTTTTGGTACCTATTTTTGATATTTGCACTAAGACAGTGTCTGCGGAACAAGAACTGGGGGATATCCCAGCTCTATCGCATCTAGTGTGTAAAGAGGCGGCATGTGATTTCCATTGGCTCAGAAAGATCTTCTTTGGGGCGCCTGCGTGGCTCAGTCGGGTGAGCACCTGCCTTCGGCTCAGGTCATGATCCCAGGGTCCTGGGATCGAGTTCCGCATCCGCATCGGGCTCCCGGCTCGGCGGGGAGCCTGCGTCTCCCTCTCCTCCCTGCTTGTGCTCTCACTATCTCTGTCTGTCTCTCAAATAAATAATAAATAAAATCCTAAAAAAAAAAAAGAAAAAAAAAGATCTATCTCACCGTGTGAACACGAGTAGCAGCAAGCCACAGTCTGAAGCAATGCAGGCAGTATACCAACGTCCCCGTGGGTCCTAGCCTTTCCAGCCAAATCTGGGCAAACAGGTTTTAACCATCGCCGGCACGTCCGCTGAAACTCGCCCTGTATCTTATAAGTTCTTGACATTTCACCATTACATATATGCCCACCTTCCTTAATTTTCACTGGGAGTGAAAGACCCATTTCCGGAAAATAGCAGACTTGGAGGGTCTATGTCTGAAGGTGAATCCCATTCTCTTCGCTCCGGAAGTTCACAGCATGTGAATTTGGACACCCAGCATTCACTGACTGAATTTCCATTTTCGTACCTAAAAACGGGGCCATAAAACATCTTTTAGAAGGAGTCATAAATCAGATCATGCAAAATATCTGGCGCTGGGTTTGCTAAATATTGGGCATGTAAAGATTGTCTCACTCTAATGTGAACGAGCATTTTGCCTGAAATGGCCTGTGGCCAGGTTCTGCTGTGAAAAATATAAAATGGGAGAGACTTCAGCCGAAGAAGAAACTTTCCCTTCTACAGCTCGAGGGAGAAATACATATGGGGTTAGAGAAATGCAAACAAATCTCATTTCACCAATTGCCTTCAGCCTATTGCTTCCAGCTTTCTTAGTTCCTCCTAGACCCTTCTTGCAGATAAACAACCGTGATTAATCATTTGTCTCCTGCTGGATTGCATAAGTAAGACTGTTGGCTTGTAGGATATGTCCGGGTTCAAAGAAGAGCTAACTGTCTCATATACCTAGATGCCACGGGATTCTTCCTTTTTAGTGGAGTATAATTTTTTATAATCAGACTTTCAGTTCTGTGAAAGAGAACAGCCACTTACACCTTTTTCATTGTGTAGTTCCTTCAATTACACATCCACACGGAGAGACTGCAACGGAATACGTTCCTTTAGGCAGTGTGCTTAGAAAAATGTCTTAACCTCCCAGAGATGGCTTGGTGGAGCTTTCTTATAGGGCCTTTATGAGATTCCTCCAGGATAAAGCAGATGAAAGTGACTTCAAACGTATAAAGTGATAGAAGGATCAGGAGCATTAATAAAGAATGTTCCTTTATTAGATTTGCGGGTCATGCTTGCTTTCTCTTTATCAAGTAATTAACTGTGCAGGAGTGTTTTCCTTGACTTTACAGGATTTATCTTTCCACGTCTGTTTATATGATAGTTACCAAAAAGTCTTTGTATTTGTAGAAAAGACCCCAAGGACTCTAATGTGCATAGGCATTTGCTGTGTACTTCCATGTGAAGCGACTAGACGTGGGAAGCAATCATAAATGATTTAGTGTAAATTGTTTTGGGAACTGATAGACCACTATTTATCATCCTGTTTCCACTTGTTATAGATATGTAATACAAAAGAGAGCAAATTCCCCTCTGCAGATTAATGAAGGTGGCAACAGAGATTCTAATTTCCCAAGTGAAACACTTTTTACACAGCGGTAGCTTTGGGAGACAGGTCCGAACCTCATTAAACTTACTGTGTGTTATACATGGACAACCTAATTCAGTTCCCGTAAAAACAGGCAAATAGGCCGTCAATGTAAATTAAATCCAAAGCAAACGGGTGTCACCATGGCACTATATTACATGAGCACTTATCTCATAAATGGAAAAGTAAATTAAACTGTTAATTTCAATAGCAATTTTATTAAAACAAGTCCCAAGCTGTAGGAGTCAAAACGAGAAGAGTGTTTTTCTCCATGTGAATTAACAATGTTCTCCAACCTGATCCCTTCTGAGGTTTATGTTGAGATTGCAGGCCCTCTCTTTTAAAACCGGATTTCCCGTAATTTCCATTTTGGCTTTATTGACAATGTCTTGATTTACCTTTGAACCCCAGGGGTACCCTCCTCTGAACCATTCTCCCCACCAGGACCAATGATGTGCAAACTATGCCATTGTCAGCCCTCGATTCAGTATCTTTCAGGACGCCTTAAAGCATGGCCAATAAAGGCCTAAAAACCAATGGCAGACAAGGATTACGATGACTGCACACCAGCTCTCTGCTTCTTTGCCATCCCGCTATCCCTGTCGGCTCTGTCCATACTGTCCCCCCGTCAAACATTTGAAATTTCAGTCACATTGAACTACTCAAAATTCTTTGTTTTATGCCAATGTGTCTTTTCCCCACTGGTAACGTTTGTCTGAGGTTTCATTCCTACTTCCCTTTCTGAACTAGAGTGCAATATTCACCTTTCAAAATTTGCATAGCATGTGTTGCCTTGGTCATGAACTTTCCCCCATGAAGTAACTGACTTGCACTGGGCCCCTCTGGTCCCCGTACACAATTCTGACAGGCACTATTTGATACAGTTTCAAGACCACCTTGCTCATCACTCCTCTATCTTCTTGAGAAGGGTAACATATCTTCCTTGCTTTTGTGTTTCCAATATCAAGCCCCATACTTGGCAGACAGTGTATGCTCAGTAAGTTATACAGGGCACCTGGGTGGCTCAGTCGGTTAGGCATCTGCCTTCAGCTCAGGTCATGGTCTCGGGGTTCTGGGATCCAGCCCTGAGCTGGGCTTCCTCCTCGGCGGGGAGCCTGCTTCTCCCTCTCCCTCTGCTCCTCAACCGCCCCCCCCCCCGCCGCTTTTGCACACGCGAGCACGCTCTCTCTCTCTCTCAAATGAAAAAATAGAATCTTTAAAAAAAATTATTCAATATTTTTTTATTGAAAGGTACAGGGAAGGTAATAGAGCCTTACTGTTACTAAAGTAAGCTCTTTCATAATCCTGATTCTTGTCGGAGAACAATGTGTGGCATCCCAGTGACTTCGCCTGTGCCCTTGTAGGCGAAGGCTTGAACCACGGCCTCTCTGAGTCTGGGGAGAACTTGCGGGCAGCAGAGGATGGTGGGCTGTAAGGAGCTGCTAAGACGCCACCTCCCACTTGCCCTCCTAACTTTCCTTGGAGGCTGTCACGAGACAGTTTCTTATCACCTCCAGGGTTCTTTCTACTGCACTCCCCTAATAATAAAGCTACAGAAATTAAAACCACTTAGCTACATTCTAGATTTGGCTTCTCCAGTCATGGACATAGGCTACAATCCCTATGGCAGTAAAGTTTTGTTTCATGTGGTCTTTTGGGGGGTATGAGGCAAGCACCAGAAGAAGCACATTTGGCTTATTCTTTTCACTGTCGATGTAAATTATACATCGTCCTATCTGAGAGTGGCTCTTAGCTTTATAGGTCAAATCAATCAGGGTTTGTCCTTACCTTGTCTTTGAACTTGACAGTTCTTTCTCATTGTCTTTCTCTCAGTTTTATTCTTTTTTATTTTTCTCTTTTCTTCTTTTTCTTTACTTTTCTCTCCTTCTTCTTCCCTTCTTTTTTCTTCCTTCCCTTCCCTTCCCCTCCCTTCCCTTCCTTCCTTCATCTCTTCCCTCTCTGTCTCTTGGTTTCTGTCTCTCTCTCTCCTTCACATCAGTGCTGTCTTGCTTAGATTACGTATGCTTAGTGTTCAGAAATTGTATTGCTTTCGTTTTTTAAAAAGTCATCAAATAAAACCTTACCCCCATGTTTATAATAGCAATGTTAGAAATACAAGTGTCAAGTTGTAGGAGTCAAAGAGAGAGAGAGTTTTTCTTCATGTGAATTGCATGACAAGGAAAAGATATTATGCGATAATGATTTGCTATTTAGAAGAAACCCTCAGATATTTCTGTGTTATACCTTAATATAACTCTTGTTTTTCTTACCTTGACAAAGAGAACCCCCATTAAGAAATAAGCCATAAATATGACTTAAATGTTGTGGTAGCCTGAAGGTGACTTCACTACAGATATTTTGCTGGAGAACTCACCATTGTCCAAAAAAAAAAAAAAAAAAGGAGGTTGTGGGGGCATTAATCACCCCAAAAGCAAGGAGGATGGAAGGTCCCCAAGGTATCCAATATTCTTGAATAATTGTCTTATTTTTCTTGTTCATTAAAGACCGAAACTAAGGCAGAAACAGCAATTGTCACTTACAAGTTAATTTCTTCTTTAGGCATCAAAATATTTCTTAATCATTCAGCTACTGTTTTCCTTTTATAAAATGAGGATAACAAGACCAAATTTACTGTTTTGTGAAGGGGAGTAATTGGATCACAATTGTAACCAGAAATTAAACTGCCTAAGTTTTAAGTAATTGTAATGTTTTCAGTATTTCTCCATCAGTCATAGGAAGGAAACCCAGGTTGAGAATTCACAGTGCCAGTCTATCCATGCCGCCCTATGGATGATTTTTTCACTTGTCTCGTGTGAATGCCCAAAAGACTATGGAAGCTCCTTTATATAGGTGGTTACTGGCATCCTGGGAGGTAGCTATGGTCCAGCAATCCAAGCCTTGTAAGAACTAAAATAACAAGTATTCAACCGCTGCCCCCAGGAAGCGTGGAATAAGGTCTTTCTTTTAAAGAGTTAATTCAGTCTGGAAATTTAGATGAAATAAACGCCTGTCGACCTTCTTTTGTCTCAGAAACATGTTTCTAAAGTTCTTTTTTTTTTTTTTGAAGAATTTATGTATTTATTTGACAAAGAGAGAGGCAGTGAGAGAGGGAACGCAAGCAGGGGGAGTGGGAGAGGAAGAAGCAGTCTGTGCTGAGCAGGGAGCCTGATGCAGGGATCAATCCCAGCACCCTGGGATCATGACCTGAGCCAAAGGCAGACGCTTAACAACTGAGCCCCGCAGGCACCCCTGTTTCTAAAATTCTTGTTTCTTCTGTTCTGCTATTGTTTTTAAAAATTAAATATTGCGAAGGAGATGAGTAAATGAGAAAAGCCTTTCAGAGATTCCTCATCTGAAAATATTCATCTTCCTAGATAGTGTGCATAAAGGTAGCTACACCACCGGCAGGTGGGCCCTCATAATCAATTTGATCCCTCATCACCAGTTTGGCAGTGAGTATCCCAGTAGTTCTGGCTTGTGGTTCCCACTATGTCAACTCATGGGTGACAGAAATCTGTATGCCGCGCCTCCTATCCCCATACACTCCAGTAGATTGCGTGCAGATTTCAGGTTAGTGTTGTTTCCAACCAAGTAATTAACCGAGGCATGAGATCTGCCCTACAAATTTCTTGGTTTATAGGTGGATCTCATCATTGCTACTCAGTAAATGCCACCGGGTTTGAGTCCTTTCTGATTTTCACCTCCGTGTGGTTAATCCATCCCCACCCACTGTGGCAAAGACAGGATGCTAGGCGCAGTAAGACTTCGAGTAAATCATGGGACTCTTCAGAAAGCATATGCATGATGGTCATTTCCAGCTTTAAGACAATATCCCTGCGAGGCAGCAAATGGAGATAAGTAAGTGAACCAGTGCCACTCAAATCAAATGCCCCAGACAGGTAATATCCCACCTCTGCACAGGCCAGCTGGGGAGCTTTTTTCAAATCAACGTATGTGACAATTCACATCTTAATCTCAGGTTCTCCCACAATAAATGATCCCTACAGCCAGCAAATCCAAGCTGCGGTGTGCTTTCTAATGGGTGGCCTGTCTGGTGGCAAGAAACTAATTCCCCCTGTCAGTCTCTTGGAAGCAGCTCTTCAGCTAAAGTAGGAATTGGACAAAGTAGAAGGATAGCTCTTAAACTGGTCAAATGATTTAATATAATGTCTGCAAAGTCAGTTTATCAGAAATCCTTTAACTCGCATTGGGGTAAGGAGAAGCGCTAATGACTCTGAGATTAACTTCAAGTGCTGGTTTCAGTCTGTGACTCTAGGCCTGGCTCACCAGGCAGAGCTGGCATCTCCTCATTAGGAACTGGCTCGGCGAGACAGCGTTCAGTGCCTGTGGCTGCCATGTCTGCAATCTGTCTGCTGGAGTGACATATGCTGAGCCCGGGTGAACGCACTGGGCAATTTGCAGTAACAGTTGAGAGCAAGAGAAATGATGACTGTCTTCTAGGATTTGTCAAAGTGATACAAATTTCCATGTCTTATGGTAATTTTGAGAATAAAAACACCAGTACAACTATTTTCTCCGTTTGTTCTCATGGGCTGAGATGGCCGCGCTTAGCTCCTGCTTCGCCTCTTCCAGGAAGTCTCTGGAAGTGACTCAGGCCGCTCTTCTCCAATTTCCCATGTCCGTTGTGCCACTCATTTTGGATGCAGGCTGGTGGATGTTTTTACTCAATTGTTTAACAGATTGCATTATTATCTAAAAAAAGGATACTAACCTTCTCCCGGGCTGGAACTAGGTGTTAAAGCCCCATGGTCACTAAGAATAAGCCTGCACTTCATATCTCTTCTATTTCCCGAATATAAAAACAATTCCTGGCCCTCTAGTAATCTCACTTTTGCTTCCAGTCACTACCTCATTCTTCTTTTTAAAATAAAATTCTTTTAGGGATGCCTGGGTTGCTCAGTCGGTTAAGCAGCTGCCTCATGACTCAGGTCATGATCTCAGGGTCCTGGGATCAAGGCCCACATTGGGCTCCCCACTCAGTGGGGAGTCTGCTTCTCCCTCGCCCTCTCCCTGGAATTCCTCCTGCTTTCACATGCGCGCGCGTTTTCTCTCTGTCAAATAAATAAATAAAATCTTTAAAAAGTAAAATAAAATTAAATTCTTTTACAAGTTTTCAATACACGTTCTTTCTAATTCTTCTCTGTTCTCCATTGGACTACCTCCCATCAGGTGATGACTACCACCTTTCCACAAACTTCCCTTTTTTTTTTTAAAGATTTTATTTATTTATTTAACAGAGAAAGAACACAAGCAGGGGGAGTGGGAGAGGAAGAAGCAGGCTTCCTGCTGAGTAGGGAGCCTGATGTGGGGCTCGATCCCAGGACCCTGGGAACATGACCTGAGCTGAAGACAGACGCTTAACGATGAGCCACCCAGGCTGCCCCTCCACCAACTTCTCCTATCAAGGTCAGCAATAACTTCTACGTTGCTAAATCCAAAGTTCAATACTATATCCTCCTGTTCCTTATCAGCTGCCTGTGTTAGAGCTGTTCATTCTTTCCTGCGTGAATCCACAGTTTTCCACTAGCTCCAAGGAAACCATATTCATCTGGCATCTCTCTAGCTTTTCCTTCTTTGTTTCCTTGGCATGGTTCTGCTCATTCCCCCCAAGCATTAAATATTGGAGCACCTTAGGGCCTCAGCTCCTTTCATTCTATACTGCTTACCTGAAAATCTCCCTTAGTTTTCTGTCTTTATGAATCTCTATACTCTGCGGACTTCCAAATCGACATCTCTTCCTAGATGTGTCCCATAAACTCCAGTTATTTTTTTCCTTCTTCTCTTCGACTGACTACTTTACACCTCTATTCAATATTAAATTGGCATTCAAAGTTAACATGTTATAATCTGAGCTCCCGATTACCAACTCCCCAAACTTGCTGTTCCTACCGTGTCTTTCACCTCAGTAAATGGCATTTCCCATCTTCCACTTGTGCAGGTCAAAATTTTTAGGGTCATTCTTGACTCTTCTATGTCTCTTAAACCCATCTACTAGCATGTAATTCATTAGCAAAAAATTTAGCTTCTACCTTCAAAGAAGCTTCTACCTTCTACCACTTGTTCTCATCTCCACCTGCTATCACTCTGTTCCAAACCCACCATCGGTCTCTCACCTGGTTTATTGTCAAGGATCTCTTCGGTTTCCCTGATTCTGCCCTTGGCCCCTTTTAATCTAATCTCCATAGAGTAGTAGCCATTGTCATATCTGCAAAACCCAAGTCAGTTCATGAGACATAGCTATTTAAAACCTTCCAATACTTTCCAATCTTCCTAGAATAAAAGCCAAAGAAATTCCTTAAGACCTTACCTAATTGGTCTCTTTCCCCAATTACCGTTCTGCACTCATTTCCTATAAGCCTAGTGTTAGCTCACGTTGCCCCAGTCAGACTACTCTATTGCTGTTCTTCAAATGTGTCAGCTGCCTCCGCGTGAAGACCTTCCTGTTGCTTCTCTCCCTTCCTGAAACACATTTCCCTAGGTAAACCCAATGCCATCTCTCTTGTTCCCATTAAGTCTGTATCCCAATGCTGCCTTCTCAGTGAGACCCTGACCACCCTATCTAATACTGGAATACTTTCCCTGTTTCATTTTTTTCTCTATAGAATCTAACTCCATCCAAATACCATGTATTATATATACGTGCTGCATTTATACTTTGTTTCTTTCCAATTAGAAAGTCAGATCCATCAGGGTAAAATGTGTGTTCTGCTAACACCTCACATCTAGAAATATGCCTGGCAGATAGTAGCTGCTCAATAAAATATCATTAAATGATTAAGAAATAAATACAACAGTTGCTTAGTAAACATTTGTTCGATTATATTCAAGGATGCTACCCAGTAATTAATTACTTAACAGATTAATGAATGGCCAATTCCTTCATATCTGATCACTTCTCATATCTGATTGGGTTCCTCATCCTCCAGCATTACCCAGGTCTGATCACCCTGGCCTGCCTTCAATAAGAATCCTGTTACATGGATTTAGCCAGAATCCCCTCTAATCCCTAATGTTTCCCCTTAATAATTTTCTATCCATCAAACCCTGCCCTACGCCTTGGATACAACTTCCCATATGTCCATCTTGTATTTGGAATTGAGACCAGCTCTATACTGAGGTCTCTTTTCCCCTATTACAATATTTCTAAACAAAATTTGCTTTTATCACCTTAACTACTGTTCAGCTCTGATTATTCTTTACACTGGTAAAGAATAAAGCAGACTTACAAAGATTTCCCTAGAAGAATAAAAAAGCCAGGCCTAAGAACAACTATATGGATATCCACAGGAAGTGGTGACTTCTCTGAATGTCTATCCCCTTCCCAATTTGATTAAGGCAATTGCTGAGCCTCTTAAGAGATGGGGAGAGAGAGGAGATTTCTCGTGTGCTAAGATTAGTGTCCATATCCACCACAATTTTGGAAACAGAAAATGGACATTAAGAAAGGGAATAAAACCTGTTCTTCATCAAGGCTAGAAGACTGAGGATTAGAAGATGGGCTACACTTAAAGAAAGGTCAAGGTCATGTATGATGAGGAAGGATGTAGATCGTAGAGGCTGCCTTTTAAAATATGCATTTATCCATTGTACTTATGAAGCAGAGTTTGAAAATGATTGTATAAAGTCAATGTCTCCTTAACTTCCCTTTGCCTTCACTCATTTCATCAATTAAGAAATAATTATTAAAGGACAATACTCCTATTTTAGATGCTGAGCAGACATAAAAACAATTCATAAAACTTACTTTTACTATTTAGAATTTTCACCATCAACAAGTTCAAAAGCAATACTTAGACCATCAAATACAAATTCTCGAAAATCCCAGTTATTTTGGTCCATTAAGGCTGCTATAACAAAAATTCTATAAACTGAGGGGCGTATAAACATCAAACATTGATTTCTCACAATTCTGGGGGCTGAGAAGTCCAAGATCATGGAGTCAGCAGACTTAGTGTCTAGTGAGAGCCCACTTCCTTTCCGATGACTATCTTTTCACTGTACTATCACTTGGCAAAGGGGACAAATTAGCTCTCCAGGTCTCTGTTATAAGGACATTAATCCCAATCATGAGGACTTCACTCTCATGATCAAATCAACTCCCAAAACCCTGCTGTCTAATACCATCACCTTGGGGTGATACAAATTTCGGAGGGACACAAACATTCAGACCACAGCACAGGCCAATGGCTTCCTAGTCAGTAGGTCTATGCACCACTTTTTAGGACATAGAAAAGAGGAAATATTTATGGAATATGTAATTAATTGTAATGTATTTATTGCTTGGTGGAGCCGTTCTTTCTCTTTTTCTGTTTATGGAAACACAGAAATAAGTGCCAGGTATACCTCCGGGAGCCATTTACAGGTTTTGTTAGGGTAAACTGATATTAACATTTGTGTAAGAGATATCAATGATATTCTTTTGTCAGAAAATCCCCTTTCTATATATAGCCCAAGGCATTACTCCGTGAGCTGAAATGTAGTCTCTTCAAAAGCATGTCAGTCTAGAATTGGATAATCCATATTTGTTGAATCCTGGAAGTGCAAGGGGAAAATGAGTAAAAGCAGATGTTACTGCTGTGAAGATACACATATGCAAGTAAGCAGAAATTAACTGCAGCATGTAGATAAAATAGATACAATATATTTAATTATCTCTAATGCTCCCTGCCATGTAAATTATTACAAATCTGTGAAGACAATGTCATATATTAGTACAGGGATTAGGAAAACATCTCTGCAATTTAGATTTATCTGAGCATGGGAGAGAGCTTATGATATTCCTATTATACACTGGCATTCTTCCAATTAGTTTCCACACCTTTGAGAATTTCACTGACATATGCTTAGGTAAATCCTTAGGTAAGTAGCCACAGTTGGAATGATAAAACAAAGTTTGTTTGTTTTTAATTATAGGTCCAGTGTCCAAAATAATTCTGTCTGTCTATACAAAATTCTAAAGTTACTACTGATGAATTTGGGTCCAAACATCTAATGAGAAATTATTTAAGTAGGTTATATAGCAAAGAGAAGGATCATCAGTGATAGCTTGTCTTAAGGTCAGTCAATAAATTTTAAAACCCACTTATTCTCCCTATTACAAAATTTCTCTCTTGTGTCTAAACAAAATTTCTCTTTGTGTCTAAACACTTTCCACTAACCCATAGAACAGAGAACCCTCTTGCAGTTTGCATCTAAGTTTTGGTTCATGAACAAGGTTGTTATCCCCCAATCCAAACAGTTCACACTCAAGTAATCCTAGGAGTTATTTGAAGTCTGTAAATGTGTGCACAAATGGCTTAGAGACCAAGACTTCATGGAAGATAGGGGATTTTTGTGGTCCTTAAAGAGAGAACATCCAAACCAAATCAGAACTGGTATTGGCTTAAAGGCAAAAACTCAACATGCAGAGGTGATTCTGGTGGCCCTGTTGGGCTATGTGTAAATGAGTAAGTGGAGGGAACGTGTCCACAGGAAGAAGAGATTTGGGGAGTTACCTAGAGAAGAGAGAAATGGGGAACGCGGTATAGGTTCCTGACTTTACGGTTCATGTGCATGTATTTAATCGCAGTTTGTGCCTGGTTCCTTGGAGCTGTAAACCCTTCATTTGTTACTTCAGTTAGTTTCAGTGAGCTTATGTTCAAAATACTGTTTTTAAAAAAGAATCTTGACTAGAAAAAGATCTTGAATTTGCATAGGTGAGAAACGTGTAGTACGATACTTCATGTGGAGAGACAGAAATAAAAGACAGATACAGGGAGATGGGAATTTGTAAAGCATGTTTGAAAAATATGAAGGGTGTGTATTTATCATGAAACTAATACGGGGCAGTTTTTGACAGTAAGCTTACAAATAGAGTTTGGAGACAGATTAATACCTTGGTGTATTTGTTCATATTCAATTCCCCAAAGCAGCGGGGTCTACAAAGGTTTTGAAGCTGATGAATGGCACAGTGGAATTGGCTGATTCTTGAAAGAGAAGGGCCCAGAATTTTTTTTTGTTGAGTTGGCATATCAAGATTATCCAAAGAGAAGTGCCATCATGTTCTAGGAAAAAGAAAAGAAATGTAGCAATCAGAATTTGAACGGATGAAAGTGGGGAGGGCAGGATGTCAGGTCAGTGACAGTCTAGTAGAAGTAGGAGAAAAGAAACAGATTGGGGCGCCTGGGTAGCGCAGCGGTTAAGCGTCTGCCTTCGGCTCAGGGCATGATCCCAGTGTTCTGAGATCGAGCCCCACATCAGGCTCCTCCGCATGAGCCTGCTCTTCCTCTCCCACTCCCCCTGCTTGTGTTCCCTCTCTCGCTGGCTATCTCTATCTCTGTCGAATAAATAAATAAAATCTTAAAAAAAAAAAAAAGAAAGAAAGAAACAGATCACGAGAATAAGGGATTTGAGCCAGCACATGCTTGAGGAATTTTGTTTATAGGACGTTAAAAATGGAAAGAATCATAGAGATGGTCAATGTCAAGAGCCTTTTCAGAATCTGGGAGATTCCATATTGGAAGGGAAATGAGGGGACAGATGGAGAAACTCTGAGCCCACCTTCCTAGATTCAACTAAAGCAATTCCTATTTCATTTGGTTTCCATCTTGAGATTACACAAAATGTTTCATTTTTAATGGTACCATTAATTTTAAATTTAAACAGTATAAATCTGTCCATGTTCTAGGGAGAAAATAAGGGAACCCAAGTGACCTGTGCTAGAGCCAAGTCCTTTCATGGACTCTGGAGTCCTTTGCAGAGACTCCTCTTCCAGAGCCCTCATTCTTGACTTTAGATTGACTCCTGTTCTTCCAGCATGCCTGTTTCAAAATGACTATAAATAAATTGATTAGTTGATATTTATAATTATAGTAAGAATTTTATTTTTTCCTCTTTGTCTTAGATCCATAAAACACTTTTATTATAACATCCCATTTGGCATAATTTTTTAAAAATTGTTTATATGGACAAAATCATTTGCTTTCTCTTTGTAAATGAGAAAAATAAGTTGGCAAATCAGCTAAATTTATATAGGACATTACTGGCTGCAACAAATAAACTTTGATAATTTTTTATGGGATATAAAGGAATATTTCATTTTCAAACTCAAAATATAGGGATCTTGGAGGGTGACGATGAAATAATGACGGAAGATGTCATTTATTTAGATATCCCAGAAACACATATGTAGGACAATATGAAAAATTTTCCTTGTAGATGAAATATCAAATGATTTTAAATGGCAATTAAAATGCTCAGTTTCAATCTTCTGAGTTATATGGTCATGCATTGCGATCACAGCATATTTTCATTTGTTTTAAGGAATGAAATGTTCAAGGAAATGAGGAAGGGCAACAGAGCAAATTACCTAATTTATTTTTAATACAGACAAAACATAATAGAGTGATATTCAAAGAGAAGAAAGATGGAAGTCCCAGTATGCATATGATTATGTTTGTGGGGGTTGGTAGTCCTTGGAAATTCTCTTTGCCTGTCTACCTCGAGATTGTCATCTCATTTAAGCTTAGCTTTTCTTGAAACATCTGGAGGTTTAGTAACCAATTGTGTTTCTGTTTCAACAACAACAACAACAACAGAAATCAACGACTTAGGGTCAAATACGTTGCCTTGCCCATTATTTTTTTTTATGGTATAAGTGCCCAAAATCCAATCTTGGACCCACCTGACAAAAACCCTCAGTCTGCAGCGCAAATACAACTCCCCTGCATACATTAATCTACGGGTCCACACATTCAACAACGCAATACCACTCACGGGGATTTCCTCCTGCTGACTGACATTACCTTCACAGACACGGAAGGAAAAAGTATTGCCACTATAATATCCCCTGCCTAAGGGTTCAGTTTAAATTCTCAGACTCTACGACAGGAAAATAAAACAAAATTGAATATTGTTTCTCCATCTTTCTCTACATATTCATGACCTCTACCATTAATTTTGAGAAATAATTATACATTGCATTGCTGTTACTTAATTCATACATGTAAAACTTGTTCCTAAATTAAATTACATCAGAAATCACTCTTCACTTCATGCTTTATATTTTTTCTTATAAACCTCCAGAGGGGAACTCTTGGGTGGCTCAGTTGGTTAAGCGCCCGCCTTCAGCTCAGGTCATGATCCCAGGGTACTGAGATCGAGTTCCGCATCGGGCTCCCTGCTCAGCGGGGAACCTGCTTTTCCCTCTACCTGCCACTCCCCAGCTCCCCTTGCATGTGTTCTCTCTCTCTCTCACAAATAAATAAATAAAATCTAAAAAAAAAACCCAAAAAACAAAAAACCTTCCAGCAGATAACAATGTGCTTAATAATAACAGATAATCATTGTTTGGTGCTCAGTAAATAAAGGAGGCCAAGAATGCTTATACCATACCTTTCCTTACACTGTTCATTTTTATCAACTTCTTTCTTCTTTTTTTCTTTTCTTGATCTTTTCCTTTAATTTCAAGAAGGGGTATATCAAAACTATATGCTAAATATTGTAAACATGTAATAGGTTATATGCAATGCTCTTGAAGGCTAATTATTTGATAACTTATTGGTACACTTGAGAGTTATAAGTAGGCACATTGTCATAGTTAAAATATAACCAGACTAAGTTAATAATAATAAATATGAATACTTGTTTTGGGTATTACCAATAAAATACTCTCAACCTCACAATTCTTATGATTTAATTTCTCAATTTCTTCCTTCCCCAAATGTTAAGTTTATTGAGGTAAAATTTATATAGAGTGAAATTCATAAATCTTAAGTGTATAGTTGGATCAATTTTAAGAGATGAATACATCTACTTAACTACTCAATAACCTTATTAAGATACAGAGCACTCCATCACCCCAGAACTTTCTTCATACCTCCATACTAAAAAGCTTTTGCACAGTGAAGGAAACTATCAACAGAAAAGATAACCTACTGAATGGGAGAAAATATTCACAAATGATATGTCCAATAAGGGGTTAACCTCCAAAATATACAAAGAACTTGAACAGCTAATTATCCCCCCAAAAAATCCAATTAAAAAGTCAGCAGAGGACCTCAGTAGACGTTTTTCCAAAGAAGACATATAGATGGCCAACGGGCACATGAAAAGATGTTCAGCATTGCTCATCATCAGAGAAATGCAAATCAAAACCACAATGACATATCACCTCACACCTGTCGGAATGGCTAGTTTCAAAGAGACAAGAATAACAAGTGTTGGTGAGGATTTAGAGAAAAGGGAATCCTCATGCACTGTTGGTGGAAATGTAAATGGGTGCAGCCACCATGGAAAATAACGTGGAGGTTCCTCAAGAATTAAAAATATAACTACCGTACAATCCAGTAATTCCACTTCTGGGTATTTATCCCAAGAAATGGAAGCACTAATTCAAAAAAACATATGCACCCCTATGTTCATTTCAGCATAACTTACAATAGTCAACATATGGAAGCAACTTAAATGTCCACTGATAGATGAATAAATAAATATATATTACTCAGCCATCAAAAGTAATGGGATCTTGCATTTTGTGACAACATGGATAAGCCTAGAAGGATTTATGCTAAGTGAAATAAGTTAGCCAGAGAAAGACAAATTCCACATGATTTTACTTATGTGGAATCTAAAAAATATAAAGCAAAGGAACAAACACATAACACAGAACAGACTGATGGTTGTCAGAGGGGAGGGCTGTGCAGTGAACAAAATAGATCAAGGGGATTGAGAGGTTCAATCTTCAATTATAGAATAAATAAGATATGAGAACGTAATATGAGAATAAATAAGATATGAGAACAGCATAGGGAATGTAGTCAACAAAATTGTAGCAACTTTGTAGGGTGACTGATGTTAACTACACCTATTGTGGTAAACATTGACAATGTGTATAAATCTCAAATCACTGTGTTGTACACCTGATACCAATATAATATCGTATGTCAATTATTCTTCAATAAAAAAATTTTAACCTCATTTGGTCAGATGTAAACACATCTTTATTTATAAAATAAAATAAGATTTTATTTATGTATTTGAAAGAGAGAGAGAAAGAGAGGTCACAAAGGGGGGGAGGGGCAGAGGGAGAGGGAGAGGCAGACTCCTCCCCAAAGAGCAGGGAGCCAGGACTTGGGGCTTGATCCCAGAACATGGATCATGACCTGAGCTGAAGGCAGACGTTTAACTGACTGAGCCACCCAGACACCCCTGTATTGTCCTTTTCAATTTGATTTTGTTTTAGGATTTTTACATTTATGTTTATGAGTGATATGTGCATATAATTTGCTTTTCCTGTAATATTTGTCTCATGATAGTGTCAGGATGATGCTTGTTTCATAAAATGAACTGGGAAGTGTTCTCTCCTACTTTCTGAAAAATTTTGTGAAGATTCATGTTATTCTTAATGTAATGTTTGGAAGAATTCAATGTGCCGTCATCTATGCCCCAAATTTTGTTTCTGCAGACATTTTAAATTGTCGGTTACATTTATTTAATATATGTATTATTTAATTTTTCTGTTTCTGTTTGGGTTTATTTTGATAGGCAAAGTGTATTTTGAAGGCATTCGTTGGTTTCATCTAGGTTGTTAAACTTAATGGTACTGTCATTCACAACATCATCTTATATTTTAGAGTCTGCAGGATTTTTAGTGGTGTTTGCCTCTACATTTTCTTGTATTTTTGAGTAATGAGCTAGCACACTCGCTTGCTCGCTCTCTCTCTTTCACTTACTAAGGGATTATCACTTTTATTTAATGTGATACTCTCAGTCTTACAAGAGCACAAAAGTCCAGCTAGCTCACAAATTGTTATCATACTGTCATTGTTCACATATATGACGGCGTGAATGTGGCATTTAGGTTATCCTCAAGTTTCCTCCTCTTACAGGCATCCCACTTGGAAGTATGAAATTCAAATGTAGTCACACAGAACCAAACATCAAATGCTTCAAGAAGAATATTAATGTTCATTTCTACTCTGAGGGTTAAGAACTACAGAGTAAGCAATACTTCTGCTATGGTGGCCAGGAATGTGTGTGAATAAAGCACACATTGAATGGAACTAAACTTAGTAGACGAAAGCTGCTTTGACTTATTTCTATAACCAATGCAACCGATTTCTCAGTTTTGAGCAGATGTAAAAGTGGGCAATGGGCTGCTGTTAAAACATGTAGTAGCGGAGGGACCTGGGGGGCTCAGTCAGTTAAGTGTCAGCCTTAGGCTGAGGTCATGATCTCAGGGTCCTGGGATAGAGCCCCTTACAAGCTCCAACTCAGGGGGGAGTCTGCTTCTCCCTCTCCCTCTGCCCCTCCCCGCTCCCTCTGGCTCTCCCCTTACCTCCCACTCTTACCCCTCCCCCTGCCCACACACACTCTCTCTCTCTCAAAGGAATAAATAAAATCTTAAAAAAAAACCCAAAAAACAAAAAACCATGTAGTAGCAGAGTAGGCTTCACAGCTTTGGAATGATTCCCAACGTATTCATAATCCAATAAATTATGTACTTTAAAAAAAAGAAAGAAAAGAGGGGAGTGGGTGGGGAGATGGGTGAAATAGGTGAAGGGGATTAAGGGCACATCTATCATGACGAGCACAGGGGAAGGTACAGAATTGTCGAATCACTATATTGTACACATGAAACTAATATAACACTGTATGTTGACTATACTGAAATTAAAATAAAAAGCGTAATAAATTTCTTTTTAAAAAGAACCTATCTGTGCCCTTAATATCTGCAGATGACTCATTTGTTTGTTTTGTATTATTGGTTTATTCATGCATTCATTCAACACACACATTATAGGCTGGGAGTGAGGACAGATGGAGTTAAAAGATAAACTTTCTTCTCTATGTCGTTATTTGGAACAATCTATTTTAAGTCTTTTAGAAATTTGATTTATTATATCTAAGTGAATATTTTCATTTGTCAGGTTTGAGGTTCTAAAACCTAAAGAACCGTACTCATATCTTTTTCTGAATTTTGAAAATTAGGCAGGTGATTGCTGTAAGGTAGAGTGTGTCAAAACAAGTTATTGTTGGAGTAACAGAAAGTTTTGTAGGGATAACAATGCGCTGAAAATTATATTGTACTTGGCAGTTATTGTTAGAACCATATGTTAAAACATCCATTTAAAATGTTCTCACATGATTTTTGAATCAGAAACATGCCCAAGAGGTTCTTTGCACTGTTGATCTCTCTATAAGGCAGAAGGATTTATTTTCTTTAGAGAGACCACTAATTAGCCAGATCTCCATTCAGTGAGCGAGAGCGTATCTCTTTGAGTTCTTATAAACAATGTTTCATTTCTATTTTTATAGTTACAAATTCATGGTTGCAGACATTACAAAAATTCTGTAACACAGAGAGAGAGAAGGAGTGGGGAGAGAGATTGAGAGAAAGAAAACCAGTGTGATAGAAAGAAGAGGAAGATAAAAGGCAAAACAAAACCAATAAGGAATGAGCCAACAAGGTCACACACTAATCTAATACTGACAATAATCTGGTTCTTTTTAAAACCCAAACTGGAGTGTCGGTTTTAATATATCATCCTCATTCGTATATGTAGTAAAGACTCTATTACCAAGGACTGTCAAAGCTTAGCCCATTACCTAATAAAGATGAAGTTTAAAATCCTACTAACTAATCAATACTTGCCTCAAAATTTTCTTGGATGAATCGAGTTATTGCTGGATCTATATTGGTTGAATTTGTATATTGCACTTTACATTTGCCTCGTCACAATTTATCAACTTAATCGGATACTACGCTTTAAAAAAATCTCTTTCTACGGGAGAAACATCATCAGTCTTCGGCTACTCATTTTCTTGGGTGGTCTGCAATTTGCTGATCTTTATATTTGCTACGATTCCGAGATTGGTTCCAAATTAAAATATGTCCTACATGTTGACATTTCTTCTAAGCCATGTTGAATGCCCAAGACCACTGAAGCTCTAACACAATTTTAGGAAAGCAGCTTGCAGATGCTTTAAGTTAAATTTTCTCTTTGTAGGTTTGAGTGTATAAGGAGTGTCGCATATATCTCAGTTGTAACTCTTTCTTCTAAATTATGAGCACTTTCTATCGATTCATCTGGTTTCCCTGGCTGAAAAATAAAGACCATAAATACCTTTCCTGTTTTAGTATAAAGTATCAGAAACTAAACGTTCATGAATGATTTTGACAAGAATAATAAAAAATCAAGAGCTGGCAGAAAAGGTGTTAATAAATTCATGAGCGGAAAGAAACAAAGCAAAACTGTGAATTTAGAAAAGAATTTTCAGTAATTGGGGGTAATAGAGTTAATTACTTGGTAATACAAAGGAAATGTACCATATATAGACCAAGGAAGGCAAACAATAACGTTTTCAAGGGGCCATTGGAGTCACAGGCAGGGCTTGACAAAATGCAGATTCCGGCTACATTCAGGACCTCGCGAATCAAAATCTCTGAGGGTAGAATCTGAGAAAGGTATATTTCAAAAAACCTTCTCAGGTGATTTTGTATAAAATCACAGCAAAACTTGAGAACCTATACTATGGAGGATAATCATACAGAAAAACTCTGAGGCATTGTATTATTTCTGGATTGGGAAGGAAGAATGAGAGAAATAGCTATCACATATTACGAGTCTGTTACCTGCAGTCATTGGGTGATGAACTTTTTATACTCACACGTTCCCACACAACCCGACCACAATTCAATGGTGCAGACACCAGCAATTCAATATTAAACATGAAGATCCGTGAGGTTATTTTTTTTTAAATCTAAATCACTGCTATAGGAAGGGAGAGAAATGGAATTCATACTCTGATTTCCCTGACTCTCTCACTCTACTACACGAAGTTTTTCTTCACCAGAACTTACAAAGCAAATATTTTAGAAAGTGCTGTTGAGGTGTTTTTGTATTGTGTCTAGGCTGTGCTCTAAGATGAAGAAAAGTACATCAGCAGTTCTGAGGAGCTTAGTCACCAGATGCTTTTTAAGACCTTCATCCATTTTTACAAGCCCTTTAGGTAAAAGTATCTTTCCCAATTAAGGTTTATGCTAATATCCCAGAAAGACGGATCCAGGTTGTACACCAGCCAACTACGTTATGGGTTGCTCTCCTTATCATCCAATAAAACCTTGCTGTTTAGAACACTATTACTTTCCCATCCAGCTGTCTTTCTCTCTGTATTCATCAATGTTTTTGAATTTGGGTCATGGTTTCCCTGCATTATTTTTAAAGAAAAAAAAAAAAGGACATCAGTTTCATTGAAACCAGTAAAATGAGAGATTCATTACCATGATTTTATTGAAAAGCAAGAAATTAAATGTGCTTGCCTTTAGAGCTAATAGTCCGTTTAAGAGATCTTAAGATCTTTGGCTGTGGCCATGATAGTCACTACCTTCTAAAAATTCAGGAGAAACTCAGGCTGTTAGGAGCCTATCCAAAGGTGTGAGTTCCTATCTTGCAACCATTGCTACAGCAATTTATGAGTCCATCTGAGTAAGGCAGCTCTGTAACTTTGGGTGTTCACCAAGGAGCACCTCCTTCCGTAGTTCTTAACTACAGGTTGGAGAACGGGGTTTAAAGGCAACACTGAGCTCTACTGTATAATTGTATATGACTGCATCCTCCGAGATGGAGAGAGCTGAGTTATGGACCATCTCTGTCCAGACCTCAAACAATTGCTATTTATGGTTTATTGCCCGTCTTCCTATATCCAATGGTCTCTGGTGATTATCATAGGTTTCAACTTTTCCATTTTCTCTATATCTTACCAATAGGGCCATGGTGGGAGTTTGAGTATCTGGGCTTTGGTGAAGGTGAGCTGGTAGGATTTTAGACACTCATTCCCTAAAATTGGCTTTAAAGTCTGATATTCCCTTCCTCCCTCTTTTCTTTTTTCCCTTCCTTCTTTCCCTTCTTTCCTGCTTCCCTCCCTCCCTCTCTCACTCTCTCGCTCTCTTTCTTTCTTCCTTTCTTTTTTATCCTTTCATAATACACTAAATGAAATTTATAGCCCACAATTAGGTATTTACTTGTTCTTCACTTGACTAGACAAAAACTCATGGATGTATTTTATTTGCTGTTTGTATTTTAAGTTAGTGACATGATTTTTGGCCTCTATAATCCAAGAATACATTTGCTCAAATTCTGATTTCTTTTTTTTTGGTAAGATTTTATTTATCTGAGAGAGAGAAAGAGAGAGAGAGCACAAGCAGGGTGGGGGCAGAGGGAGAAGCAGGCTCTCTGCTGAGCAGGGAGCCCGATGTGAGGCTTGATCCCAGGACTCCAGGGTCATGACCTGAGCCAAAGGCAGACACTTAACTGACTAAGCCACACAGCACCCCAATTTCTGATTTCTTAAATGCCAATTTGCTTTCAGTAAGGATATAGTGTGATATTTCTCTCTCGAGGGAAAATTAACCTATGGATGGATACCTCTACTTTCTTTCTATACATACCCTAGTATTTCCAGGAGGAAATGGGGATACATGCTCATGGGAAATCATTCTCAATCCTTAGTCCCCTACCACTCATTGGCCACTGTGGCTAAGGAAATAATCAGAAATATTAACAAAAATCTTTATGTAAGGCAGCTCCTTGCAGTAATACTTATACTGGTTTACAATGATAAATAAATGTGTACCAAGAGTAATGGTTAAGTAAACCATGACATACCCAAAATAGTGTATATTGTGTTGACTGAAATGTTTTTGAAGACTTGTTAATAATGAGAGAAGAAATTAGGCGATTGATAAAAACAAAGAGACCTAGAGTTATAAATGGGGGCAAAATAAAGACTTAAGGAAATGGATCCAAAATGTAAGATTTATATGTCATTTTGAGGTTAAGTGTGACATAACAGTACAGTCATCAAGCCTCATTGGCATCCTTAGTCATTCTTAAACAAACTGAGCAAATTCTCACTCAGTGCATTGACTTCTGGAATGATCTTCCCCCAGGTATCAGCTTGACTCACCTTCTTCAGGTCTTTTCCTAAATATCACCATCAAAATACTTTTTCTGTGATCATTCCTCAAAAACTGTAACCTCAATCCCTCTTTATACTTGCTCTCTCTTCTTGATGCCCATTCTTGCCAACCAGCTGTAGCACATATTTCCCTAATTTCTTCTTATTCATTTTTCCACATAAGAATGTACCTTTCATGAGGGTGATGGTTGGGTCCATTTTGTTCTTGTTCTCTACTCTATCCCCTGCTACACATTATTGCCAGGTACTTTGTAGACTGTTAATAAATATTTGTTGAATGAATTGGTCAATATATGGACAATGAGCTAATTTTGCTTTGCTTTATCTTTTTAAATTTATACTTTGAATAATTTTGATGTTATACCCTACCATTAATTTTTTTTTAAGATGTGAAAAAGTTTTTTGAGATGAGTTTCATTATTATGGCTGTATCTTACTCTTCTTTTTCCTCCAGTCACTAATGATAGAAATTTTGTTGTACTGGAAAATGAAGTACTTCAGTTTTTTTCTAATTCTAAAAATGAACGGAAATCTAAAAAAAAAGTTGTTTCCTTAAAATGGAGTAGAAAGAATTCCCATGTATATATTATAAGGGCATTAACTAGATTAAGAAGAATTGAAAGAATTAAGTTATCTAGTAAGAATCTGTTTTCAAATGTCTAAAAATTTAAAAA
This sequence comes from Ursus maritimus, assembly GCF_017311325.1. NCBI lineage: Eukaryota > Metazoa > Chordata > Mammalia > Carnivora > Ursidae > Ursus > Ursus maritimus. The sequence continues at coordinate 96,323,246 of NW_024423343.1, read as the reverse complement.
ATGCTAGATATTCTATAAGTTCAGTGCATAAACTCTGCAAAGATTTTAAATGAATTATGAAAATATTTGAAATGTAAAATAAACACTTTGGTACAAAAATATGAAGAAAATGGAAAATTTGAAATGAAGGTTTAATTCAATGTCCATAAAAGATAGCAGTGTTTCAGTTTCCAACTCTCTTGCTCATTTACTAGCCACATTTTCCACATTATTACCTTCTATTAATACCTAAATAAAAGAAAGACATAAGCCAATTTAACCAGGATTTCATTTTATGGTGAATTATTCAATATGATCTCTAACATTGCATTATGTTACCAGTCACAGTCCACCTACACATACTGCCATCCCTTGATATTAGGAGATGAAATTTTATTTGTTTTTGTTCTTGTTAAAAGTAAAAACAGTCAAATATTCCTCAGGACTTCTCCGAGAAAAATTCGAAGTAAACAACTTGGAAAACAGAAAATGCAAATTAAGCCATAGAGGTGAGAAGTAGAGGTTGATTAAAAAGAGGCGTGCGAGGAATTTGGGGTTACTGGAAATATTACATATCTTGATTGCTGTGTGAGTACACAGTGTATACACTGGCCAAAACTCAGTAACTGTATGCGTTAGATTTGCAGTTAATTTTACGTAAACTGTAGTTCAATAATGTTGATAACATTAGAAGAGAACTTTAGAAAACTGAGTGAGGCTAAGGAGAACACTGTCTTTTGCTTCAAACATCCTTTTCCTCCAGTCAATTCCCTATTCAAAAGCCACCAGTGTTTCCAGCCTCACAATACTCTGCAGCTGGCCACAAGCCAAACTTACACAACCCCATCTCTTACCATGCATCTACACAAACCCTTTATTCTAGAAAGCCAGCTTTTTCACTCCTCTCAGTATATGCCTTCCTCATTCCTAACATTCCCCTCTTCTTCATGACATTCCTTCACCTCTGCCTGCAATCCTCTGCACTGGGCCAGTAAACACCTGTTCATCCAATTACCATTACCTGAAATTCCTTTCTCCCCCTGAAACCTCCTTGGATCCTGAGAAGAAGTCTTTCTTAAAAACTTGTTCTTCAGATTTTATCTCCACAACGTGTCTAGTTTGTTTGTTTATTTATTTATTTAATTTGTTTTTAACACATGCTTCATTATCCCAACTGGACTTTAACCTCCCTGATCTCAGCTCTCTCGTTTTCCTGTTATCAAATTCTCCAGTATGTTCTGCGTTTTGTAGGTGCTCGCTCATTACCCATTGATTGATAACCTGCATGCCATACACAGCTTTACACTGCATGGAAATAAAAGATGTCAAGGAGCCAAAGACATATTGTTTCTACTTTTGCAGATGGGGAAGGTGGATAACTATAATTAGGAACAAAGGAGAAACATAATGAATCAATTTGATGGCAAATAATAACACAAGAAGATAAGTAGGCTTTCCTTTTCTCATATAGTTCAATGGAACAATGTAGATGAAGAATGATGGAGGAAGAGATAAAACTATTGTAATTACAGTTGCCTTCAATTTCATCATCTTAATTCAGAAAGCCTGGCAACTGTGCTCCACAGGAGACAGAAAATGATGGATGTGGCAAATTACCACTTCCTGTAGCAATGTGGGGTATTTCTCGAACTGATTCTTATCAATGGACAAAGCAGGACCAGAAAATTAGTGTCACTGAAGTGAAACCTTTTCAATTTAATTATATCAGGTAAAACCATGAAATTGAAGCTGATTATTTACAAAACACAATTTATAACTTTGAAGAGATTAGCCGGAAAAATAGTTTAAGAAAACAGATGAGTTATACACATTGGAGAATGGAAGCTATAAAAAATAGTGTATGTTGAACATGTACATTACGTGGAATGGTCTTTATTCTCCATAGTTGTTTGTTTGTTTTTAATTTGGAAAAAAAATTGCATCATCTAATTGCCAATGAGTGTTTGCTAAATATCCAATGTGTATCAGGTACTGATGAGGTCCTGCGGTTGAGTTATGAAAAAGACACAGTTCTTCCATTAAATAAACTCAGTGGGTGATTGAAAAGAATAAATGAGAATTTTAATAGAGGGTGGTGAGTTCAATGATGCAAATGTGTGCAGTGATACAGGAGCAGATAGAAGAGGCTGGAATGTAAATGGAGTCAGGAATGTCATCTCACAGTTGGTAACACATGAATGTTGTCCCCAGTAGCAAACAGAACAAAGGATGTTAGGACAGGCCTGGCAGAGGGAAGAATATGTGTACAGGAACAGGGTCATGTGATATCATATTTGTTTAAGATTTATTTCTAAGAACTATGAACCTTGGGTGCCTGGGTGGCTCAGCCACTTAAGTGTCTGCCTTTGGCTCAAGTCATGATCCTGGAGTCCCGGGATCGAGTCCAACATTGGGCTCCTTGTTCAGCGGGGTGTCTGCTTCTCCCTCTGTCCTTCACTATACTTGTGTTGTCTCTCACTCTCTCTCTCTCTCAAATAAATAAATAAAATCTTAAAAACAAACAAACTATGAACCTCCTAGAAGAAAACAGGGGAACAAATCTTCTTGACATAGGTCTTAGTAATGAATTTTTGGATATAATACCTAACGCACAAGCAATAAAATAAAAAATAAACAAGTGGGACTACATCAAACTAAAAAGAAACCATCACCAAAAGAAAGGAAACAATCAACAAAGTGAAAAGATAACCTACAGACTGGAAAAAATATTCACAAACCATATATCTAATAAATGGTTAATATCCAAAATATATAAAGAACTCATGCAACTTGATAGCAAAAACCAAATAAATAACAATTAAAAATGGGAGAAGGAGCTCAGTAGACATTATTCCAAAGAAGATATATGAAAGTCCCAGAGGTTCATGAAAAGATGCTCAACATCACTAGTCACTAGGGAAATGCAAATTAAAACACAATGAGATGTCATCTCATGCTTGCTAAAAAGTCTATCATCAAAAAGACAAGAGATACCAAATGCCTGTATGGATGTGAAGAAACTGGAACCTTGTGCATCGTTGGTGGGAATGCAAACTGGTGCAGCCACTGTGGAAAACAAGATGGAGGTTCCTCAAAAAGTTAAAAGTAGAACTACCATGTAATCCAGCAATTCTACTTCTGGAAATATATCCAAAAGGAACAAAAACAGGAACTCTAAAAGATATCTGCTCCCGATGTTTATGGCAACATTATTTATAATAGCCAAGACATGAAAACAACCTAAGTACCCATCAGTTGATGAATAAAGTTGTATGTGTATAAGAATGATAAGATAATATGTATATCTATACATATAGATAACATATCTATTACATATAATATATGCAATATATAATGTTATTTATAATATAATAATATATAATGGAATATTATTCAGCCATAAAAAATGAGGAAACCTTACTGCTTGTGACTCCATGGATGGACCTTGAGGACATTAGGTAAGTGAAGTAAGTCAGACAGAAAAAGACAAATATAATCTCACTTATATGTGGAATCTAAACAAAACAAAACAAAAATCCCACCATGCTCATAGAAAAAGATCAGACTTGTGCTTATCAGAGGTGGGAGCTGGGGAAAGAGTAGTTGGAGCAGAGGGTGGTCATAAGCTGCAAATCTCCAGTTGTATGCTATCTAAGTACTCGGGATGTAATGTGCAATGTGGCTACAGTTAACACCACTGGATGATATGTAGAAAAGACTAAGACTAAATTTGTTAGGACTAAATCCTAAAAGTTCTCATCGCAAGGCTGATGTTTTTTTCTTTTCTTCTGTTCTTTTTATCATATCTATACGAAATGATGGAAGTTAGCTGAACCTACCATGATCATTTCACAATATATGTAAATCAAGCAATCACACTATATGTATGCTTTAAACTTGTACAATAATGCATGTCAATTATTTCTCAATAAAAGTGTGTGTGGGAAATGTGGTACATATGTACAATGGGATATTATTCAGCCTTGAAAACAGAAGGGACACCAGTTATATACAACAACATGGATGAATCTGTAGGACCTGATATTAAGTGAAGTAGTCAGATACAGAAGAACTGATAGTATATGAGGTATCTGAAATGGTCAAACTCATAGGATGGGAGAGTAGAATGGTAGTTACCAGGGGCTGAGGGAAGGGGGAAATGCGGGTTGCTATTCAAAAGATATAAAGTTTCAGGTATGCAAAGTGAGTAAGTTCTGGAGATCTGCTGTGCAACATTGCGCCTTTAGTTAACTACACTGCATTGCATGCTTACAAGTTTGTTAAGAGGGTAAGTCTCCTGCTGTGTTCTTTCCATGGTTAAAAAGAAAAAATATATATGTCTAGTTTCCCGTTGTAAACTGAGCTAAGCTAGTTTGGCTGGTCAAAATCAGTAAGTCCTGTTATGTGACATGGATAGTCTCTGATTTGGAGAGTAAGGAGGAAGCTACATGTCTTTTGACCAGGTAGGATGTTCAAGTGAATGCAATGCTTGATCCACATTTTGTTACACAGATAATCATTTATCATCATCATGCACAGAACTGGCTCCTTTTGGAATCTAAGTTTTGTGCAATTCCTGCTCATTTTCTTTTTCATTTAATGACAAGTACTTGCATGAAAAATTCACTCCAATTCAAATGCAATGATATTCTGATGGAAGAACCAGTCAACTTTCTAGATAAATCAGGTTCAGAATTTTCCATTAAATGAAGTGGTACATTTTCAAGTGGAGATCTGCATTTATGGTGCTGCTCCAAGGTATGAAGTTTGTAAGCTAACCAGACCCTGTATCTCATTTGCACTGAAGAACAGAAAAGTTTGTCTAAATCTCTAACCAAACTTGTGTCTTCAGTATTTGTCATTTCAAAAAGAAAATTTAATTCTAAACCCAAATTATGCAAATTTTGTACCTTCTTGTGCAAATTTAGACAATGACTTGAAACATTTTCCATAGGTGTCTTAGGAAGGTGAATTGTTGAATAGGATACTTCAAATATTAAGTGACAGCCCCTGGGTTTAAATTAAAATTAACTTACACACATACACATTCTCCTGCCCCTACAGAATTATATTAAGCTAAATAATAGATAACAGTTCCTCAATAACACAAAGTTTCTTGTGCATCACAAGGCAAATAGACATGAACACCACTAACGATAGCAGGCGACAGCACATATACACACTGCTGATTGGACTATAGTTCAACTATAACATAGAGAAGAAAAATATGAAAGTCTGGCTGGATACAAAGCTGGAATTATGAAAGCTTTCAAAAAAGGACATGATATTAAATTGGTTCTTGCTTCATAAGTAGTATTTCAAAAAGGAGAAAAAGACAATTTCAGGCCAAGGGAATAATATGAATAAAGCAAAAGATACTAGGATTTCAAACTGCAACAGTGGTGGCGCGAGTGAAGATAGTTTCATAACATTTTCCTTTTTTTACAGCTTAGGGGAACAACTGACAAATAAAATTGTGTATATTTCAAGTGTACAGTGTGATGGTTTGGTATGTAACATACACACTGTGATATAGTTACCATAATCAAGAGGATTATTAAAACTCACTCTTTTTGTTTGGGATTGATCAATCTGGCCTTAGGGTTGGAACCTCAAAGCACTCCACCCATGGATCCTAATAAAGACATGTGCCCTGGGCTCTGTCCCGATCTCCCTCCTCAAGACATGCTGTCCTTCTTGCAGGAAGTAATTGGACTGCGAGTAATACACCTCTTCACTTCGATTCCCTTGTGGTCTTCTGCTGAACCATGGCTCACCGTCTGACACCCTGGAGCTCTACTTAGCAAACACTAATTTAACAAAGTCACAGTATTTCACTGGGCTACCTCCTTTATTAAAAGATGCAATTACTGAGATAAATGACAGGCGGATGTGCTTTCCCCACATTCAAAATGGTATTTCAAATGTATATATTTGTTTGCAAAGCATTTGAAAATTGCTATTCAGATTTTAATAGGCAGGTGGGCTATTCACACATTAACCCCCAGATCTCAAGGGACTGACTTGACAAAGTTGATTTCACACTCACATTATCCACCTAATGTGGGCTGAGGGCTATTCCACACGGAATTATGGTGTGGAATCTGCATGTCAAGTCTACCATCATGGGGCTACATTGCCTGGAACATAGGGCTTTCGGTGTCCAGGGAAGAGAAAGCACAGAGGGGGTGTACCCGTTTTAAATGCTTATTCTCACTGTCCAATGACCAGAACTAGTCATGTGTTCCTCTCCTAACTGTAACAGAGGCTGAGAAATGGGGAGCTGTAGATAAAATATTTGCTGAGCCATACTATCTATCACTGAGTTTTATGGGTAAAGCAGGAATTGATGAGAGTTGGAGAGAGTGTTCCATGCAGGGAATTCATTGTTCAAATCATACAGTTCAAGGGGCCATCGTATACAAAGGAAATGGCTCCTGGGCTCTCTAGAGAAGGGCACAACACTTTGAGGTTTGGCAGAATTTTGCCCCAGAGACGCTCGACCTAGTGCGATTTGCAACTGAGATTGACATTCCACTGGGAGAATTCAGCTCCTAGATGGAAGGCATGATTGGAAGTTAGCTTCAAAGTTAGGAATGGGCGTACCTCAGAGACTGTCAGGCTTCTGTCGACCTGTTCCTACTCTCACGCAGCACGCTCTGTGACCAGCCTCGTGTGCAGAGCCAAGAAGGCCATATGATAAGTGACCTGGAAGCTTTTAGGAGCTTCGTACGGAGTTAAGCCTTGTGTTTGGCTGCATGAACACTTTTTTCTTGTCAACTAATTTAATCACATTATGTAATTGCACCTTTTTGCTTAATTTCTGTTTTAGTTTTAGTTTCCTTTGTCAATCAACATATCAAAACTATATTTTAGGTCTTTGAAACTTCAAATATTTTCCCTATGTTCTTAGTAACTGATGATAAATGTGGAAAAAATATTCTGGAAGAAAATATATTCCTATAATTGTTTATGTGAATGAAAATTTAAAAAATAATTTTCAAGAAGCTTTTTATTTTGTGCGTGTTTACATGTGCACATTGACATCCACATGTCTACTTGCAAACAGTCCTTTCGGCCTTGAAAATCCTAGATCTTTCTGCTTTGTTTAAGCTTAGTACAGCTCTGAATGGCCTAGCATGACAGTGTTTGCAGAGCCATGCCCCTGAGCAGTTTTCATTTCATACATCATTTACAACTGGCCCAGGTGATCCCATATTTTCTGGACCTATATTCTTTCACCACAGAAAGTTAAAGTAAAGCATATGTTTATCTGTAAAAAAAAAAATCCAGACCAATCATGCACTGCCTCTTCTTTTCTAGCATTCTACTTCACCCCATCAGACTGCCAGCTATCTGGAAAAAAGAAAGGTTGATGCTCTTCCAAGATACAAACCAAAGTTCAGATTTCACTACAGCCGCTTGTTTATATGAAGGAATTCATCTCTCTCCTGCATTTTGACTTGCTGCCTGAAAACTATCACTGAAAAAAGAAAAGGTTGAGCGAGAAATACTATCAGGTCACTTTCCAATCAAACATTCCTGTGCCCGCGGTCCCATCGTTCAAGATAACGTCTTTCCAAGTCAACAACCTAGACTTACCAATACTGAGGGCGCTGCCTTTCCTTGTATGGCTGTAAGGATTTTAGTCTAAAAGCAAATTTTGGCAATTATGTAGAAGTGATGCATATTAGCAGTGAGACGCTTGGAGGGTCTATACTTCCTAAAACAGTCCCTTTCTTCATCTCATTCTCTTTATTTATATGTGCAATTAAACATAGTTTGGCTCATAGTGATTTGGTTAAAAAAAGGCACCATCATTTTAGAGGCTGTTCAAAGATTAGAGAGGCTGGTAGAGTATGTTGAAACTGCACAGTTCATAGATCTTTGTGCTATTTTTCTCTATGCTCTTATACTCGGGCCCCCTGATGACCCTGCAAGGTAAATTTATGAGATCTTGGATTAATCAGTGGTTTCTTCAATACGATACCTAAAGCTCAAGCAACCAAAGAAAAATAGATAAATTGGACTTTATTAAAATCAAAAACTTTTATGCTTCAAAGAACACTCTCAAGAAAATGAAAAGACAACTGACAGAGTGGGGGAAAATATTCATAAATCATAATCTGATAAAGGCCAATATCAAGAATATACAAAGAACTCTTACAACTCAACTATAAATGGGCACTAACCCCATTGAAAAATGCGCAATGATTTGAATAAACATTTCTGCAAAGATGAGGTGCAACTGGCCAATAAGCACATGAAAAGATGTTCAATATCATTAGACATCAGGGAAACGCAAATCAAAACAATAACGAGATCCCACTTGATATCTCACTGTTGGCTAGACTGTGTAGAAATCAGAACTCTTGGACGCTGCCGTTGGGAATGTAAATGGCAATCATTCTGACAAACAGTTTGGTAGTTCCTCAAAATGTTAAACATAGAGTTACAATATGACAACAGGAACAATTCTACCACTAGTTATATACCCAAGAGAACTAAAACTATTCAGACAAAAACTTACACAAGGATGTTCATAGCAGTATTATTCATAATATCCAAAAAGTAAAAACAATCCGAAGATTCCATCCATTGGTGAATGCATAAATAAGATGTAACATATCCATACAAGGGATTATTAAGCTATATAAAGGAATGAGGTACTAATTCATGCTACTACCTGAATGAACATTGAAAGTATTATGGTGAATGGAAAAAGCTAGGGAAAAATAAAGCCACAAGTGGTATGATTCCACCTCCATGACATGTCTAGAATAAGCAACTTTATAAAGACTAAAAATAGATTAGTGGTTGCCAGAGCCTGGTGGTAGAAGTAGAAAGAAATGGTACTCGCACATGGATATGAAGTTTCTTTTTGGGGTGATAAAATGTTCTGGAATTACGTAGTGCTAATGGTTACCCAATCTTGTTAATACATAGAAAATCATTAAATTTTACCTTTTAAAACAATGAATGTTATCGTGAATTGTATCTCAATAAAAATTAAAAAAACTAAAAAGACTTGACCCTGCCTGTCTAATTATTTACCTATCAATATCTGGTGTCTTGTGTAGTGCCTAATATTTAGTAGACATGTAATAAGGTTTTAATAAAACTGCATTGTCTGCTGACTTTTTTTTTTATCTTGTTTCCTCTGGTAGTGCCCCTTACACTGTGTTTTCAATCCCGAGATGTCCATTGTACCTTTCTCAGCCACTTTGGTCTAACCAGAATTTTTCTACCCCCAAAATTTTGTGTTTTGTACCTTTGATGTGCATTCTGGAAAAAGAAGGAAGGAAGGAAGGAAGGAAGGAAGGAAGGAAGGAAGGAAAGAAAAGAGAAGAAGAAGAAGGAGAAAAGAAAAGAAAAGAAAAGAAAAGAAAAGAAAAGAAAAGAAAAGAAAAGAAAAGAAAAGGGAAGGGAAGGGCAGGGAAGGGAAGGACTCATGCATTTACCTCATAAAAAGAAATTATCCTAATGTGTTCCTGGGAGTGGGCTCAGATTCCTTCTATCTAGGGGGTCTATCATTCTGTGATAATTCTGTCTCCAATTCAGAATTTCTACCACCCTTTACTCACTCAAAAAATATTATTAGAAAATCCCACCTGGATTAAGACCTAGATATATTGTCAAAGTTGCTGTGGCCTGGCCACAGATGGGCTAACAGTACAATCTCCAAGCATCAACAGTGCTGTCGCTGGAAGTGGAAGACTATAAGCAGGGAGAGGTGGAGAAAAAAACCAAAACAAAACATTAATCAAACAACAAGACCATATGCATACATTTCTTAACTGGAATCGGAACTGAAATTTTATTGCAAGCTGCAGCCTTGCTGAGAAAGACTTGAGACATAATAGCGTACAGAATTGGCTGGGATGTGGGGGTTAAGAAAGGAGCTGAGTCTCAGTAGTGGTTTCCAGCTAAGTTTCTTTCACCAAGATTTTATTACCCTGATGATTACTTATTCCAGAAGGTCATTTCAATATTCTTGGTCACCATTCTTGACCTGTCATTTGACAAAGTCGATTAAGAGAACTGACGTAAGGAACATTAAGCTCTAAAATCTACCAACATTCAGGGCACCTGGGTGGCTCAGTCATTTAGGTGTCTGCCTTTGGCTCAGGTCATGACCGCAGGGTCCAGGGATTAAGCCCCCACATTAGGCTCTCTGCTGAGCAGGGAGTCTCCTTTTCTGCCTCTACTGTACCCCCTCCTTGTGCTCTCTCCCTCTCTCTCAAATAAATAAAATCTTTTTTAAAAAGTTACTAACTTTCTTAATTTCACAAGGTTCTACTCCCCTCTCAGTCACTTTTAAGGTTAAAGTGTGGTTCAAGGCTGGTGACACACATAAAACCATTAAAGGAAATGTGAAGTTCAAAACTGTGAAGGGTCTGACATACCATGTCTGACACCCACCCGCTAGCTAACAGTTAGTGTGCTGGTCACACATGTATAGAAGGAGAAGCACCAGGCCTCTGAGTCAGAGCACCTTAGCGGACTGCTGTTCCCCACGGGACAATACGCTGAGGGCTTGACGCTACCTGTGTGTGTAGTGAAGGTTGACACCACACTGCTAACCACAAAAGTAGGAGACACGGAGCTTACATGGGTCCAAATCTGTTCCTTTTCCTTGGGTGGAGGGAGAGAGAGAGAGAGAAATAGAGAGAAGGGTTGGGGATGGTGGGAGAGAGAAAGAGACATCTTTTTACTCAGGAATCCTTTGCAGGGAAAAGGCAAGGTCCCCCTGCTGTGTAACACTTGGAATGTAAGCAAAAGGCTCTGGGGTAGTTAAGTGCCTTAAGTCCTAACGTCTGAGGCATGTTTACCATTCAAATCCTTTAACTTAGGTTACAAGTATTCTTTATTCAGAAAAGCCAGGCTTTTCAGAAATGTGAAAATGTGCATGGAGAGTTTTTCATCCACAGAAGGCATGAGGATTTCCTGAGATTTAAAATAAACAGATCACAGGGATTTGGGGTTGCTTTATTTGGAGGTAAAGAAAAAGAAAGGAGTTTGACTTTTTATAAACAAACTCAGTCCACTAGAGCCGAACCAAAAGCTGGTATTTTGCTGGGAAACACATGATAATGAAATAAATGATAATATTAATGGAATGCTCAGGAATTCCAGCATGTGAGTTACTGGCATCATCTCAGACACTACTTTTGTGATATGCTTGGAAACATTTTGTATGTATACACCTATCTGACATTTTTCACACCTAGTGTAGGAGTGCACCTGACTGAGGGCATACCATGTTTTTTCGTCTTGATGACTTATCCAGTGAGATGTCGTATTATATCTGATCTCAACTTCTATTTGGACATACCTCCCTCTGCTCCCTTGTCTTAGTGGCTCCATTTTGTATCACAAATAGAAACATGCAACATCTCTAGGAGAGCCAGATCTATCCAGGTCTCATTGACACAGTCTGTGCAGTTGCCGTTATCGGCGAGAGTCACACTGATGATGTAACTGATCAAGCTGCAGTACCATGTCTTGCCTGAAACCTTAACCCTATACTTAGAGATATTTTGATACATCCATTTCATACTTTCAGTGTTCTCTTTGAATACACTCATTACTGCTAGATGATTGACCTGAATCTTCTTTTTGGCTGCTGAATAGTGCTTGGCCTTTTTCAGAGGATCAATGCCCATACCTTTGGAGCAGATGTTAATGATGTCATTGCCATGCTAGTGGCACATTACTATGTATTCTTACTCATCCACTTGGGATTTAAACACCTCTCTCTTCCTGTTTTTGATTTCTGTGCTATTTTTGAGACGATACTATTCAGTCTTATTTTCATGAATCATTCCTGTTGCTTTGATTCTTCTCTTCTTTCAAGCTGCCATCAGCTTTCTACTGGTGGAGGCAACAACAAAACATAAATGATAAGGAGTATTGACTTTATTCCTGAAGAGTATTAGCAAATTTCATCATCAGACTCCCCCAAAACCCAAGATCCTTATTTATAGGAACTAGTGACAGCCTGGTAGGATTCAAACCAAACCAAGTAGCCAAGTTTAGTTACCCTACACCAAATTTTATAACCAAATTAAATTGGCTTTCTCTGCAGGGAATGCTTGAATCATTGATGCCTAAAACACTCATGGACCTGTCCAAAGTGCAGGATTCTTCTAGGGGTGCATGTGATTTTTACTCATTCTTGTAACGAAAGGTTCAATTCTTATAAATTTATTCATTTCCTCAAGATGGTTATCAGCAAAGTGGAGATGGCAAAGATCATTTCAAACCTGTCTCTCCAATGGCATTTGTGACTAGGCTGTGATGTATACCCAGAGAATTGTCTCAAAACAAACTCTTCTTCAGCTATAGAAGATATCTATTCAAAATCAAAACACCCAAAATCAAAACTTCAGTTTCTTGAAGCAAGCCTCAGGTATAGCTTTTTTTGAGTACCGTATTGATTTCATTCACAATGATGTTAATGGTTTCTTCATCCAGAAATAATTTAAAAAGTCCCTTGGAACAGAGATACTAACTGAATTTTTTTTTAATTTGAAAATCTGGCACGGATCACCTTGGAAAATCTGGGCTGATGTCTCTTTTGGTCTTCTGCAGAAGAACTCTTGACTCCTTTGGCTTCTTTCTTGCAGGTTCTGTTCTTGGGTCAGAGATCCTGCCACCTGGATGGTAGTCAATTGGAACTATGGTACCTAAAGTATGATCCTGGGCAGTTTGCTCACATTGCCTGCTCTCCCTCCTCCTGTGTCTTCCTCAGTGTGGTCTCCTGTGGTGTCGTCTGGGGGTTGGGAGGCTAGTGGTGATGTAGATGGACTGGTCCCCTGAGCTGGGGGCATTTCTTGGAGTGCATTCAGAATTATCTATCAGCTTCACAGGTCAGCCAGAAATGATGGCAAGGCTTGCGGGTGATAGGTCCTTGAAATACAGGTTGTAGATTATCATGGAAAGAGAGGTGAGCCAGAATTGGGTAAAACAGATATTATTTTTTAAGGGCTACAGAGAACGCTGGTCTTCTGAAGGCCCAGCACATTGTTGCAATACTTCCATTCACAATCATCCCTTTGTGGGGCACCTGGGTGGCTCAGTCAGTTAAGCAGCTGCCTTTGGCTCAGGTCATGATCCCAGCAACCTGGAATCGAGCCCTGCGTCAGGCTCCCTGCTCAGTGGAGAGCCTGCTTCTCCCTCTCCCTCTGCCTGCTCCCTACTTGTGCTCTCTCTCTATCTCTCTGTCAAATAAATAAATAAAATCTTTTAAAAAAAAGAATCATCCCTTTGGTTGCTTCTGATTTGAAATCTCCATTACAGATTCAAACTTATCAAGGCAGTTCATTTATTTAAAACTTTAATCACCATGTCTTATACATATCTCTATACCAAAGAGTTTATAAGAGTTCAGGTAAAAGAAACTGAATGTCCTGGAAGATCAGGATAAATACAGTAGAATATACACAAGTATAGACCAGAATACAGTGAAAGTTTGAGTGTGGGTATAGACTTGAGTTCACAAGTTTGCATGGAACACAGGTTTAGGGCGATTGGGAGATCTAGTCAGTTCCTAGAAACATTAGGTCATGTTATAGGGAAAGAAAGGCATCTTGGTTATTTCTCACGAAATTGCATCCTTCTTCAAAGCCTGACCTAAATCCAATCTGGCAGGGCGCCTGGGTGGCACAGCGGTTAAGCGTCTGCCTTCGGCTCAGGGCGTGATCCCGGCGTTCTGGGATCGAGCCCCACATCAGGCTCCTCCACTGTGAGCCTGCTTCTTCCTCTCCCACTCCCCCTGCTTGTGTTCCCTCTCTCACTGGCTGTCTCTATCTCTGTCAAATAAATAAATAAAATCTTTAAAAAAAAATAATAAATAAATCCAATCTGGCCTACCAAAACAAAAGTCTATCCATCAAACACTGTGAGTTTATAAGAAGAGTGAAATACAAAATCATCTCCCTAGGGGTAAAGTCAGGGTAATTGGCCAAAGAAGTCTGTTTTGTAAAAATGACAATGAAGGGCAATTTTTAAATAAATTGCCTCTTTTCCTTTCTTTCCTTCCCTCCCTCTCTCCTTTCTGTGTGATGTATGATCATGGGCAACTCTCTCAACCGTTTTGTGTTCTTCCACCTGGAAATGCTGGAATTAAACTATAGGACTTCTAAAACTCCTTTCAATGCTAACATTCTACATGTACATGGGAAAATTAGGCATCGGTCCATTTTCCAATAACCCAGATTTGAATAGACGAGAACTAATGAATTGAATACCGGACTGATAATACTCTAACTATACTTAGAATTGATTCCAGAAGGTCTCATAGTAGGTATTGTGAGATCTGGGCTATTTTAACAAAATAAGGGAGAAAGATGAAGGGATTCATCTCTATATTTTGCAATATGTTGCCTTTATTTGAAAGAGCTTTCAGTGACTTCTCATACTTTTCCTTTCCAAAGATAGGTCCCAAGCAAAACTAAACATTTGGAAAAAGTATTTCACCATCTCACAAAAAGGAAGGGGGTGGGGGGACTCATTGCTTTTCACAGATTTTCTCTGGGAACAGAATTTCACGACAAATCTACAATCCATCCTGATTTAAGAAAGAAAGAAAAATATATATATATTATATATTATGATATAACATATCATAATATATAATATATATATCATATATATTATATATATGATATAATATATCATTAATTATTTTCAAGCACTTACTAGGTAGAGATCACTGCAAAGGGAAATGGAAGGAACACGACAGGTCATTAAAGACAGCCCTGCCTTGAAAGTCCTCAAGACCCATTTGGAGAGAGAAAACACGTTCATAAAAAATAGCAAACAATACATCGTGTGGGGCGTGACAATAAGCCCCCTAAAACACACAGAAACAAGCCACACAAAAATGGGAGGTGGGGCACTCTAGATTCAGTTACTCCTGGCCCAAGGTTTTCAGCAAAAGACAGAGATTGTGGAGACAAAAATATTCTGCACAGTATGAAAACCCCCCACAAGAAATCTCTAACCTCTCTTCTCCTTCATCACCCTCCATGACAATGCCGACAATGAATCACATCTCTCCAGAGCTTCAAACGTCCTTGCCAGAGTTACAGTAGTTGCGGAAGACTTACCTTCAGGGGGACGCGGCGCCGGAGCCACGGGATTACTGGCCGCAGCCGCCCGCCCCGCCCAGCCCAGGACCTGCGTGCAGTACAGCGGAGGGGCGTGGTCAGAGCGGAGCACCTGACCCCCTCCCAGCAGACAAAGTCCTCTCCAGAGGGTTTGAATTCAAAGAGAGAGGGAAGAGCTCAGCTGCCAAAGGAAAACCTTCTGATTGTTACCAGCCAAGGGAAAACAAAACGAGGTGTGCAAGTCAAAAGTTCTTCCTTCTTTTTCTTTCTTCCTTCCTTTCCTTCTTTCATTCTTTCCTATCTTCCCTCCGTCCTTTTTTCCTCCCTCCCTTCCTCTTTCCCTCCTCCTTTCCTTCCTTCCTTCCTTCCTTCCTTCCTTTCTTCCCTCCCCCTCCTTCCTTCCTCCCTTCCTTCCTTCCTTCCTTCCTTCCTCCCCTCCTTCTTTCCCTCCCTTCCTTTTTCCTTTCTCCCCCCCCCCCACTTCCTTCCTTCCTTAAATTAATTTAAAAATCTCCCAGTAATCCATAGGTAGAGGGAAAAAAGGCAGCATTTCTTAGGTAGTTTGTCATTTCAGACAAGCCAGCCTCTTAGGCCCCAAGCACCTTCCCTGCACGTCCAACAAAGCCAGCCAAAAAAACAAAGGTAAAGAAAATTGAATGCTTTTGAAGGTCAGCAAGGCCTATCAGGGAGGCACTAAGAAGACATCAGCAGCTTTTAAAATGCATTCCTGAAAGCCATGCACTCCTTACCTCACAGAAGGCTGAAAAAGCTCTTTGAATTCCATGGGAAAAGAAGCCCTTATTTCAAAAATAAACTTTGAAGTTGTTTGAAGATGAAAGAGGAGACTTGCCTCTGAGCCAGAGCTGAAGCAGTGGGGAGGGACTACCGGTATTTTGAAATGTGCTTCAGAGAAACTTATTAGAATTTAAAAGGACTGTGCAAACAGATCCCCTAGGGCTCTGTCCCCCTGAAAGTATGTGACAGGGTTTTAAGAGCATAACCAAGGCTAAGGTTGATGCGGGCTACTATCAAAGTCTTATTTGATTATACAAAATGATTTCTCATTCAACTGAGAATATAAAAAGCAATTATTTCAGAAACTTACCTGTGAACTGAACTCGACTCACTCTCCGAGTGTGATTTAATATTAGCGAGACAAGAAGGGGGCTGCACTGCATCTAACATGATCATGGTACACCCAATACATTACAAACAGTGTTCCTTGGACGGTCCTGTGCTTTGCCTGTTGGTTCCATCTGCAACCATCCTGACTTACAAAATGATAAATAGAAAACGAGCCTTTTGTGATCAGTTATCTTAGGAATCATAAAAGCTCTTTGTAGAGGCTCTCATTAATTAATTGAGCACTTACTGTAACTGAACTCAAGGGGTTCACCAAATGCGGGACATCAAATTGAACACAACCCAAGGAAATGTTGAAAGCAAACAACTTTTGCTTGAAGATTTTATTTATTTATTTTAGAAAGAGAGAGAGAGACTGTGCATGCTCAAGGGGGGGAGGAACAGAGGGAGAGCGAGGGAGAGATTCACAAGCAGACCTTATGCTGAGCACAGAGCCCGATGCAGGGCTCCATCGTGACCCTGAGATCATGACCTGAGCCAAAATCAAGAGTCAGATGTTTAACCGACGGAGCCACCCAGGTGTCCCTCAAAGCAAGGAACTTTTGTTTACTTATTACAAATAACGAGACAGGGAGATAGTTCTCAAAGCACCATCTCCCTGTGGGGTTCGTACAGGCAGCTTCTATTCAGTGGCCTAGCGGTGGGGGCGGGGACAGGGAGCTGGTACAGGCACGTCTGATTCAATTGCACTTGTGCAAATGTCAACATTGGTAGTGCATAGGTCGTGTGTTCAAAAATTAGGGGAAAATTCTGCCCACAGGAGGAGATCTTACTGTTATAATGAGCCAAAGTTCAGTTCAGGGGGTTTTCCACACAGGTCCTCAACTCCAGTCTGGCTCAAACTGACTCATGTAAGGGGCTATCAGGGAACTCTTGGTTCCATAAAACAAAACATATTCCTTCCCTTCCTTCCCTGCTTTGTCCCTTACCCTCCTCCCTTCTGCTGGTAGGTTTCACCTAATAGCTTTGAGTAACTTTCCATTGTATCCCGGCTATGTTTTAGACCATATATATTGATATAATAAATATATAAAATATATATATATATAAATTTATACCTATATATACACTAAATATCTACCTATATACTGTATACCAAATATGTATAAATACTATATACTAAATAATATATACCATATACTAAATATATATAAGTACTGTATACCATATATTAAATATATACCTATATAATAAATATATATAAATATATACCTATATATACTAAATATATACCTATTTATACTGTATATAAATATATACCTATATATACTATATTCTATGTACTATATTCTAATATATATGTATGTGTGTATTTATATATATCAATATAGATACTATATTCCAGGTAAAAATACATACACACATATAAACATGTATATATTCCCGCCTCATGCCAATCTTGAATGGTAGATGTTATCAACACTATTACACAAATGAAGAAATTGAGATTCAGTGAGATCAAACAATTCCTTCTAATACAATCAATTATAAGGAATGAGATTTTAATCCAGCATAAATTTACCCTTAAATTTCATAATAATGCCAGCAGATTAAAGATGAAAGATCAGAATCTGTCGCTATACCCACCTTCATCTCTCAACAGTGCACCACACTGTTAAAATGCCGAACTGGTCCACGTATTAAAGATTATCATGCACAGAACAGAAAAGTCATCATTTCCCACCACTAATCTGACCGATGAGAGCTGCCAGGCAGAAAGTAGAGAGACTCGTGTGGATGAGGCCACAGAAATAAGGGATTAGCACCAACTGGGTCCTTAGTATATCAGCAGTAAACCATTTGGGTGGCTGATTTTACTTTTATTTTTTTTGCTTTGGCAAAACACAGAAATAGCCTTATAATGAATAGTTTTAGGAGGAATTCAATGATATTTAAGTATATTTGAATAATGTCCCTAGAATTCTTGGAATATTTTTCAACATATTTCTTCCTTCTCTGTAATTTGCGTTTTGGTCCCACAGCCTTTACCATGTTAGGACGGGCCCATGAGGGCAGATTAGGAAAAAAGGAAGATGTGCCCTCAGTGAAGGGGAAGTAGAAGAAGGGTCGAAGGAGGAATTTAGAGGACAAGGCATGACACGTGAGTGGTCTAGCTTCTCAACGTTGAGGGTTAAAAACCCCAGAAGAGGATTCAAAGCAATTGATGCGTTCTGAAGGAATCCTAGAGAAGGTCTTGCTCTTGTTTCTCAATGCTCATCTTAGAGAAAGTCCAAGCTCCTGGAGGGAAGCCTTGTACTCGGCATGGTGCAGGAGCCAGCCACACGCTGCTGACCAAAAGATGGATTTGAAATAACTTGGGGAAAATGAAAGTGGATTCATGGGAAGCTTCCTAGAGAACTTGCAACCCAGAATCCAGCCCAGAAAAGAGAAAGGAGCAGAGAGGTCTAGGACTCCAAGGATCAGTTCACTCTCCGAAGCCTCTGGCTACAGTGGACATGGACCTTAGGGCCAGAGGCTGTGGTACAGCACAGGGACTTCAAAGGTGTATGCAGCATAATTTGCAAATGAAGCAGGAGTCACAAGACACACAACTCAGGAAACATCACCCCAAGATTTCTTGGTGACCATAAAGGTTGAGGGACATATTCTAGGAGACAAGCAAGGATCCAAAGAGCATCGACTGGAAGCATAATGGGTCTCCCTCTCTGATACCAAGTTTGATTTTATTAACCTTTCTCTCACTGCGAACCCCACATTTTACTCATACTGTGTTCAATTTTTTGTTCCATGTAAATGTCCATATATGAAGAAAATCATAAGTGAGGGAATACTACATTTATGTTGTAATATGCGCTTGTAAAGTGATGCTATATGCATCAATTAGGTGTGCAACTTTCCTTTTTTGTGATGGGAATACAACCCTCAGTGTAATAGTTAACCAAACTACCGTGCTTCAGCCCTCACGTGCTTTATTGCCAAAGGTTCACCCAACCTTCAGGAATTAAAACATCATCATTCTCCCCCTAGTCCTGTAAGTGGAACAGCTGCTGTGTATCCTTGTAAGAACACAACGAGATATTTTATCACACTGGCACAGCTTTGTGAGGTAAGTATTGATGTAATTAGATGACAAAAGTAGATGTTCAGCTATATAAAAGGGGAAGTTGACATTATTAAGTACAAGCAGTGTGCTGGATACTTTGCATATTGAATCTTACTGACTTTTAGAAAACAGATATCATGGCCTCCGTTCCAAGATGTGGAAACAGATTAGTAACTCAGGGTCACAAAGAATTTACAGAGCAAAGATATGAACGTAGGTCCGTGACACATGGTAAGCGCCAGTTTCCGGGATGCTTTGACGCCTCTTTAATGAAGTAGCCAATGGTGATGACTGGTTTCCTATTACACTTGTTCAAACCTGAGTATCAGACAGACAATTAACAAATAATTGTTACAGATATCCCACTTCGATTGAAAACTATTTCATTAATGTTACTTAAAAATATATAAATAATAATGACTCAAACTATTAATGTCTATATGGCTTATCCAACTGTTAAAAGCAAATAACAATATATTAAATAAAAACGACTGAAAACAGAACATTCAATGAACTACTTTAGTGTCATCATTGATGTCACACATCAGAAACCGAAGAGACGCTTGAAATACAAATGGGAGACTCAGTGCTAAGAGACATGGTCTGAGTCCATTGTGCCTCCTGTGGCCATCTGAAGACTCCACATTACACCATGAACTCCATGCCAACTACAGAAGGCCTCTCTTCAGATGGCAACCAAGCAGATGTCATCATGGCTATCACTGTCCTCTGCAGGTTATGACAAATGATCATACTTGGTGTTGATTCAGCCTCTGATTTTTTGTCACAAGCCCGCAGCAATTAAAGAACAGTATTCCACAGCGTTGTATAGTTTCAAGATGCCAAGCAAAAAAAATCTCAATTTATTAAATTTAGAAACTGAAGTCTTAAATCTGTAAAAAAAATTCAATTGTACATAGTTAGTGGGGAAAATTATCTTTCTAACTGCTAAGATTAGTCAGAATGTATATGAAGGTAAATGGGATAGTTTTGAGTATTTTTCACATTAAAATATATTAAATTAATAATGGTGAAATATCCTGACAATGTATTACATATATTTTAGTATTTATTTACAGTACCTTCACCTGGTAATTCAATATTTGCATGAGTGCACACATAAATGATCATAATTTGTGTATGAAAGAACACAAGATGTTCAAATTATTTTCTAATTTATTGATTATTATTAAAATGTACATGCACACAACCTATAAAAATATCCTAGCTGGGTTAACTCTCTCCTGTGTAAAAGTTAACTTCTTAGAATGATATATGAAGACTCCAAACTGCGGATTCTATATGGACTTCCAATCTTCTAGAATTCTTCAATCGGCCCTTTATTCTTTACTAATACCAAACCCCTTGCACTTCTCTGCACTTGAGATATTATTGCGAGAGTCCCTATCTTTGTACATACTGATTCTTCACCTGCAATACCCTCTCTTTCTCTAAGGCTTTGTTAACTCCATCTAGACCAACCCAGATGTCTGCTTTATAGAAATTTATTTCATCATCCCCCAAACCAGGGAAGATTGAGTGTTTCTTGCTTTGTGATACTCTTACCCTTTGTACTTTCCTACTTTGCAGCATTGCCCCCCCCAATGCCTTATACTTGTTTGCCCACTTGACCATCTTTCCCATGAGGCAGTTTGTTCCTTAAAAATAGAGACTATCTTTTTCATTTGTGCCTCCATGGCGCTTAGTACAATGTATGGCACAGAGTAGATGCTCATTTAATGGTGATAGAGTGGATGGACATGCTTGCTTCCACGAAGACAAATCAAAGAAGGTATGGGTTTACCAATAAGAAGCTCAAATCTAAATTCTTTAAGAATTATACCCTTGCTGTATTAGCAAAGACAGATGCCTCAACTGAGTAAGACTCAGAACAGAATTGCTATGTATACTTGAAGATGAAAGCTATGGGTCATAAAATGCTTTATGTTGGAGAGATACTGTACAGCAAAATGGATTATGCAAAAAATGAACTTTATCATCTCCACAGCCTCTATCTTGGGCAAAAAAATGTAAAATGCAAAACAGACATTGTAATGACAATGAATCAGAGAGAGAAAAAAACCAAGATAGAGAATTGTGTGTGTGTGCACGCATTTGAATAATTTGGAGAACTTTTGAGAGGCTCGCAGTGCATAAAATATCTATTACGACTCAACAATGCTCTCATTTAGCATGAAAAACGCAATCTCTCGGTGTTATGCTGCCAATATGGTGGTGCTCAAGTGGGAATACACAGATTGTCAACACTGTGGTTATTCACGTCTGCAAACCAGCCAAAGATAAAACATGTACAGAACGGGAAGGATTGAGTTTGGGGATTCTACAAAACTATCTTTGCTCGCTCACTGAATAAAACTGGTTGTGTAAAAACACAGAAGCCATGTAAGTCAAGTTGGGAAAGCAACTCAAAGCAGATTTACAGAAGTTAAACAAGGAGCCTTTGGAGGGAGAATATTTCAAAGCAATCTGCTTAGTGAATTTTACAGCCGGGGGGCCTGACATCTGTAGACAGCCAAATGCCTGTAGGAAACTAATGAGGAGAACATACAAATTAACAGCACACAATCTGAATCAATAGCATTCCTTGAGAGATGTAAAAACATTATCAAAAGGCAAATGGGGTGAAAGTGATGAAAATTATTCCAGCAATCTCAAATGTATTTTTCTCTACACTTATGCTATGGGGATATAAATATCTCCTTTAGAGAAGTTGACACTTCTTTTTCTTCTGTAATAAAGATGATATAGTAAAGAACGGGCTCTGGAATGAGATAGACCTGGGCTCGATCCCTTGTCCTCCCCACTATAAATTGGGTGTCTCCCTTGAGCCACTCATACTCTCCTGGGCAGAGAGAACAAAATGACCCCTTCCTTTCAGTACTGTTGTAAAAAATTAGAGGTAAAATTTGCAGCATTTCAAACACAGTAAATGAAACTCAAACACTCAAAACCCAGTAACTGTTAATAGAACAATCTTCATTATTCTAAGAGAGTTTAAGAGTGTTCTGTTAACAGGGTCACCAAGAGTTGCAAGTCCTTAGCCTAAAGCACCTATTTTTTTCTTGGTGAACTGAAACAGCAGAATGTAATCTCCCAGACTTGCCTAAACTGTCCATTCTCCTTGTTAAATAACTTAAAGAATATTCATTTCCAAACTTGTTTGTGTTTATGCCAACTGATCGGCGACATTTGACTTGGTCCTCAATTATGTTCTTATTTCCTTGTTCCCTTTTTTGCTTGGCCAACACCTAAATCCTCTCTTTGTCGTGCTATATTGGTGGTCTTTTTTAAAGGACCCTTGATATTCACATTACTTCTACTAACTTTTATAATAAATAGCCACTGACGACGATAATTCAAGACAAGCTACCCACAAACAAGAGTGATTTTAATTCTTTACTTGTATCAGTGAAGACTTTTAATTTGTCAAAGGCTGTTCTTATCTATTTTCAACATGTAAAATATGATCCCAAATAGCTGCACTTCCCGCTGGTGTCCATTCCCATCTCCTTTCTTCACTTGAGCGTGTTCACCTTAGAAGGGGCATGTTGCCAACCAGGATTCAGTGGCAAGGTGGGATAGTTTCTAAAATGACATTTTGCTTGCTTTGAAGGTTTAAGTTTTCTCTTCCTCTTAGAGGTCTAACCATTTGTGAAGCATGATTGACCTTGAAATTTTTTTTTTTTTTTTTGGAAAATTTTCACCCCCAAACTAATTGGAATTTATTAACTACTTTCTACAGTTCTTGTCTGTAGCTCTTGCATAGTACTTACTGTGTACGGCAAAGTATCTTTCTCAGTGCGTGCTCGGTGTTGTTCTTACATGCTGCTTGCTTCTCTGGGGAAAGAAGTCTTTAAGTTCCCAGGGACTGATTAGTCCAATTCCACTGCTTTTTTAGGATGATGATGGTGATGATGATGATGATTGTGTTGTTGGATTATTCTATAAGCAAGCTCTAAACTTTTTCCAGAAGTCTCAGGAATCTATCTCATATTACTCTTAAATATATGATTACATGTTTGTGTGTGTTTAATTTGTTGTTTAGATTTATTTAAAGCAAATCAATGATAATAATAAACCATTTGGAACATACAAAAATACACAAAGGGCCATGAAGCTAGTGCATAACTCCCATAGATGACCATTCTTAATTTTTACATGGGTATATAAAATATAAAGTGGTATATTTCATATATATGTGCATATGTGTATATATATGCATATATATATATATACATTTAATGAAACAGTGATTGCTTTTTATACTGTTTGTAACTAGTATTGCAGTTGTTGTTTTGAAAACACATTACTGTTTGAAAACAGTAATGGTACAATATCAATAATTTGTTCTTAAAAACACAACTTTTACTTATTTTTTTTTTAAAGATTTTATTTATTTATTTGACAGAGAGACAGCCAGCGAGAGAGGGAACACAAGCAGGGGGAGTGGGAGAGGAAGAAGCAGGCTCACAGCGGAGGAGCCTGATGTGGGGCTCGATCCCATAACACCGGGATCACGCCCTGAGCCGAAGGCAGACGCTTAACCGCTGTGCCACTCAGGGGCCCCTAAAAACACAACTTTTAGTGATTGCTTATTTTATTGTATAAATCCACTATTGTGAACTGAATTAGTCTATTCAGTGTGGGTGGGGAAAGCACATTCTCTCCTGTCACTCGTGAAGGACATTTCTCCTGCTTAGCCTCAATGGAGGAGGCACATTGATAAGAACATTTTCAGTCTCCGTCTCCCAAAGGTTAATTATTGGGTCCCGATTTTCAGTAAGTGGGGTCATGGTGTTAAAGGTTATTATTTCTGGAAGGAATTGATTCTTTTTCATTTTGATCTTGCAGAGTCCACTGGCACATTTTCTTTGAGTTTCCTCGCTCTAAGCACTTTGCTATAAAAACCTGAGGCAACATCCTTCTACAGGGGTGGGAAGTTTGGCTATGTCTGTAGTTTTTTGTCTACAGCCCAGGGGTAGGTATTTCACGAATTGCTCTCCCAGGCTATTCTGAAGACCGGGGTTAATTAGAAACTAAATTCTCCAATCTGGTTATTATCTGAGAGCTCTGCATTTAGAGGGGAGTGGTAAGAAGTCATCTTTTCAAACATTGCTAAGGATAATATTTTGATCTCTGTTAACAAGTGATTATTTGGTCTGTTGTAGTAGAATCAGAAGAAGGGACTTTCCTTTCCAGCATATTGATACAAATGGATATCAAAAGGCAAACTTGGAACCCAATGTCATAGTTCGAATTATTTTATGGTGATGATGTGGTTTTGGAATATAGTGAGGCTCGGTGGGGTGGAGTCCAGAGCCTACGACCAAGAAAGAGTCTTTGGTGCAAAATGGTGGTTTATTAAAACGTGGGGACAGGACCTTCGACAGAAAGAGCTGCTGCCCGGGTTGTGAGGGGTGGCTAATTGTATACTATGGGGCTGGGGGAGGTTAGGAAACCCAGAGGTTGAGAAAGTACTTTCATATGTTAAAGAAGACTGCCAGGATACCAGAGGCCTTGCCATTGTCAAGTTAAGGTTGTTTTTCCCTCTAGCAAGGCATTAACATGAAGATAGTTGAGAGCTTCCTGGAAGAATGTCACACATGCCCCACCCAAGAATGGGGGGGGGGGTTGCAAGGTGTCAGCTTCTTTGACTTCAGCCAGCCTTCTGCTCCCTCCTAAGTGATATGATTTATAAACAGCAAAACACACAGATTTAAGAATACAGTTCAAGGTACCCATCTGAAAACTCCCACCAAAATCATCGTAAAAATGTCCTTCATGATCACTTCCAATAAACGTCCTGCCTACAACAGGAAGCTATTTTTCTAATTTCTATTGCTAGAAATTAGTTCCACTTTTTCTTGGATTCATGTAAGTAAAATAAGATACTGTATACTGTTTTGTGTGTCGTCTTTCACTCAACTTTGCTGAGACGTATCCATGTTGTTGGATGTATCAGGAGTTTATTCCTTTATTCCATTGAATATGTGAAAATTAATCCATTTTTTGTTGGTGAAGAGGGAAACTGCCCAGAGCAGTCTCAGGCCAGGGGGCCCCAAAAGATGGAAAGCTACTAACAATAAGCTAGAGATAACCAGAACCCCTAAGGGAGCCACTTCTGCTTCTGTAAACAGGCTTCCCGCCACAGGCTCTCTGCACTGCTGTTCCCGCCTAAAGCAGCCCCCACTCCCCCAGTTCAAACCCACCTACCAGCAGTCAGCATAGCCCTTGGAGCCTGACTGCCTGCAGTCCCCTATAAAAGCCCTGTAACCCTGTTGCCTGGGGCCCAGAATTTGCAGCAAGAGCTCATCTGTGTCCGCAGGCATAAAATAAATCCGAGTTCTCCTACTGCTCTGAGTGTCACTTGGTCTTTCGCCAGTCTGATTCTTATTTTTCCGCAACTTTGGTGTATATTCGTGGTATTTCTAGTATATTTCCGTGCATGTCTTTAATAGATTTTTTTTTCATAGTTCTGGATAAAGACTTAGAACTGAAATTGCCAAGGGGTGCCTGGGTGAGTGGCTCTGTTGGTTAAGTGTCTGCGTTTGGCTCAGGTCATGATCCCAGAGTCCTGGGATCCAGCGCCTCATCAGGGTCCCTGCTCAGTGGAGAGTCTGCTTCTCCCTCTGCCTGCCACTCTCCCTGCTTATTCTCTTTCTTTCTTTCTGTCAAATAAATACATAAAATTTAAAAAAAAAAATAAAAAAGAACTGGCATTGCCAAATCATAGGGTAGTTGTTGTTTTAACTTCCTTAGAATTTGCTACAATGTTTTCCAAAATGATTGTAACATTTACATGGCTGCCAGCATGAATGAGAGTTCTGGTGGCTCCAAATCCTCATGAATATTTGTCAGTTGTTTTTATTCAAGTCATTCTAGTGTGTGTAAAGTGGTATTTCATTGATTTTATTGTGGTTTTAATATGCATCTCTATAAAGATCAATTATGTACGGTAGAAAGAATTGAAGGGAATTTATATTATTGTAACTAGAAGACACTGAGAATGTAGAGCCTAGAGAGGTTAATAACTAATTGTATGTAAAACACAGGAGAGACCAGAGCTGATGTCATATTAGTGTGAAATCTTTTTAATGGACTAATGACTAGAAAGTAACGTATTAGCCACTCTTTGAGAAGATAAATTATAAAGCCAGACATGTGAGTAATTCCTTAAAAACAGATCAATGTTATTTAAAGGGGAACTTGGAGCAAATAGCTTGGAACTAAACATATTTTATCTGTGTAGGCCCTAGTTTTAAATCCAGTCTTAATGCTATAAAAATGATAGCCTAAAATGAGATTTTATTTTATACATACCATTAAAAACCTCAGCAAAATATTTGATTTTTGAGATGGCTGTAATTTATTTTCTCTTGGCTTCCTGCTCAGTTGTTTGCAATAAGCCTATCCCAAATACAAATACTTCTGACTGTTTTTAATGCAAGATTCAACGTGAAGCTTTGTTTTTTTCACAATACTCTATCCAGATTGCATTCAATTAGGAAGTGATTATGTAGTAAAAACATTGACACAAGGAAGCTCATTTTATAATTTTTCTTCCAAATGAACTTTGAAAACATATGTGAAGATTACAGATGGGGAAATGCAAAAATTTTGTGTATCTCTGATTATACACTGGGTGGCGTGCCCGTGTGTGTGTGTGTGTGTGTGTGTGTGTGTGTGTGTGTCTAAGGAGGGGTATCCATTAAACCTTGAGGATGGCAGGAACCATCACCTATGTAGGTTTATCAGTCCAATAAATCAAAATTAATGATTAATTAGCGAGCTGTGAGGTGTCAAGGGATACTTAGGTTCTTCGTTCGTGAAAGGACAAATATGAATAAGGAGATTATCAGATGGAAAGGGAAGAGTCATGCAATTGGCTTTTTGGGGAGGTGGGGCAGTGTATGATGGTTTTTCCTTTCAGGATGGGGAAATAAGCAATTTTAGATGGAGACCAGATACATTAAATGCTAAGACATGATTTAGGAGTGAAGACACTGGAGGAGAAAATAAGAATGGTTTTGAGGACACATACAGAAGGCACTTGGGAAGGTGTTTGGTAGCTTGTGAGTACGCTATTTTGACAATGTTTTTGTAACATATAAATGAATATTGTATGACTAGTTTTTATTTCTGTGGCTATTACCAAGATGATTTTCCAGTAAAACAGCCGAGAATGAATTTATAAATAAGAACTCAATGTTTTATTTTATGAAATGTGTATGTATATATACATTTATTTATTTATACCAAGAATTTTACATATGGGGGCACCTGGGTGGCACAGTCGGTTAAGGGTCCAACTGTTGGTTTCGGCTCAGGTCATGATTTCTGGGTGGTGAGATGGAGCCCCTCACTGGGCTCCACACTTAGCATGGAGTCTGCTTGAGATTCTCTCTCTCCCTCTCCTTCTGCCCCTCCCACTCGTGCTCTCTCTCTCTCAAATAAATAAATCTTTTAAAAAGAATTTTGTGTATAGAATTGTTAGAAGCTTAGCATATCTATATCTATATCTATATCTATATCTATATCTATATCTATATCTATATCTATCCTGGATAGTTTTAGACTGAAACTCATAGCTAATGTTTGTCTTTTATATAGACAGGTATCTATATAAATAGTCAATGGTGATTAAAAAGATGAGTTTGATTCTTTTGTGTTTAGCATAGCGCATATTTTCTCACCTTTAGTCATTATAATCTGAAATATTGACATATATTGATTTTATTAAAAAGATAAACAGATAGCATGTATTGCTAATTTGTGTCAAAGGAATCAATGAGGTGGCCCAATATAAAATTACAGTTGATCTTTAAACAATGCAGGGGTTAGGTGTATCGAGACCTTCCACACAGTCAAAAATCCACATATAACTTTTGAATCCCAAAAACTTAACTACTAATAGCCTGCTATTGATTGGAAGCCTTACCAATAACAAAGAGTCAATTAACACATATTTTGTATGTTATATGTATTATAAACTGCATTCTTACAACGAAGTAAGCTCGAGAAAAGAAAGCGTTATTAAGAAGATCATAAAGAAGAGAAAATAAGTTTGCAGTACTGTAGTATAAAAAATTCACATATCAGTGGACCTGCATAGTTCAAACCCATATTGTTCAAGGGTCAGCTGTAATTCAAAGGCACAGTGGCACTGTCTTTTTGGATAACTTAGGCAATTCAACTCTTAGATATCTGGAACTCTCGGCTATGTAAACTATTGTGATGTAAGTTATATACTAACTTATTTCAAAACCATTGGGACAGGGCACCTGGGTAGCGCAGTCGTTAAAGCGTCTGCCTTCAGCTCAGGGCGTGATCCTAGCGTTCTGGGATCAAGTCCCACATCGGGCTCCTCTGCTGGGAGCCTGCTTCTTCCTCTCCCACTCTCCCTGCTGTGTTCCGTCTCTCTCTGGCTGTGTCTCTGTCACATAAATATATAAAATCTTAAAAAAAACCAAAGACCATTGGGACAGAATTAAGTCATATTTTCAGGTCATGAGTTGGATAGGAGGTTATTCCCACTTGCAGACCAGAGTAGGAGCTCCTTAGATCCCCTTCCCCTCAAAGTTACAAAGTCCATGTCTGAAATGCCATTCATTCGCTTATAAATCTCAAATTCCTTCAAAGCCTGTATACTTTTGTTTTGCATAAAATACTTCATTATTTGGTAAACTTAAAAAGCCACATTCAAATGACAAAATGTAAGACTATAGATACATTAGAAAAATAGTAAAATCAAGTACCTGTCTATACTGCATATGAATTTACAAGTATCTCAAAATAAAAAGTTCAATTAAAAGCTGTTTAGTAAAGGAGGTAATAAATGAGAAAACAAAACCAATGAAAATCAAAATTATCGTAAACAGCACAATAAAAAAGCTGACATAAAACCACCTTAAGATACCACTGCAGGGGCGCCTGGGTGGCACAGCGGTTGGGAGTCTGCCTTCAGCTCAGGGCGTGATCCCAGCGTTCTGGGATCGAGCCCCACATCAGGCTCCTCCGTTATGAGCCTGCTTCTTCCTCTCCCACTCCCCCTGCTTGTGTTCCCTCTCTCGCTGGCTGTCTCTCTCTCTGTCAAATAAATAAATAAAATCTTAAAAAAAAAAAAGAATTAAAAAAAAAAAGATACCACTGCATAGCCACCAAAATGGCTACAATTTTAAAAAAGAAATAAAGATTAGCAATACAAAGTTATAAGCAATGGTATGGAAACACTGGAACTCTCATACAGCCCAGCTGGAATTAAAATCCAGTACAGATACTTTGGAAGACGATCTAGCAGTATTTACAAAGTGCTATCCATTTCTGGGTTTGAGCTCAAGAGAATAAAGTGCATATGTCTACCGAATTATAGGTGCATAGCAGTTTTATTCACAATATGCAAAGCGTAGAACTATACAAATCTCCATTAAAAAAAGAATAGATAAGTTATGGGAAGTTTCATACAAGAGACTGCTATACAGCCATTAAAATATAATAATTATTGATTCATGTAACAAAATAGATGAGTTTCATAGACATTGTCATTATTATCACAGCAAAAATGTCATTGCTAAAAAATACATACCATATGGTCCCATATGTATGAAGTTCAGGGACAGGTAAAATCAATCGATAACGAAAGTTAGAATAATGGTTACCTCTTGGAGATATTACTGATGATAAGTAAGCTCAAGGGATAGTTACTGGATCCAGCTTAAGTCTATACACCTAGGATTTGTAAATTTTACAAATTTTATTGTATATGTTTTATAGGTCCTTTTTAAAA
The DNA here is from genome assembly GCF_017311325.1 of Ursus maritimus. Lineage (NCBI taxonomy): Eukaryota > Metazoa > Chordata > Mammalia > Carnivora > Ursidae > Ursus > Ursus maritimus. The sequence goes on along the minus strand of NW_024423343.1, from coordinate 96,293,143 downwards.
AGCCTTTTTATTTTTTATTTATTTTTTATTTTTTATTTTTTTTAAGATTTTATTTATTTATTCTACAGGATAGAGACAGCCAGCGAGAGAGGGAACACAAGCAGGGGGAGTGGGAGAGGAAGAAGCAGGCACCCAGCGGAGGAGCCTGATGTGGGGCTCGATCCCATAACGCCGGGATCACGCCCTGAGCTGAAGGCAGGCGCTTAACCGCTGTGCCACCCAGGCGCCCCTAAAAAGCCTTTTAAAAAAAAGATTTTATTTATTTATATGGGAGAGAGGAAGAGAGAGAGCACTCAGGAGAGAGGGGAGGGGCAGAGGAAGAAGGGAGGGGGCTAAGGGAGGGGGCTGAGGCAGGGGGCCTGATGCCCAGGGGGCTTGATCCCAGGACCTGAGCAGAAGGCATATGCTTAACCTATGGAGCCACTGAGGCACCTCTAAAAAGCCCTTTTTAATGAATAAATATTGTAAGCTACTTAAAAATCAAATACAGGAAAAAAAAATGGAGATGCTATTTCATGTGATCAAATGTCTTATAAAGTTTTCATTATAGCAATTTTTCTTACCTCAATTGAAGCATATTGTTTGTGAAAAATTACTTTAAATTTTAGAGAAATAAAACTTCCTACATGCAAAAAAAAAAAAAAAAAAGAAATCACAATCTGGATATAATGTGGGAGAGAAATTCTACAGCACTCCAATTCTTGAGGGCATTACTCTATTACTGCACAACACGGTTAGGATGCCTGCAATGACAACTCTGTCTCAAAGATAATACTTTTTTAAATGCTCAGCTCAAGAAGGTAAGAAAGGATGTAATACATTTTAGAAATATTTTCATCAAAGAGAAGGATAGCTTGAGGGAGGTGTTTCGGTGTCTCAGAACATTTACTTATTTGCATCATTTCTATGCTGGGTGAATAAGGTTTCCATAAGGTTATCTGCAACTCAAAAAGGTTTGTTGCTTGGAGAAATAGATGTTATTACCTAACTCCCTGGGAGTTCTGAATACCACTTTATGACATGGGATTACACAGGAGTCTAAAGTAGCTGGGTTTTTACCTTAGCCATTTAGGAGGTCTTAGGAGGGCTCCAAGTGACCTTTGTATAATCTTGTTCACTGTATTTGTCTATGCTGCTAGATGGGAATGGAGGCAGATTTTTGAAAGAGAGAAAAAGAAAGAAAGAGAGGAAGTAAAGAAGATTTACAAGTGTCAAATCACCTTCTCCCATCTACAAAAGGACTTCAACAGCGGGGATGCGTTCCCCTGACAGAGGTTTTTTCAGACTTCAGGAGATTCTCGGAGGCTGCAGGTATTCATAGAAACATCTTTTCTGCCCCCTCCTCATCCCCTGGCCATGGGGGAGGGAGGAATGTAAAGAATTGCCGACAGGGAAAGGATGTAAGATAAGATAAGGTGACTGAAGATCGCACAGGGCAAAATGCAGGATGGAGTCTGCGGTCTGTTCTATGGGAAACCAGGTGGCTGATAACACACACCTGTCACATGCTGTCTCAACAACTGATTCCTGAGCTTCTAGAAGCAACAGCTGAGCCTGGTAGCATGCACGAATTATGCACACCATGTACGGACTTTTTGTCCTCTGAGTGATGGGTCACCAATGGGAGGCTGCTTGAACTTGACAACTCAGCATCAGGAAGAGTGAAGGTTAGTTCAAGAGTAAAGATGAAAATATCTTTCCCTCGATTTACCACCGTCTACTCTAGAGACCGTCCCGAGAGTCCACTACCACTGACCTTACTGAAAACAAAAGCAACACCACAGCGAGACTCAAAATGAATGTGCCCAGTCCAAAGCCTTGAAAAAACTACAGAATTACAGAGATGGACGAAGGCACTTTTTCTTTCAATCATTCTTGGTCTAAGCATTAGGGCCAACATTGCATAACCGAAAAATGAGTGGCATAGAACAGCCCCCCCCCCATATTTTTTAGGCCTTAATATGATTGTGAACTTGCTGGACACATGGGACGTCAGTGGGTGCTGATGGCACCTCATCTCTCTACACTTTCCATTTCTGATAATTATCTGAACTCTTACCGATTTACAGAATTTTTTTTAAAAGTTATAAATGAAGGAAATTACAGAGACTCCATCCGTATCTTTATTTTCTATTGCCCAAGGCATGTGCATGATAGCAGAGTCCAGAGTGACTGCAAATCATGAAAATACAAATCATCTCTTTGTCCTTAACTGGGATGATGTTTTCTTCTGTTGCCCCGGAGCCTGTGATTACCTGGGTGGACTGGGATAATCACACCTTTCAGTTCACAGCACAGGAAATCGCTAGACCCTCCAAGGCTTCTATTATATTTCATTATAATTTTTTATTTCCCCCTTGTACTCCGTAAGTATTTTCCCCTTGATTTTCTTTTAGTTTTCGTGACTATTTTTATATCTCAAAATAATATAATACTTAAGTTTGTACGTTTCCGAAAGTTTTATGCAATGTAGAAAGTTTTCTAAACTTTGGTTTACTCAATATTATGCTGTAAGAATCATCTGTGTTGTTGGGTATAAGTCTAATCCATTCAATTTCACTGGTGTATAGTTTTTATCATATGACTATTAGTTATTTATCTACTCTATTATTATTATTATTATTATTATTTGAAAGAGAGAGAGAAAGAGTGGGGAAGGGCAGAGGGAGAGGGAGAGATAGAATCTTATGCCTAATGCGGGGCTCCATCCCATGACCCTAAAATCATGACCTGAGCCAAAATCAAGTGTCGGACTCTTAACCAACTAAACAACCCAGGCGTCCCTACCCTACCATCAATGAACATTTCGGTTGTTTCAGACTTTTTGCTATTATATGCAGTGCTGCAGTGGACATTTTGTCCTGATATTCCGGGGCACATTTGCAAGATTACCTCCATGTTAGGAAGTTAGGAGGGGAATTTATAAATCTTATGGTATACATATACATATTTTAACTTTTCCAACATAATGCCATTTTTCCTGTTTTTTAAAAATAATGTATGTTCCCACTAACAGTATGTGATTATTTTTCTTATTCTCTACCTACACTACATGTCGGACTTCATCTTTGCCAATTTGCCTGATGTGCAATGCTATTGCCTTGTGGTTTTAATTTGAAAAATCTGATTATTTTGAGATCAAGCATCTTTTCATACATCAGTTGGCTACTTGTGAATGCTTCTCAATGAATTGCCCTTCCAAATCTTTTGTTAGGTTTTCTATTTTTCTGTTGTTGATATGCAAAAGTTTTTTTTTCTTTTACATGTTCTGGATTGAAATTCATTGTCAGTTATCCACGTTCTAAATATCCTCTTCTATTGTGACTTGTCTTTTCTTGTTCTTTTGTGTGATTTGATTAGCAAGTTTGTTTGATTTGAATAAAAATTAATGTATAGTTAAATCTCTTCTTTTGTTTTTAGTGTTAAACTGTCCTGTTGAGGAAACTCTTCTCCGCACGAGGTCTTGATATTCTTCCACGTTGTCTTCTAAAATTTTAGTTTTGTTTTGACTTTTGAGTCTTCATCCAACTGGAATTAATATTTGCATACAACTAGGGGGACAACCTTTATTCTTTTTAATCTACATTATAATTATCCTAGTAGTTTTACTGCAAAGCTCATCCTTTAATCAGTGATCTTCCTTATGAGCCCTGTCATTCTGTGTTCTGACTATTGTTTTACATTATTCTGTCTATTCACATTCAATGCCATGCTTTTTTCATTACCACTGATTGATGATAAATCTTTGTGATAAATTTACATTCCTGGTTCCTTTCCAGGATTCATCTTATTTATTCCTTGGTCTTTGCTCATCTACCTCCATTTTAGATTCCACATGTAAATTTCAAAAAAAAAAAAAAAAATCTATTGTGTTTTGGTTTGGATTGAATTAAATGTTTAGATCAATTTTAGGGGAATTAAGACATTAAGATTTTATTTTTTAGTCAATGAACACAGTCTATCTCATAACTTATAATACGGTCTCCTATAATGGCTCTTCATCATTAAAAAAAACTGTTTGTAATTTTCTTACACATATGTTTTTAGATTTAATCCTAGGTTATTTATATGTTTGAAACCATTTTGAAGAGTATTTTAAACTACGTTTCTCTGTTATCTTATGGCTGTAGAAGAGCCAATATAATTTCAGACAATGATTTTTTTAATCGCAAATTTTAGAAAAGAATTTCTATGATCCCAGGGTCCTGGGATCGAGCCCCACATGGGCTCCCTGCTTGGCTGAGAGTCCACTTGTCCCTCTCCCTCTGCCCCTCCCCCTGCTAGTGCTGGCACTCTCTCTCTCTCTCAAATATATTTTTAAAAAACTTAGAAAAGAATTTCTAAAAAATTCTAATAATTTATAGTAGTACTTTAGTTGATTATATAATCATACCTTCTAATCTATATAATCATATAATATATACATAAAATTTTATTTATTTTTTCCAATCTCCGTATTTTTATTTATGTTTTTATTACCTTACTTTCTAATCTGGTACTTCCAATTCATTGGTGAATAGAAGTATTGATAGGCAACATTATCTTATTCCTTTTCTTTTTTTTTTTTTTAATTTTCAGTTAAGTAATTAAGTGTTTGTTGTGGGCTTTTTGGTGACATACTTCATAAGGTTTAAACATTTATTTTCTATTTTTAGTTTACTGAGTGGTTTTGCCAAGAGTAGTGTTGAATTTTGTCAAATGTCTTATTGACATCTATTGAGATGAATATAGCACTTTTCTTTTAAAGTACAAAATCACCTTAATAGGGATTTTTCCAGCTTTGAGCTAAGACAAAAAAAATAGTAAAATGATTATTCTCTTATGTATTTTGGTAAAATCTGGGATACATAATCAGAAGTGAAATTTCTAGGTTATATTTAGTGTTTCTATATGCTTAGGGTATGTCCACCACTAATGATAATACCCATTTTCTAGAGTGGTTAATTTATTTGCACAACTTATTAGTAGTGAATTAAAATCTTGTTGCTACAAATTCTTACCAAAGCTTCATAATAACAATCTTTTCAATTTTCACTACTTTTTGGTAGGAATGTAATGGTATCTTCTTGTTTTTGTCATTTTAATTTCCCTGCTTACTGAAAAGCATAGACACGTTACACTAGCATTTCTAAAAAATGTAGACTCATGCCATGTTAATGGATCAAAAAAACTAAATATCATTAAGACATTAATTCTCCCCCTATTCATGTACAAACTCAGTGCATTTCCAAAGTAAATTGATCATTACACCACAGCATGGGCAATATTGGTCTCCACATATATTAAGGAATTAAATGAGTACAGCAAAATTATAAAGGTAATAATAGAAGATATAAATTAGGAAGGACTTAATAAGGGCATTTTATTTTATTTTTAAGATTTTATTTATTTATTTGACAGAGAGGGAGCACAAGTAGGAAGAGAGGTAGACAGAAGGAGAGGGAGAAGCAGGCTCCCTGCTGAGCAAAGAGCCCAACAAGGGGCTAGATCCCAGGACCCCGGGATCATGACCTGAGCCAAGGCAGATGCTCAACCGACTGAGCCACCCAGGTGCCCTTAAAGGAATTTTAATAAAGAGATTTAAAAGCACAAAGCTTGAAGAAAATAGTTGATGGATTTGAAAGGATACAAATGATGTATTTCCACTCAACAAAGAATAGCAAATGTAAAGTCAGCAGAAGAGTGGAGAATATTTTACACTGATTGCAAATGAGAAATAACATCTTTTTACATTGCTAGGAACTCCTATAAATCAGCAAACGAAAGACAGAAAATACAATAAAAATGGGAAAACACTATGAAAAGGCACGATTTACAGAAGAAAAAGAAAAAAAATCAGTTACAAATTATTGCTAGTTGTTTTTTATAGAGGCTATATGCTTAGGTACATATACGGTAATGATTGTGGAATATTCTACTTCTATTGTTCCATTTACCAAACTATGGATTAAGTTTTTCACATATTATGTTTTCAGACTTAAACTCTCTTTATTTCTAACATTTAAATTACCACCCCTGCCCCTTTAGGTTTCCTTGGTTCCCATTTGGTCAATATTATATTTTCTTGTCTCTCCATTTGGTCTATAATTTCTCTCCTTCTCCAGGTGTCTCATTGTTTTTCTTTGAAAGCTTACTGTTTTAAGGACCACACACAACTTTGACCAGTCTGTGGAACAGAAACCAAAGAGAGGCACTGATGTGCTCTTCCTGGTGTCTATGTTAGGGAGGACAGCTCGTGGGAAGGAATCCCTAGAGTGACATCTGGACCAAACTACTCATTTGCTTCTCTGACACCCAGTATCCTGCCGCTCAGCACACTGAAAGTACTTCTGCCTCGTCCTTGCCTTTTTCTATAGATGGCCACCATGTGCTGACACTGATCAGTTCGGGGCATGGGAAAGGCCTGGGAAGAGGGAACAGTCAGTAGTAGGGCTTTCCATCTGCTCCCATCCTCAGTGTTCCAGCCTGGCTGAGCTCTCTCATAGCCCTGAAGTCACTCACCTTCCTGTGGTTGGCAGTGGCTATCACTGTTGTATTTCTACCTTCCATGAGGGTGGAGGAAGGCCAGGGTTCATCCAGGATGATAAGACCTGCTTTCTTTCAACATATGTGACACCTGGTCATCTCCTACTCTAAGCTGCAATTTCCCTTATATGTAAGGACGCTTCTGGCTTCTACCTACATAAGGGTTTTCAGTGATAAATCTGGGGTGACTCTCAGAGTGTGCTTCTCAATTCTGTGGCCTCTCCCCGCTTGGGTTTAGGGCACGATCTAGCAACTATGTCTATCTTCCTTTGTGTTCTTCATCATGGTACTTGCTGCCTTGTTGTGTCATAATTATATAATTATGTCTTCTCCACCTGTCGTCTGCATCCTGTTAGGGGCCAGGCCTTCCTTGGGTTTTTCCTTCGCTTATAGATCAGGGTTTGGACACAGAGTGGGCCTCAACACGGTTCTACAATAAATGAGACAAACGGAGTTCAGAGAAATGAAGTAACTCATCCAAGTTGATACAGAGACAGAACCAGGTCTAGAACACAAGTTTCTTCAGTGCTAGCTTAGTGCCCATTATGCTGTATCTTACTGGTTTTGATTCAGCTCATTGCAATTCAACTTAATACAATTCAATATATTCAGTAACAGAAGGCAATCTGCCAGGTATTGTCAGATGCATAATATGACACTCCCTTGATCCCCTAAGGGAGGTGGCAGGATGTTTCAATAGCATGCATCTACACATTAGTAAATTATATATACATTTATAACAACGATCAGATTAGAGATAATAAAAGTAGCCTAAAGAAGTACACTTACAAATTTTACCTTTAGCTGACATGTATTTTTTAAAAGAACAAACTAAAATGGAACATGCATATCACTTCTGCCTCAAAGCAAGTCATATTGAAATGAGTACATGCATTAAATAGACTTTATGACTATACACTTTGCACTTTTTTCATTTTCCACTAAGTCTTTTAGGTGTGAAATGACTTTATATTTGAATTATTTTATTTATGAGTAAAAATAGATGTATCAAGTTTTGGAGGAAAAAAGTCTGAATTTTGAATATATATTTTTCTTTTGCCTTCTAAAACTAACATTAAGTGTAATTTACCTGTAATAACATGCACACATTTGAAATATACAGTTTGATGAGTTTGACAGGCCAGTATACTCATGTAACCACTGTGTTGCAATCAACCACCACTGCCTTCCACCCCAGGCAACCACTTACGTGATTTCTGTCGCTATAAGTTACTTTTGCTTGTTCCATAACTCCATATAAATGCAATTATCCAAGATGGATTCTTCTGTATCTGGCTTATTTTGCTCAGTATTATGTTTCTCTGAGATTCGTCCAAGATGTTACATGCATCAACACTTTATTCCTTTTTACTGCTGAGTACTACACCATGGTAAGATTGTCCACAATTTGATGATCTACTTACCAGTTGATGGGGCCTTTTTTTGGGGGGGGTGTCCAATTTGGGGTTGTCATGAGCAAAATTCCTATGGGTATTTGAGTACAAGTCTTTTATGTATACATTATTTGATTTCTCTTGAGTAAACAAGCACCTAGGAATGGCTTTGTTCAGTCATATTGTCAGTCTAGATTTAGCTTATAAGGTACCACCATACTGTTTTCCAAAGAGTTGTACCATTTTTACCCGCAATGTGTGGGAGTTCTACTTCTCTATCCTTGCCTGTGTTTGGTATTCTTGAGACTAGTCTCAGCTGTTCTCAGAGACAGACAATATTTTTCAGGTTGGCTAGATGACTATCAGGAGAGGCCAAAAATGAGAGAAGCTTGGTGATAAAGGAGGCTTCGTGATTTATGAACACAATAGCTTCTCACCCTAGTGTGAGTATAGGAGGAGAAACATGACAGAACTCATCAATTGTTCCTAACATTCCAAAAAAGCAGTTTGGGAATAAAATTTTTTGGTCAGTGTTGCAGCAAGAAAAAAAAAAAAAGGTCAATGTAGTAAGTTTTTAATACATGGAAGTTGGAAGCTATGTGCTTTATTCTGATATTTTGTTCTTCCTTTTTGGTATTAAAATTTTATCTTTTTTAGGGCACCTCGGTGGCTCAGCTGGTTAAGTGCCTGACTCTTGATCTCAGCTCAGGTCTTGATCTCAAGGTCATGAGTTCAAGCCCCACATTGGGTTCCATGCTATGTGTGATGCCTACTTAAAAAAAATTATCTTTTTTTCACAGGGTGATGGATGACCTATGTTAGCTTTTATTTCTTTTTATTCCTCACTTTTCATAAATCCCCTGACAAAACAAGATTAAAAGATGGCCACACTTAAGTAAGTAAGTAAATAAGTAAGAAAAAAGTAATTCTCAAATGTTACTTTTTTATGAAATCCAAATTCTGGGAAAGCTTCCCATAGGTATTCCATGAAGGCTCCGTGAAACTTCTTTCCTTGCTCAAGTTTGGACTGAACTGATACTTACCAAGTTTGAATAATTTAGGGCCATAAAATATTTAAGGTGAAAAGGGACCTTAGAAATGATCAATTCCAAATAACTTCTTTGTTTTTAAAGGAGGAAACTGAGGCCCAAAAGGAAGAAGTATCTAGCTGCTCAACTTCTTTTGGTAGCTGGGAGTAGACCTAACATGGTGAGTGTTTTTTGTTGGTGTTTTATTTTATTCTGCTTTGTTTTTATCTAGCTCTCCATGATTGTTGCTACCTATCAGAATAGTCAGCCACACGTTACCGTTTCCCTGTCTCCACAATAGTGTTCAATTTTCATCCTTGTGATGAGTGCTAGCATTTTTCCATGGTATTAGAGCATGTGTAGAACAGAAATCCATTCTCTTGGGAAAAGCCAGTTGTAAAGGTAAAAATAGCCAAGGTGAGAAGAGAAGTCTCAGTTTTTGTCAGAATCTTTAGATTTCTGTTTTGGAAGACAAATTACAGGAAGAGGGTTTTTTGATCAAACACTCTTGGGTTCTCTCCAAGTCAAACACACACACTTTTGTACAACTGGGTCTCCCCCCTTGAAGCTGGTGATGGTGGTGGTTTTTGTTGCTTTAATCCAGTTTTCAGGTAAGATATGATGTGGCTAGAAAGAGTTTGTGAATTCCCTCTTCGGCTCATTCACCTCCAGGACTCTTCACTATTTCTAGGGTTGTATATGGTTGTGATGAGGTCCAGCCCCCAGACAATGATGTATGGCATTTCTGAAGTGGAAAAACTAGTAAGATAGAAGATGATGAAATGTACAGAGAAAATGTACACTTATCAGGTCTCAAGGAGCATGACATTAATCAGGGCATACGCAAACTTAGTCTCAGTTGCTCCTCCTCACCTCTCCTGCTCAAGCATATCATCCAATGATTGGATGCTAAACTGTGATCCCAGGCTTTCTACTCCTCCATCCTGTCTTGTATTAATACAACTGAAGTGTTCTCATGAATAGTTAATACTTTACAGACCAACACTGAATTGTGATTGACTTCCCTCAGTCTTTCTTAGCAAGTATTTAAGCTTCTTGCCTCTCCTAAACACACATCCTGGAGATGTTCTCATGTTGAAACATTCTTTTTTTTTTTTAATTTTAATTTTAATTTTTTTTGATGTAAAGTTCTATGATTCATTAGTTGCGTATAACACCCAGTGCACCATGCAATATGTGCCCTCTTTACTACCCATCACCAGCCTATCCCATTCCCCCACCCCTCTCTCCTCTGGAGCCCTCAGTTTGTTTCTCAGAGTCCATAGTCTCTCATGCTTCATTGCCCCTTCTGATTACCCCCTTTCTTTATCCCTTTCTTCTCCTACTGATCTTCCTAGTTCTTATGTTCCATAGATGAGAGAAATCATATGATAATTGTCTTTCTCTGCTTGACTTGTTTCACTTAGCATTATCTCCTCCAATGCTGTCCATGTTGCAGCAAATGTTGAGAATTCATTCTTTTTGATAGCTGGGTAATATTCCATTGCATATATGGACCACATCTTCTTAATCCAGTCATCTGTTGAAGGGCATCTCGGCTCCTTCCACAATTTAGCCATTGTGGACAATGCTGCTATGAATGTTGGGGTGCATATGGCCCTTCTCTTCACTATGTCTGTATCTTTGGGGTAAATACCTAGTAGTGCAATGGCTGGATCATAAGGTAGCTCAATTTTTAACTTTTTAAGGGACCTCCACATGTTTTCCAGAGTGGCTGTACCAACTTGCATTCCCACCAACAATGTAGGAGGGATCCCCTCTCTCCACGTCCTCTCCAACAATTGTTGTTTCCTGCCTTGTCAATTTTTGCCATTCTAACTGGTGTAAGGTGGTATCTCAGTGTGGTTTTGATTTGAATTTCCCTGACGGCTAATGATTTTGAACATTTTTTCATGTGTCTGTTAGCCATTTGTATGTCTTCATTGGAAGAGTGTCTGTTCATATCTTCTGCCCATTTTATGATTTGTTTATTCATTTCTCGTGTATTGAGTTTGAGAAGTTCTTTGTAGATCTTGGATACCAGTCTCTTATCTGTAGTATCATTTGCAAATATATTCTCCCATTCCGTGGGCTGCCTCTTAGTTTTTTCGACTGTTTCCTTGGCTGTGCAGAAGCTTTTTATCTTGATGAAGTCCCACAAGTTCATTTTATCTTTTGTTTCTCTTGCCTTTGGAGATGTGTCATGAAAAAGGTTGCTTTGGCCGATGTCGTAGAGGTTGCTTCCTATGTTCTCCTCTAGGATTTTGATGGATTCGTGTCTCACATCAAGATCTTTCATCCATTTAGAGTTTATCTTTGTGTATGGTGAAACATTCTAATAAAGACTTGAGCAAATGGCTGTTCTTTCTCACCATCAAAAACACCACTGTCGGGCGCCTGGGTGGCACAGCGGTTAAGCGTCTGCCTTCGGCTCAGGGCGTGATCCCGGCGTTCTGGGATCGAACCCCACATCAGGCTCCTCCGCTATGAGCCTGCTTCTTCCTCTCCCACTCCCCCTGCTTGTGTTCCCTCCCTCTCTGGCTGTCTCTATCTCTGTCAAATAAATAAATAAAATCTTTAAAAAAAACAAAAAACAAAAAACAACAAAAAAAAAAACACCACTGTCATCCCCTGTGTTATATTTAAGTATTATACTATGGCGATTCTATGCAACGTGGTATTTCAGCCTCAGGCTCTGCAGGCCCTGCCTAGATTTGAATCCTGGTTTTTGCTAGTCAGCATTGTGCAACTTTGGTACACTTACCTGAATTAGTTGGACTCTGGTTTCCACATGTACATAACAGGGATAATGACATATTTACCATACAGATTCCTAGTGAGAATTAAATAATGGCTCATTTCTCAGGGATAGAATAGAATATATCAGACAGGAATAATAGAATGTCACTTCCAAGGTCAGGTTGCAAAAGGCTATGGCTTTCACATTGGATGCTTACACCCTCATGACTCTCTTACTCTGGGAGGAGTCAGTTGCTACGTTGTGAAGCACCTCCGTGCAGAGACTCATGGAGTGAAAGATCGAGGCCTGACAACAATCAGGTGAATGAGCTTAGAAGCTATTCTTCCCTCAAATCCAGTTGAGCCTTCAAAATCCCCTGACTGTGACCTCATGAGAAACCTTTAGCCAAAGGCATCCAACTAAGCCATGCCCTGATTCCTGACCCATAGAAATTATGAGATAATAAATATTTCTTGTTTTAGATCTCTGAATTCCTGGATAATTTGTTACAGAGCAATAAAAACTAATCTAGTGAGCACGCAACATTTTCTGAGTATTTTTCTCCTCATATTATTTGTTATGACATCAATGATTCTTTATCATTTAATTTTTTTATATGTAGCAAGTCACATTATCATGTCATATACCTTTATTGTATTGATTTTAACTCTTTCTTAGTATTATCACTGTCTAAGTCCATGAAAATTCCAGGATTTCTTCTTTATTCTTCTCTTGTACATCCTAAGTGGTAGCAAACCATGGTAAATATAACGAGACGAAAAGCAGTCGAAGTCCTAGGCTGGTTCAATGGCTCTAATCTTAGGTCATTTTGTATAGGCCACCCAGGGAAAGAGCTTCCTCCACTTTGCTGTCCTGAAGTGTCTTTCTAAATGGTACTAACAAAGAGGAGAATGGAGGAGTCCATGTGGTTATGGGAATGCATGAACTGTTAATGATACAGATTCGAAAAAGTGATTAGTAGGTGAAATAAAATTTTAAAAATATTAGGTACCAGAAGTTTCCACAGGCATACAGAATTAACTTGATACTTTTTTTGTCCATATAAAATGTCCCTTATTTGTGGCTTCATTACTTGTGGTTCTGCCCATCTTAAATTCCTTTCCAGATCGTCCCCCAAGAAAAAACTAGCTATACCATTTGCATGTCAGCCTCTTATTTTAGCTTACGCTACAGGTACAGAATTTCACCTAATGTTATTTCTGTAATTGGAGGTCAGTTGGCTGTACAATTAGGAATATAGTGATACAGTGCAAATTTAGCTGACATAGTAACTCTATTTGGTTCCATAGCCACTGTACTTTGCTCATCTCAATTTGGAGTCACAAGGTTGTAGACATACTTGGATTGCGTGTGTGTGTGTGTGTGTGTGTGTGTGTGATTTAATTTTTAAAAAAATTTTATTTCTTATATTTTTAGTTTTGACTGACGAGTATGATTTCTTCTAAATTTATTGAGCAACTCCATTTTTTTTCTACTAAGCCTGCTATATTTAGCTCCTTTCAATAATAGATTCACTTTCTGAATACTTTTCCTGAAGAATATTCAACGTTCCCTATATTTCTAAAGTCTTATCTCTTTATAAAATGGTACTACTAATTAATAACTTCTTTCTAACTTTCTAAATTTGTTTTCTCATATTATATCTACTGTAGTATTCATAAAAACATAACTTATTTTTATTATTATTACTCCCCATAGTAAATCACACACACAAAATTACTAAATGTCCCAGTAATGTCTTGCAAGGGTTGATATTCTCTCAACCAAGGCCAAATTGCTGCAGTCAAAGGCAATAATTTTGTTTTCCAAAAAAAGCTCCAATCTTCTGGTCTACTTGTTTGAGGGTTAATCCATTTCTACCTAACTCCCAATCTGTGATTTGTTTTTTCCTATTCAAATAAGTGTGCTCTGCCAAATTCTCCCACACAAAGTTTCTCCTACCACTAATTAACCTATTGTCAAGGAAAAGCTTGGGTATGGGGCATTTGAAGTGAAAATGCTCCTGCTTTACATATCACTTTTGACCAAGAGGGCTGCGTGTTGCAGTTTTCAGATATGTGTGTCATGCCTCTCCTACAGGGTCCAACATCCTGGGTTCGGACTCACTACTTTAGTACCCATAGGTATGTAATAGGGTTTTCGTTTCTCCTAAGGGGTCTTAAATTCCCCATCTCTGATCCCTGGATTCAAAACTATGGTGCCTCTTGCCTAACCACCATTTTAGACCTACTGCATGCAAGTTTTATTTCCTTGAGCATGAGTCACATGACATTCGTTAGCAGGGTCAGCAGTTGTCCCAAATAGGGTATCCATTATAGTCAAGCAATTAAAAACTCCCGAGACTACCACCACAATTTATTATATGAAGCATATTTATAGTCAAACAATACATAACATTTGTCTTAAGCACAACAATGTTCATATCCATATGCTAAAACAAATTAAACCTTAGAGCTAAGCCTAATGTAATTTAAAATATATTAAGTTTAAACAATGGCCACTACCCTAGTCTTTGTGCTAAGTCCAATAAAGTTGAGAGTGAGATAGACAACATGTTTAGGGGGAGATGGAGGATATCACCACTTAAAATGTAGTCATTATGGAAATTTTATACAGAAAAGTATCATATGGTTCTGCAATATTGTTTAAGAATTTTCTTAAGACTGATTTTTTTTTTCTTTAATCAAAACATCATTAATGAGAAGGCAATAAGCTTAGACGTAAAAGGCACTGGATTTAGAGTCTTGACACCAGGGCTCTAGTTCTGGTTCTTCAACTCACCATTCACAGGGATGTAGGTAAGTCACATGCACTCCTGAGATTCCACCTTCCTCATTTGTGAAATGTGAAGGCCAGATCAGCCCATCTCCCACTGTTTCTTCTAGTTCCGTCCGATTCCATTTTATCCTAAGCGCAGTGCATATCTGAGCCGTGCTCATAACCAAACCAATGGATAAATATTTGTGAGTTAACCTCAGTGACTTCTTAGTGATTACCATGCATTGAATGTTTGTGTCCCTCCACCCAAATTAATATGTCGAAAACCTAATGCCCTTGGTGATGGTATTAGGAAGGGGAGCCTTTGGGAGGTGACTAAGTCATGAGGGCAGAACCCTCAGTAATGGGATTAGTGTCCTTAAAACGGAGGTCTGAGAGAGCTCCCTAGCCCCTTTGCCATGTGAGGCAATAGGAAGAAGTTGGCCATTTACGTACCAGGAAGTACGCCCTCACCAGACGCAGAACCTGACCACACAGACACCCCGATACAGGACCTCCAGCTTCCAGAACTGTGAGCAATAAGTTTCTGTGTTTATAAGCCAACGTATCGGTGGTATTTTATTACAGCTACGCTAACGAACTAAGACAGAGACCAATAGTTACTTTCATCAGCTTGATGAAAAAGAATCACCTCTTTCTAGCATGTGTATTCATAACACAGCCCTTCTAAGAAAAAAATTCTTCCCATTTCAGTTACAAAGGCAAGAAACTGACAAAGAACATCATATTGGAAACTTGACTGCATGGCCTTTTTAACATTTTATGAGACAACCTGAAACTTTATCGTCTTGAGAATCTCCACGGCTTCTAGATGTTTAGAAGTATCAAACCTCCTTTAGCAAGAGGCTTTCCCATAGCAAGACTTCTGTCGAGAGTACAATAGGTAACGCCTTACATAGAACATGAATGCCACTATTACAGCAATTATGGATGGTTATTACTTTTGATTAAAATTAAATTAAATAGCACTTGAGAAATAAGGAGAGATTTAATTATACTATAAAAACTGTCAGCGTTTCATTTTTAACATCTGTTAGACATGCATGCCAGTAGCAACGGTCTGGAGTATTTGCCAGACACCTAGTCAACAAACCACTATGAATCATGGGAAAGCCAAGGCAACATGATTTCAGGGTGCTTTCCATATCTGATGACTGGATCCAAGTTAAATACATTTAAGGACTTCCTGATTCTAATTTTTCTTCATTTCATAGGGGGAGAAAATTGTTTCTGGGTTTTTTTCCCCCCCACTCTTCATTATGATGGATTTGATCTGGCATGACATGCCTGTACCACATCAAAGAGCTGGAATTCTGCAGAGAAGGGAAGCTTGTTTCCCTGAAAGGTGCCAAGCGTGGAATGTTTTGTTGCCCTTGTGTAATGTTTTTATAAAGGTTATTTTTAACTTTGATATTTAAAAGGCAAAATCATTGGAACTCTCAGCTCTGGAAAATGTTTTTGGCCCAAAGTTTTGGATCAATGCTAACTAATTAGCAGACAGGCAGGAGGGGCCCAGGCAGGAGCTGGTGACGCATTTCTGGAAAGTAGACTCTCCTTTCAATTCTTTTTTCAGTCGTCAATATATGCACCAGTGAACTGCAATGCGACTGTGAAAGTTAACAGCCTCTCTGGGCCCCTGTCCCTTCATCTGTAAGAAAAGGATCTGGAGTAGATAAGCATCCCTAGCTTTAAAATGCAATCATCTTTAAGAGTTATTATCTCAAGGGGGTAGCGTTTACGACTCTTGTCTTCTTAATATATTTTTTCTTAACTTATGGCCTTTTCCTCTTATTTATTTCCCTTTTGTGAAAAAAAAAGAGAAAAGGAAAGTTTCAATTTCTGAGTTGTTCTCTCTCCCCTGTACTGTTTCCAAGTGTACCTCTGAGACTTCTGAGGACCACTTCCTCTGTGGGTCCCCCATTACTGCAGGGGAGGAACACAGGTGTTTGGCAATTACGAATGACAGAAAGGTCCCTCCTCTGCCTGTGTTACTGCCTTCCCCGTTGAAGTCCAGTCTGTCCCGTTTCCCTGCAGGTGCTTATGCATTAGAGGTAACTGGTGATTTCTTGGACCCCAAGACATCCCTGTGCCATCATGGCAGTTATAAAGGGGTACAGACATCATGGGTGTGTTTGCATCCCATCTCCTGTTTTTTGTTCTCAGGACTGCTGGACTTAACCTCAAAGGCATCTGGACCCATTTATCTACTAATTTATGTAGGACATATTTACTGTGCATCTTCTGTGTGCTAAGAAGTGTTCTAAGGCTTGTGCCTAGAACAACGAAAATAATGTGATCCATTTCCTCATGGAGTTTATGCTCTAATTATGAAGTCATTTGTGACTCCACAGTCATGTTGTCCTATGTGCTCCCCTTTGATGACAGTTGAGATGAGCTAGAAGCCATGGGCCTTCAAAAATTTCTAGAAAAGGAGTAGAATACCGATTTATGGAATCATAATGGAGGCTGTCATTTATTTGAGTTACTTGAAAGTGTAGAAATAAACCATAATTTTTTTCTAATCCTCTAAATAAATAATGAACTCAGTTTGGTGCCACTACATGAGAACAATTTAACGTCATGTTACAGGCGAGGAAACTGAACCTAATAAAACTGTATCACTTGCCCAAAGTTATACAACTTAGAAGCTATACAATCATACAGTCCCTTTTTTAACTTCAAATTCTTGCTTGTACCTTTATACCATTTTGCAGCTGAAATAAGTAGCTGGATAAATAATATGAATCGAGAGAAGTTGGAAATTTCTGCCACAAAATATTTTTCTCATTTATTTGATTAATCCTATAGTTACCTACTTGTTTATTATTTGGATTAAGGCACATCCCCTTATTAAAAATTATAAAACACAAAAGGGATAATGGATTAAAATTATTGCCATTTATTAACACTTTGGTAAGGATTTATCATAAAATTTCCTGCTATGCATAATAAAAGAGAGTACTGACTTTAGAGTCAGATGGTCTGGGTCCTTTTCTCCTTGTCTTAGTAATGGATGACACAGGGGCACCTGGGTGGCTCAGGCGGTTAAGCGTCCAACTCTTGGTTTCTGCTCAGGTCATGATCTCAGGTTCATAAGATCAAGCCCTGTGGCCGGCTCTGTGCTCAGTGGGGGTCTGCTTCTCTCCTTCTCCCTCTCCCTCTGCCTCTCCCCCCACTCTCTCTCTCTCTTTCAAATAAATAAATAAATCTTTAAAAAAATATAAGATAAATGTTACTTCGGTGTTTGCTGTATGTGTGTTGTGGAAGTGCTCATTGTTAAAACTGTAAAAGGTTTTTTTGTTTTGTTCTTTGTTTTTTTTCCCCTTTTGCAAACTACCAAGTTAGCCTGCCCAAGTTTCATGGATGACAGGAGACTCCTGGGTTAGAGACAAATGACTTTATTACTCACAGCACAGCGAACAGCACAAGCTACAGTGTGGCTGACACTGGTTCCCCTAACCTGAGTTCCTTCAGGGCCTGTAAAGACGGGCAGATGGTTCCTGCACACACAGTAAGTCGTGTTATAGGAGTGGAAACCTGCATTTAAGGAAATAGAATATTTTATTCTCATAGTAAACATGCCTTCCTTTGCTCCTAAGAGGACACTGTCTCTATATTCCAAAGCTGTTCACTATGTAAACATCTGTTGAAAAGATAGCCCAAAACAAAGGCAGATAATGCCCCTTCTTGCAAAACATGTGAAAATGTGAGAGACCCATTGAGGATTTTCTTCCAAAGCTCATTAGGTAATAGTGCCCCTTCTTCATGGAATGGCATCTCTCAGGTCTCACCGGCTTCTCTTAAATATCCCACGTTTCTGTTTCAGGACACTATAAATCACATGCCAAGTATGAACCTATTTTTTCTCTACTTATACCCCATCCTTTTTTTTTTTTTTACTATCTTCACATTACTTTTTATTTTGATGTTCTAAATTATATCCTTTGCTTTTTAAAAATTACAAAGTATATATTTTTGTGGGCTACCTGAAATGCCTTTTGGGGGGCAAATAGTTTAACTGCTATTTAACATACAATCCTAAAATTTAGTGACTTAAAACGACCATGACTTATTTATCCTCACAATTCTGTAGGTTAATTAGATCATTTGTTTGCTCCTTTACTTGGGCTCATTTTATGCTGCTCCATCCACTTGGAGGGTACATTGGAATGCCCAAGATGGCACAATTCACATGTTGGATAGCTGGTGCTGGTCTTGGTTCTCCTTCAAGTGGCCTCTCATCCTTTCGTAGGTTCGGCTGTCTTCCTTACCTGGTGAGTTCAGGACAACATTCCATGAGGAAAAAGGCAGAAGCCTTTTTACACAACATGACTTCTGCCACATTCTGTTAGCCAAAGCAAGATACCAGACCAGACCAGATTCAAGGGGATAGGAGGAGCTACAAAGAAATTATGGCAATAGACATTCTATCTCAAGTGAAAAGCTAATGAATAAATGCTTCCCTGTGAGTTTCAGTAAATCACTACACCACTTTGGGATTTCATTTCAGTATAAATAAAACCCAATATAAATTTAAATGACATTCAAGGTCCCTTTCAGATCCCAGTATCTAGGCTAAGATACTTTCTAAAGTGACATTTTCTGAGAATAATTAGACTGAGGAAAAAGTAGAAGGAGTATGTGGACATTGAGCAACCAAGGAGTATGTGTAACTTGCAAGTAGTTAAAGGCATATACCTGCATTATGGGGGGTATACTACTGATGTCCACTGAAAGGGAAGATGGGGAAAGAGATGAGATAAAGCCAATCTAAGTATTCGATAATTTTGTTCATCGTGAGTTACATAAGTTCAATTACATCTAGATGGTTCTCAACACAACTGGACAACAAGAAAAGTCAGATTCTGTATTTCTCTAGTTCTCCTATTCTTAATGTAAAGAGTTACATTTAAAATAGCTAGACATCCAGGGTGCCTGGGTGGCTCAGCTGGTCAAGAGTCTGACTCTTGATCTCAGCTCAGGTCTTGATCTCAGGGTCATGAGTTTGAGCCTCACATTGGGCTCCACGCGGGCATGGAGCCTACTTAAAAATGAAATGAAATGAAAGAAATGAAATTAATTAATTAGGCATCCATGTGATTTGACAATACGCCTTTAAAAATGGCTAGAAGCTCATATCAAGACTTCAATGGCTACTAAATTTGCTGTTACTAATAGTCTCTGTGTTTCAGGATCTTCAGGTGCTAAGAACATAAAGATAATAAGAATAAATTCAAGTAAAGCCAATTCACTTTAAAATCAATTTGTTTGTTGATTAAAATAGCAAACAAAGTGAATAAATTGTCAAATTGATTAGGATTTTTTTCTCAAAGTTTAATTATTCGTTGCCTCTCAGCCTTTTAGCTGTATAGGACTAGTCTAGCTTGGTTTAATGTCAGGTCATGCATGTTGCATATTTCAGCCAGCATAGTTTATATTTAGATAAATTTTCCAATATGTACAAGTACCTATTTTTACATTTTTAAGCTGTTTTTCCCCCTGCCTCTGCGTTTGTCTGCTTCTCGAGGCACAATGGCTGAAGAAATTGTCCCAGTTTCTCTTTAAGGTATTTGATATGTTTTGTAACTAAGGTCACTTGGGAATTGATCATATGGCACATTATTTTTCTGCAAGTTAGCTTTTGGAAAATTGGCTTTTGACAAATTTGTCATTTTGTAAATAGGTTATTTGACATATTTGTCATTTGATGAGTTGGTCATTTGCTGAGTTTGTTATTGATTGCATTGGTCATTCCAATAACTGGCTATCATCTACTTGACCTAGAGCCAGGCGTGTGCAGGAAGGAGCCAGCATGCCCCAGCCCGTGAGACCTGACTGTGCATGTCTTCCACACTTCAGGCTCAGTGGCATGAAATTGGCCGTGGTGGGAGTGTTTAGACCAGAGAAATCCGCCAACACTACAAATAAGGGCTCTTTTCTTTTTGGAGAACCAGTTTACCAAAACACCATTGCCTAGAGCCCATCAATTCTTAATAGTAAACCAGTTAAAGTTTTAACTTCCTATGAAAACTTTCTAAAAATAGGATATTCATGTATTCAGACAATTACCAAAGCAGTCACTTTGGTACATTCTCACCAGTGGGTGATAAGTTATAATTTAATGATAAAAATCCCAGCTATTAACAATAGCCTCTTCTCGGTATCAAATTCCAGACAGGTCACTTATATATGTGTGTCGTCCCATTCAGTCTGGAATATGAATAAGAGGTATTATCATACCTATTTCAAGAGTGAGAAAACTGAGGCTCAGCAAGGACCAAAATCCAATTTCAAAATTATTTTTCCTTTGGCATCATAGCCTTCTGGGGCTAAAATTTAGAGGTTCTACCTCTAAAAGACAGTGACCTCATTTTTAGGGTAAGGAGATTAGGGAACTAGAAGAAAGTTAAATGTTACGACTGTATTGACTGAGACTCATAAGATTACGATATAACCTGAACCAAGTCACATGAAGACTGACAGTTTCGTGCTTCAAAAAACTCTACAGAGAGAATGACTTTTTGCTTCTTTGCTGCAGTCTATTAGAATGTACCTTGAGAGGGGGTGTCTGGGTGGCACAGTCGTTAAGCATCTGCCTTCGGCTCAGGGCGTGATCCCAGCGTTCTTGGATCGAGCCCCACATCAGGCTTCTCAGCTGGGAGCCTGCTTCTTCCTCTCCCACTCCCCCTGCTTGTGCTCCCTCTCTCGCTGGCTGTCTCTATCTCTGTCAAATAAATAAATAAAATCTTAAAAAAAAAAAAAGAATGTACCTTGATTTAAGCCGTTAGTTTTAGTTTTCTAAACATGTGACACCCACCCCTCCCCCAGTAATATATTTCTGCACCAGCAAGGGACTCCTGAAAATGAAGACTGCTCAAAAAAGCACATTTGAGAGTTAAATGGTACCCTTGTATTTGAGATATGTTTGGTAATGGGACAAATGTTTACCCCTCTCCACTGATCAATAAATACATACCTCCAAGCACTTTAGTTAATTACCAGCCATTTCATGCAGAGAAAAATCACTTAAAGTTACCTACATCTTGAAACAAAGGACATTTACAGTAAACTCTGGTATGGGACCACCAATTGGTGAACAATTATACAGCATGCTTAAAGTAAGGGAGTTCTTATAACTGCCATCACCAAATGCCATTCCTCATACAGGCACGATAAACCAGGTCATTTCCTAGCAGCCCAGAACCTTCCAGTTAGTTGCTGGGAATGGATTGACAGAGCTGGTTACAATGTAGCAGGCTATCAAACAATTAAGATTTTAAAAGCAAATTGCTTGAGTCTTCTGTGCTGTTCTCCTAGTCAGTCTTTAAAATGTGTGATAAACTTGTTTGATATCTTTGCTTAAGTTTGGTTCTGTGTATTTCTTCTACAGACTCAAATGTTCAGAGGAGAAAGAGTTCTTACTCTTTAAAAATTAAAATCAAGCCTTGGAAAGAGATCAGTTTTTAAAACCCCTGATGGTCTTCTAAAGCAGTTAGGAGGTGTTTAGGCAACTGATGCAGTTCGTTGCTGTTGTTTTTTTTAATCCATATATAAGATTAACAGTAAGTCGTAAGTAAAGTATACAGAAGCAGCTGGAGATGGAGCTTGGGGTGTCGTAAAAGAGAATTGTAGAAAATACGGCCTCAAAGTCTCCTATCTTCCTCTCTTTGTTTTGTTTTCTTGAAAGATCACAGCAAAATAGTCAGGAAAGAGTTATCTTTTCTGGACAAATTAGCAAGTTACTAAAAATGAATATTAGTTGACAGTTTTAGGAAATAATGAATATTAATAATTAGGCAACTATGCTTTCTATTTGAATAAAGACTTAGATTTTAATAAAATAAATCCTTTTAGGAAGTAATTATTGCCATATTCTTGTTCACTCAAATGCCTGGTTGGGAAAACAGAGCCTAACATTGAAAGACAAGACACATTTCATGGCATGCAATGGCACTGCTATTGTAACACATAAGAAGTGACATGACAGCTTGCAGACTCCAGTCCATACAACTCCAACCATCATCCCTGCAACTCTTAAAGAATTGATTTGATTTGGATGGAATTTTCCACTTATCAAAAAACATGCATTTTCATGCCCAGTCACTAAAGAAAATTCAGAAATTACCGTATTAAAAGATAAATAAGAAATGACCCTAAATGAATGTATAAATTGTATGAAATAATAAGGATGTTCTTCTATTTATATTGGCAATGCATCTAATATAATGCCTTGAATTTAGTAGGAGATTAATATATCTTTATTGGTCGATTTACTGACTTTCTTCCTCATATTTCTAAGTTGTATTTGATCGTTTTAACATCAGAAACCAACTTCTGAATTTATTCCTCATGCAAATTCAATGCGTTGCATTGAATGCAATGACTTTGGGAATGGGGTTTGTCTCAAAGCATAAAAAGGTAGGGAAAAAAAGAAAAAAGTAAAGGTGAAGAGTTTTGCTGATAAATACAAAAATAAAATCTTGTGCGTATCAAAATCACATCTTCATAGGCATATGGTGCACAATATACATAAAATATCAAAAAAATAGGAAAATGTGAGTCAAAACCTAGGAAAATGATTTGTTGCTAAATCATGTTAAATGTATCTATCACATAGAAAGCTGCATTGTAATAAAGTCCCCAGAGGATTTATTTGCACATTAAAACTTGAGAAGCAGAACTTCAGAGAGCAGGTCTTTAGACCTACTGCTTCAGAGCAGACCTGGCCCTGCATTTCCTCAGGCTTGGGAGTTCAACCCAGCCTTGAATTCTGTGAAATGCTCAGCATCCTTGCAGTAAACCCATTCTTTTTTTTCCTAAAGTGAAGTTAATTTTTTGCTTTTAACAAAATTAGTAAATATAAAATGTTTACTAATCAAAAATAGTTAATTATGATATATGCTTTTGTTTTATATTAAATTTACCATAGGGATTACGTAAATAAATAATATTGGATGGCTTCCATTGTAGCTTCTCTAGGCAAACACATCATAGTAACAGAAAGACCCATGCCTCTGAATTGAACACTTTTTTGTTTTGATTTGCCAATTAGCTTAGCTATGTGCTATCCAAGTTGTTTGCTCCCTTAGCCTTGGTTTCTCTAGTGAATAAAGTGGGAGAGTATATGACAAAGACTTAAATAAATATCAAATTAAAAAATATATTTGTATATACAAAAAGTCCTTAGCACCAATCATGAGACATATTAGCTATCCTTCAATGTTAACTCTCTCTTTCTTTCTTTCTTTCTTTCTTTCTTTCTTTCTTTTTTTCTTTCTTTCTTTTTCTTTCCTTTCTTTCTTTCTTTCTTTTCCTTCCTTCCTTCCTTCCTTCCTTCCTTCCTTCCTTTCTTTCTTCTTCCATCTTTCCCTCTTTTTCATGGTATCTCTCTCGAATTAGTCAAAACTAATTAAAATATAATTCATCTGTGTTTTTAAGTCTAGGCAAGCTCATGTAATATAATTTTAAGTAAGCTATAATGGGATTTGTCTCATAAATTACTGATAGGGGCAAGTTAAATACAGTACATAGCTATAAACTGGTGTAAAATGTTATTAATTATAACAGATAGGATTTATTGAATGCTTGCTATATGTAAGGCAGTATTTAGTATTTTGGATGTATTAACATCTTTAATCCTCAAAACCACCCAAGAGCTAGATAAAACAATTGAACCTCTTTTACAGATGAGGAAAATCGCAAGGTTAGTAGCTTGACTAAGGTCACACAAGTGGCAGGCGATGGATAGTGTTCAACTCTAGGATGGAGGATGATAACCTACAGCCTATGGGCCAGCCCTAGTCTGCCAATTGTTTTTACATGGGCTATGGAGAACTGTTTTTATATATTTAAATGGATAAGAAAAATTCAAAGGAAAAATATTTTGTGACATGTGAAAATTATGTGAAATTCAAATTTTACTCTCCATAAAGATTTATGGGAACATAGCCACACCATTTTACTTACATATTGTCTATGACTCAAATTCAGAGTTGAGTAGTTACAATGGTGATCTTAAGGGCTGTAAAGTCTAAAATATTTACAATCCGGTCCTTTACAGAGAAAGTATGCCAACCTATGCTCTAGGGCTGTCTGACTCTAGAGCCAATGGAATTAATCCTTTACTGTAAATTGACTCACCAAATCCTAACACTAATTGTCCTTTTGAAATTCATGTTCCCAATGAATAATGGCATAAGAAGGAGGAGGAGGGGGAGGAGGGGAGGAGGGGGAGAAATGAAAAGAAAAAGGAAAGTTGTAAAACGCTTTTATGACAATTTCCACATGGGTGTTATATTTTCAGAGGGCCAATCTTGGTAAGGAAGAGGAACACCCAAAATGCTCCTTTGGCAAGTCAGGTCAAGCCCCTACCCCAAGTGAAAGAGGCAGGGATTATCTGACTTAACCAGCTGACAGAGTCAGTGGGAAGAGAAGGGGGAGTCCTGCGGTGAGGGAGGTGAAGTGTGTGTCCAGGTCTGTGTCCTTCCACTCTTCCACTCTCCTTGCCACTTGCCCAGCTCAGGACACTGGTACCCACTCTCTCCATTCTCTTCTTCTCTGAAGGTTCTCTTATAACTTTCATTTTCTCCATGCTAGGTGACACAAGAAGCTTAAGTTTGAAGTTAAAATTTTGTGTTGGGTAGGGGCACCTGGGTGGCTCAGACACTTGAGCTTCTGACTCTTGAGTTCAGCTCTGGTCGTGATCTCAGGGTCATGAGATTGAGCCCCACTATGCATCGGGCTCCACACTCAGTGGAGAGTCTGCTGGAGATTCTCTCTCCCTCTCTCAAAATAAAGAAATGAATCTTTAAAAAACATTGTGTTGGGTAGATGCCATCTACATTGCCAATACCCATGGCCAACCTTGACAAGGTCTGTATCTTGCTGTATATTCTCTTTCATAGAGAGTCAACACCCACATTCAAGAGCCTACCTGCTATCTCTGTTATCAGACCTTATGACCTTGCACTGGGAAAGTGCCTATGCTGTTGCTTCAGAAAATTTTCCCTTTTTGTTTCTGCTGCTTTTATTTCGAACTCAGGAACTTAAGAAAATAAATAAAGAAAATAGAATAAAGTTAAATTTATACATATATATATATGTATATATATATACATATATATATGCACACACACACATAAAATTTGGGTATATGTGTGTATGTCTTTTTTCCGAGTGAGAAGTGAGAAATTTGCATGACTAGCTGGATTTACCTTGACGACAAGGAATTTACATGTGGCAAGACTGCACTGTGTGCAGCCTGTCACATTCTTCTCCTTTGTTTTGTGTGTTGCAAATGCAATCACAATAGTGAAATGTGATTTTCATTGGAGCGTCCTGAGGCAAAGCCTATCATAACGTTCTCCTTCTGTTCACTCATATAAGCCTTAATGGAATGGGTGACACTTCTTGAGGAAATCCAAGATCCCTTCCTGTTTGTCTCTGTTGATTAGCCAGCTCTGGAATGTTAAACAGCCTTTGGTCTGGTGACAGCTGCCTACATAGGAGAACCTTCTGAAAAACCAAAAACCAAAGAAATGTAAACAAACAAAAGGCACTTTACTTGCTTTCCAATTAAGCCTATTGGTAGTTTAGATTCCTCACCATGGCTCAAGCAGGACTGTTCGACTGTGGGGACTCTGCTTCCTCTTAGCGCCTCTGCCGTCTTCAGCTAAATGGCTCAAAGTTATGTTTCATGTTCAGGATGTTAATGTTTATTTTATTTACATCTCTAATGTGACTTAGTCTTTTTTGCAAATTCCTGGTGGACTCTCTTCTCTCCACTCCGTAGTGAAGTCTGGTGATGACGGCTGGGCCATTATCGTGTCCTTTAAAGGCTAACAGATGCACTTCCCCATGTTCTTATCCCACTTCAGAGCCCTCGTGTTAAAAACATCTTCTGGAAGATTGTTGTTCGGTTTTGCTTCTGATAAACTGGGTCCCTCAAAATGAGAGGCAAAAGCAGCCTGGCATTTGAGTAAAAAGCCTTTTGCTCCTATTTTCAGAATTTGCTGGTGTTCCTGCTTTGGGCGACTCTTTTTTTGCCTTGTCTGCAGGCTGACCTAAGCTGGCATTCTTTGCCTCCTTCGTATCTGGGTCTTTCACATTATTTTTGCAACATATTGCTTATTCCCAGATCTGAGGCGGGGGAGAAATGGTTTTGCAGTAGATGTTTTCTCCGATCGGTTCATAATGACTGCTTTGTTGGTCGTATTGCGAAGCTCCTGAGGCCACAGCAGATATCGTAGCATAAATGTGTGGTTCATTTTTGATGTGTGCCACCAGCTAGGTTTTGAAAGAGTAGAACTCTGTCCAAGGTATTTTTCATTCGTGTCCAATAAAGTATTTAAATATTGTAAATTCAAGTTATATTCATTCTTTTGTTTTCAGAGAGAGAGAGAGAAAGCAACCCTTACGTCTTCTAACCTTAGAACTGGTAGGACTTAAGGAATAGTTTTCTAGTTCTTGGACGTCTTCCTCTTGCGCATACATGGCTCCGCATGGAGCAGAAAGTTATTGAACACTGAATGAGTGGAGACGCTCTTTTCTGAGGCAGTAGTGTGAATCTTAAAAAAGGAACTATTAATACCATTTATGCTCACAATTTCAATCAGGACTATAGCAGGTATTTACTCATTACTGTTCATGGTTTCATAGGGAATGCGTTACTCATGGTTCCGTCGCGAAACAGCAAACTCCAAAGGGGCATTTGAGATATGGCAACTAAATCCAATATATGCATCTGGACTATAACCTGTGTTAGAGTAAAAGCACTGCTGTAAAGACATTGTTGGAATAATTGAAAAATGAAATTTTTAATATGAACTGTACATTAATGTTTCAATGCTTAATTTCCTGAATTTAATAACTATACAGTGGGCATATGAGAGAATATGTTTGTTACAAACAAGACACACTATACTATTATGGGGGAAATGGTTTATAAAAATTAATTTTATAAATATATATTCCTATATACGTATGAAGGGGGAATATGATAAAGCAATTATTACAAGACAATAAAACTGGTAAATTTGGATAAAGGAACATAGGATTTCTCCGTATCCACTTTCAAAATTTTCTACAATTTTGAAATTCCTTCAAAATAAAGGGCTTAAAAAGAGGTAGGTACAACTGAACAGAGTTTAAAGAAGAGTTGGCATGAAGTGAAGCTGACAAAGGTAGTGACCCACCCCAGGGCTAACACTGCTGGGAAACCTGCACTGTCTCCAGATGTGAAGGCCCCGTAGGAAAGAGCTTTGCCAGAAGAATCCAGAGACACCTGTAACTGTGGCACACAGGAAGGCTACCCCACAGAACGGTGGCCCTATTCAAGGAAATACAAGCCTGCTGGGAAGGAGCTGAAGGAACAAATACCAGGTGTTTCTTTTCCTGACTTCCTGTCTCCTGCTGGCATCCCCTCTGGACCAACTCAACAGAGATCTAGAGGGCAAGAGCTTAGTTGATGCATTCCAGAGAGGTCAGCCAGGTTGGAGTGAGGTGGAGAGTGGAACTGCAGGGCATAAAGAGACTGCCCAGCACATGGAGTGGACTGTTGGCCTCTCACGTTCTTTATCCCTTCCTGAGGCTGAGGCAATGGGGCCTGTGTGGAGCTGCCAACTGCTGATGGCTTGTGTCCTCATCCACTCTCTTAGCCGTGTAATCACTCACGCGGTAGTCAAAGCAGATAGGCTGGCACCTGGGGATGGAGGAGGCCTGTCCTTCCAGGACCGCTTGTGTCAGAGGGAGTAAATCTGCATAATTTTGAAGTTAAGGATTAGTGAGCTCACATGTCACATTTTATATTTGGTCTCTGGCTGATTTCTATCTTCTGATCCTTTTTTTGCTCTCTTAAGTACTTCAGAATTCAGGTGTTCATGAAGAGATCTTCTTGACTATTTTGCCCAACTGCAGCCTAACACGAATGTTCTGAGCACATTTAAGGTGGGTGAGACTACGCTATGATGTTAGGTAGAGCAGACGTAGTAAATGCATTTGTTTTACTTATGAAATTTTCCACTTACGATGGGCTTATTGGGATGGAATCCCATCTTAAGTCGAGGAAGATCTGTTAGGAACACCTCACTGAAAAGGTGACATGTTACTTTTCTATTTCTCTAGATTGGATTGTTTTTGAGTTAGAAATTCCACATTCAACTACCTTCTGTCCCTATTTAGGAAAAGTATGTTCTGGGGCACCTGGGTGGCTCAGTCGGTTGAGTATCTGACTCTTGGTTTCAGCTCAGGTCATGATCTCAGGGTCCTGAGATCAAGCCCCCACATTGGGCTCTGTGCTCAGTGTGGAGTCTGCTTGTTCCTCTCCCCCGCTCCTCCCACCACTTGCTTGCTTGCTCTCTCTCTCTCTCAATTAAGTAAAAATAAAATCTTAAAAAAAAAAAAAGGACAAATATGTTCTATGTTTCTCCTGTTGTGAAAGTTGTGCTATGCTGCTCAGATCTGCGTTCAGAACTGAAGAACTGACTGAGCCAGCTCCTGGTAGTACAGCCAGAAGACAGTCCTCAGCTAATAAAATCAGCTTTGACTCCTACCTCATTTCAGACAAAAATGTTTATTTCGAACCATTCTTCTTATTATTCAAACTAGTAACATTTCCAATCACACACTAGCTACCAGGCTCTGTATGGTATTAACATGGTTGTCAGCCAAAGAACGGATTCTTGGAAATGAGCAGGAAATTTGTTTTTGTTTTTTTTGTGTGTGTGTTTAACATGCATGACTATTTTGTATTCTGGAATGCCACAACTATTGTATGGTAGAGGCACAATAAATAGAAGTAGCCCTTCCTTTCCTTTAGAGCAGCAATTGGTAAACTATGGCCCCCAGTCCTATTCCATCCCACTGCCTATTTTTTTTAATGAAAGTGTATTTGAACAAAGTAATGCCCATTTATTCAGGTATATTGCCTACAGTTCCTTTTGTGCTATGATGGCAGCGCTAAGTAGTTGCTACAGAGATCATATGCTTTGCAAAGACTTTTGTCTGGCCCTTTACAAGAAGAGTTTGCCACTCCTGCCTTAGGGCCTTATGGAGGGGCTTTCATTAATTAAGGAATAACGGTCCAAGTCAAGTGTGAATCACTTAAACCAAATAAAAGTGTTTTGCTTTAGAGGCTCTTTTTGTCTTTCATATGAAAAGAAAAAAAGGTGAAAAAAATGAACAAAGTCTAATCAGACTTAAGGAAAATGCAGTGGGGAAGGTCAGCGGGGCTATCTAAACAAATGTACATAGTCCCCAGTAAAGTTTCTCTTTTCCTTCACTCATTACACTGGAGCTTAGGGAAGAAGGGCACAGGAAATCCTTTTCTCTCTTTTATGTTTTTCAATAAAAATAAAAATATGAAAAATGTTCATTGGGATAGAGCATAGACCTAAATATGAAAGATTAAAAAACAAAAACCTACAGAAGAGAGCATTAAAAAGTATCTTTTAGACTGTAGAGGAGGCAATGATTTCCTTAACATGACAAAAAAAAGCATAGGCATTAAATAAATATAAATTATTTTGATTAATTTGGTTTCATTAAAATTAAGAATTTCTGCTCATAATAACATGCCGTTAAAAGATTGCAAACATAGGTCACACACTGAGCATATCTTTATAATGCATACATCAACCGTGCTCTCTTTTCCAGAATATGTGAATTGCTGTCACTCAATTCACAACTCAAACACAAAAATGATAAATAAATTTATAATAATGACCTTCACAAGATAGAACTGGAAGAGACTTCAGGGATTATCTATTTTAGTGTCTTACAATTATAGGTCTGATTCAGCCCAGGATGTGGTACGAGTGCCTCAGTGCCCAGGCGACTTGTAGCGATGAACGTCAGGCATATGAACCTTTTCCTACCCATCATTCCTTCATTCCTTCATTTTTTTTTAAAGATTTTATTTATTTATTCGACAGAGATAGAGACAGCCAGCGAGAAAGGGAACACAAGCAGGGTGAGTGGGAGAGGAAGAAGCAGGCTCCTAGCGGAGGAGCCTGACGTGGGGCTCAATCCCAGGACTCCGGGATCATGCCCTGAGGTGAAGGCAGACGCTTAACCGCTGTGCCACCCAGGCACCCCCATTCCTTCATTTTTATCTACTTTACATATTGGGCTTCTTCACAAGATTTGGTTTGACAAACTGTTAAAAGAAGACTGAAAATCACAGATTTATTTCAATGCCCCAGAGATTTTTAGATGCAGATTTAGACATGCTTAAACATTCTTACCTTCAATATCGGAATGTTTCTACAACTGTTGCTTGCTCAACCCTCTCTCCCAAGCAAGAAATCCATATGGAAGGGACCCAACTCAATCAAATAATGTGGGATTGGGGGATGCCTGGGTAGCTCAGCCTGTTAAGCGTCTGACTTCCACTCAGGTCATGGTATGGGGTCCTGGGATGGACCACCCCCCCATAAGGCTCCCTGCTCCCCAGGGCGTCTGCTTGTCCTTCTCCCTCTGCCCCTTCCCCCCACCCCTGCTTGTGCACTGTGCCTCTCTCATTTTTTAAAAAAATGTGGCATTGCAATGGAATGACACTGCTTTAATATAGCATAAATACATGTAGAAAAAGGATAGTTATCAAAATTATCTCTGAGAGAATGCATTTTATTCACCCAGGGGATGGAAGTAGAGGCAGCAGCATAGGCCAAGAGACATTATATGAATATAAGGGTTTGAGATGTGGAGCCATATGGAATCAGGAAGCTTGAGCAGTTAGTATAAAAACCAATGGATTAGTGTTGAGAGGGGTGTTTATGTGGCTTTAATAGACCCTTTGTATTCAGAGGATTTATATTATTCCTCCATCTCTTTGTGAATGATTATAAAATTCCATTAGGTGTATAAATTATTTTATTGAGGCATGGAATGAATTATGTAAAGCTCACATATGAGAACAAGTTATTTAACACTTGAATAAATCTACCCGATCATCAAACAGTACCAATTCTTTTTTTTTTTTTAAAGATTTTATTTATTTATTTGACAGCGAGAGAGAGACAGCCAGCGAGAGAGGGAACACAAGCAGGGGGAGTGGGAGAGGAAGAAGCAGGCTCCCAGCGGAGGAGCCTGACGTGGGGCTCGATTCCAGGACTCCGGGATCACGCCCTGAGCCGAGGGCAGACCCTTAACGACTGAGCCACCCACGCGCCCCGAAACAGTACCAATTCTAAGTAAGATTTCTATTTCTCACTTCATGTATGATCTCATTTAATTTTAAAGGAAACTATTTTATCAGCCAAGATAATCAGAAAATTGTACATTATAATGCTTGATTTGCAGACTCTTGAAGGTCTTCAAACACATTCATTGGAAATTTTAAAAAGATCCCATAATGGAAACAACATAATAACGCCAAAGATTTTAGCTACTATGGATTATTAAGAGGTGTATCTTTCTGTGTATTTGTCAGTGGAGGGGGTTAAACCCACTTTAAGGTGGACATCCGGTGATAATTCCTTTTCAGTTACCTTTTTTTGTTTTTATAGCGATGACAGCCAGGAATAGATACGGCTCACAGACAATTCCGAACCCGTAAGCTGTAACCATCTAGAGATTATTTTCTTAATAACTGTGAGTCTAGATTAACATGGATTGAATCCCAGCTCTTAGAGTTCCAATAAATGATTGTTTTACCAATCAATAGCCGAGGCATTTCTGAAATAGGCATGACAAATCAAAATATATGTTTTAACAATATGGCCGCATCACAGAGTTAAGTTGATTTAAATAAGACCGAATGTCATAGATCATCTTGTCAAATCCTATAATCACAATAATGCATCAGATTTGGAAATTTATGAAAACAGCTTCATGGTTTTATAGCCTGTCCTTCATAGAGAGAAACTGAAATTTCTTTAATCGAGTAAAAAACAACAAGTGCTTACATGTGTATGGCTTGTATTAGGTTCAAAAAAATTCTTGCCACCTGTATGTGTTTGTCTACATGTTGAATACTCATCTCTACAGATAGACTCTGGCTCAGACACAACATTTAAAGGCATTTCTTTGTGTTGCTTGTCCTTCAGCATGCTGATTCAGCATATCTGGGAATATTGCTTCGGGAATGCATTATTTCTGGAAATATAGTCGGCATGGTCCAGAATGCTGATTCAGCAAACTGATGATGAGCTGTGTGGGGAAATGCGAGGATTTATTGCTGCTTTTAAGATGAGGGCCAAATCTTTGGGATGAGGTAAGGTCGATAGTTTGCATGCTATTAGTCCATTTGTGCAGTGTACTGGAGATACAAGGTATGATAGTGGAGATAAATGTAGTTATCAGCTCTAAAAGAAGCTACCTGGGAAGCAGGTTTCTTATTTTAACTATTAAATACGTTTTATGGCTTAGCTCTTTGTTGTTTTCAATTTCACATTTAAATAAATCAGAAATTATATTATGCTTCTTGGAAATGTGCATATTTTATATTTGACAACCATTTACAGTACTAAGTAACCCAAACATACATTTTATGCTTCTGATAAAAGCATAGGAGGTTAATTTTACCAATTCCATATTCCCTCAGCAGAGTTGTAGCTGTAATTTTGAACCATTAAACATAGAAAATATCTTAGAGAGTATGATTTTGGGCAAATGCAATCTGTGGGAATTAAGGAAAAGGCCAGTGTGTTTAAGAGAGGTTGAGGAAGCCATAAATAGGATTTGGGTTGGACTTCATGCTGTGTCTTCTGCACAGTATGCAATTAATAAGAATTTTCAAATTTAATTTCAAAAAAAAAAAAAAATCCGGTGTTCCCCAAGTACAACTCACATTATCAAGCCCTGCAAGTTAAATTAAATTGAAATTAGCACCATGAAGAAATACAAGCACATGACTGATGAATCACTGAACTCTACCTCTGAAACTAATAATACACTGCATGTTAATTAATTGAATTTAAATTTTAAAAATTTAATTTAATTTCAAGAAAAAGAATATAAACAATCAAAGGACATATAGCACAAGGCATAGTAACTCAGACTACTACCAGCTTTAAAACGTGTTTGGGAGTCAAATTCAAACACTAGTTTTCCTTGACCAGAAATGAGACCAATTAAGAGTTGCTAAAAGACCAGAGACACCAGAACACACCCGATAGTCCTGCTTGGAAATTAGAAAACCTGCCAGAGACCTTAGCTGGATGAAAGGATGAGCTATTAGGAAGAAAAGGTGAGAAGCTAAATAAGATATATTTTCAAGGACTATCTTGTAGAACATTGTAAATTAACCCTAGTATGAAGAGCCTGGGGACCTATTTTAACTTTTTGAGTTGCGAAACTAAATGGTAAGTGGAAAGTTAGAAAGCTGATTTGAAGATAATATATGAAAATGAATGCTGGAGAAAAATTAGGAATTTTAAATGTTAAGCAGGAAGATTATTTAGAATCCAGTTTAGAGATGACCTTCAGTGTTTTTGAGAAATGGGAAGAAAGAGAAGGGTAGCACGATAGCCCTCTTTGGCATAGGCATTATGCCGAGAAACTGCAGATATAGAAGAAACTCTGAAATCAGAAGTGACCCTTCTGTAAGGGAATTTCACATTTATAAAGGAAATCTCCATTTGTAAGTTTGTCTCCCTTTCTGTACCAGGAAGAGAAGGATGACTCTAAATCATAAGAGATTCTCATCAATGACGAAGGCAGGACTTAAATCTGTGTAATAACTTGAGCCTTATTTGCCAAGATTTTCCTGGTAGCCTCCCATAACTGACCCCGCCATCTTCCTCTTGTCTTTAGCTGAAGGTGGTATTTAAATTATTGGCTTGGGCCATTCCAGGGAGTTGCTCCATTCCCCTGGGTACCTTCCATGTATACATGAGATATATATGCTAATAAACTCTTGTGTATTTTTCTCTTGTTAATCTGTCTTTTATTACAGGTGATCAAAGCCAAGAACTCAGGAGGGCAGAGAGAAAATGATTTTTCTCCCCCTACAAAAATTTTTAAAAAAATAAAAAGAAAGAAAATCCAATGTGAATAATTAAATTATGTTTTAGNNNCTATTCTCATAGTAGTTATTTTTATCCAAAGCATAATATGATCAATACCTTTATATATCTTCTGTTATCATATAACTAACAAAGGGAGGAGCCTTTCCAATTGTTTTGGGAGAACTAC
Organism: Ursus maritimus; assembly: GCF_017311325.1. Taxonomy (NCBI): domain Eukaryota; kingdom Metazoa; phylum Chordata; class Mammalia; order Carnivora; family Ursidae; genus Ursus; species Ursus maritimus. Next base: position 96,258,524 of record NW_024423343.1, on the reverse strand, counting down.
AGATACAAATGCCACTTTTTCTTCCTATTGCCCAACTATTTGGAGAAGCATCTAAACAAGTTTTTGTTTTGTTTTGTTTTAATTATCCAACCTAGCACTGAACCTATAATCAGGTGGATATGCTCATCTTGGTTTCTTTGTAAAGATAGGCCTTAATCTTGACTTTCTAGTTGATTTTAGGACACCCACAATCTTGGGAATTAGCTCTCACACTGATTTTTATCTCTACCTTTCAATTCTCTAGGACTTGGTTCCCTTCTAAATCTTGTATCATAGAGTTCAATGGGAAGGGGCTGTAGGCTCTGTCATTTACATGTCCTTTCTGCATAGCATTAGAAGAAGGACCTAACTTCTCTGAACTTCATTTAAAGTTTCTATGAAATGTGTATAGTTAATAACATCTCCCCTAAGTTGTGACTAAGCAGACTAGTGAGAGAACTTCAATCTTATTCAGAGAAAGCACTCTATTTATAATGACTATCTTTCTCAAGGGACTGGATAGAATCTATTTGACCCACTAGTCAGCTGAATAAGATATAGAACATTCATTATTTTTGAGACATGTATATAAAATTCTATGCCTTTTAAAGAAAGCTACAATTTTATGGTCATCAAGTGAGAGGGAAGTGATTTCAATTGGACATAAATAGTTGCCCTTAAGTGTTTACTGAGTAAGAAAACGAAATAGTAAAACATCTTCAATTTCAATGTGTTCAATTAGCTTATATTGCTTTGTATGGTATAGTCAACAACAAAACACTTCATTTTGGTTAAAAGGGTAGAAATATTTTGACAAATCTTTAATTTGATTCAAAATAACAATCCTCTGTGCCCTAGGCCAATACAACCAGAGAACCTTAACCAGCCAGAGAACAAAAGTAATCATAATTATGATCTACTTAGATCACAGAAACTGCTTAACCAGTTTCTGGCTTGAAATTGTTCTTCTAAAATACTTACACTNTTTCAGCACAATTTTGAATATTGAATCCAGCTTTATTTTGGTGGTTTGAAATGGGAACAAATGCTAGCATACTTGCAGGGAAATGTGGTGAAATCCTTACTCAATGGGAAAACAGACTTATGAGAAGTTCACGTTCCCCTGGAATAAGAAGTGCTGAGGGACACCAAAATGGTGACATAGGAGAACTCAGTCTCCCCCCCCCAAACAAAGACACTTAATTGGATGACTATTCACAAGCAAAATCAGCTCTGGGAGACCCCCAGAGTTTACTTAGGAAGTTTTAACAACACAATGAAAAAACAACAACAACAAATTTATGAGGGTAATTGCACAAGAAGAGTGGGAAGACATGTGTATTTACGCCTGCATCATCTCAGGGAGGTGATAGGTTTTGCACTGAAATCTAAGACTTTGATGAAAGACGTTGACGATGACACAAACCAATGGAAAGATATTTTATGTTCATGGATCAGAAGAATTAATATTATTAAAATGTCCATAATACAAAAAGCCATGTATAGATTCAGCACAATCCCTATCAAAATTTCAGTGGCATTTTTTGCATAGAAAGAAAACCATCTTAAAACGTTTATGAACCCACAAAAGATGCCAAACAGCCATGAAATTCTGAGAAAGAACAAAGCTGGAGGCATCATACTTTCTAATTTCAAACTATACAAAGCTATAGTAATCAAAACAGTAGGGTACTTGCATAAAAATAGACATATAGACTAATAGAACAGAGTTGAGAGCCCAGAAATAAACCCTTCCCTATACATTCAACTAATATCTGACAATTGGAGAATAGTCTTTTCAATAAATGTAGCTGGGAAAACTAGATAACCAAATGCACAAGAATAAAATTGGACTCCTATCTTAAACCACTTATAAAAATAAACCAAAATGTATCAAAGATTTAAACATAAGACCTAAACTATAAGCCTCCCGGAAGAAAACATGGAGGGAAAACTTCTTTACATTGGTCTCTATGACAATTTTCTGGATATGACCTCAGAACCACAAACAACAAAAACAAAAACAAATAAATAAGGACAAATAAATCAAACTGAAAAACATCTTCACCACAAAAGATACAATCAACAAAAAGAAAAGCCAACTTATGGAAAGGGAGAAAATATTTACAAATCACGTATCTATCTTATAAGGGTATAATATCCAAAATACCTAAAAAATTCATGCAATTCAATAGCAAACAAACAAATGAACAAACAAACAAAAAACCTGATTTAAAAATGGGAAGAGGAAGTGAGTAGACATTTTTACAAAGAAGACATACAAATGACCAGCAGTTGTATGAAAAGGTGCTGAACATCACTAGTCATCAGGAAAATGCAAATCAAAACCACAATGAGATATCACCTCATATCTGTTTGGTTATCATCAAAAAGACAAGAAAGAACAAGTACGGATGAGGATGTGGAGAAAAGAGAAGCCTTGTGCACTGTTGGTGGGAATGTAAATTGGTGCAGCCGCTATGGAAAACAGTATGGAGTTTTCTCAAAAATTTAAAATAGAATTGCCATACCATCTAGCAATTCTACTTATGGGTCCATATCCAAAGGAAATGAAAACAGGATATTGAAGAGATATCTATACTCCCATCTTCATTGCAGCTTTATTCACAATAACCAAGATATGGAAACGACCTTAGTGTCTGTCTAGGGATGAATGGATAACGAAGATGTGAGATCTATATATATACAGGTGCACACGCACACACACAATTACTCAGGCAACAAAGAGAATGAGATAGTGCCATTTGTGACAACATAGATAGACCTAGAGGGTATTACGCTAAGTCAAAGATGTCAGAGAAAGACAAATATTGTATGATGTCACTTATATGGGAAATCTAAATAAGCCAAACTTGTAGAAACTAAAGGTGAAGTGCAGAAACAAAGGGTTATCAGGGCCAGGGGGCGGGCAAATGAGGGAAGATATTGGCCAAAGGGTATAGATTTCCGGTCACAAGATAAATAAGCTCTGGGGATCTAATGTCCACCATAATGATTATAACTAATAATGCTCCATTACATAATTGAATATATTTGAAACTTAATTGTTCTTACCACAGAAAAGGAAGTGGCAGTTACGTGATGTGTTGTAGATGCCAGCTAAAGCTATGGTGGTAGTTGTTTTGCAACACAGACATGTATCAAATGAACACATTGTATGCCTTAAACTTACACAAAGTAAGGTTTGTGTAAAGATATGTCAATCGTATCTCAATAAAGCTGGAAAAAATTAAAACTCACATTTAGAAATTTTTTGAAAAACTGTTAAGGCTGAGCAAAAGAAAGTCACCTATGGACATATGCTGGCCACTTAGGTCTCAACAGGAAAACTATTAGCTTAATAAATTATCATAGTTTGAAGCCTTTCTGATAATTGTGTCAGAGTTTATTTGATTCACTGATTATCTTACACTAGCAAAGTTAACTACCTACCTGTGCAAAATATATTCCTATGACCGAATCTCCATCAGAATGAATTATGTCATGGTGAATTTCTTGTTAGTTATTTTTCCCTTCCTATTTCTCCCAGTCTGGCTTTAAAGGCAGAGTAACTCCTGGCAATGTGCACCGGATATGGATAAGCCCTAATTTTAAGTCCAGTGAATGGGAAGGAGAATCCCCTGCTGGGCAGAGCTAGTGGGAGAAATCCCCACCCCCTCCTTCTTTCCTGGCCCTTCCCCCAATCCTGTGAGGGCACAAAGAGGGACTCCACAGGCACTAGAAGTAGCGAAATACAAGAACGCTTCTCTCTCATCAGAGGAACTGTGATCCCGAAATTTGAGGTGATCCCTGTTGTTGTTTTTCCCCCTCTCTCCATCCTCCTGCCGCAAGACATAGCCAAATTCAGTCTCAGGAACCATACAGCAGAATGGCGAGAATGGGTTGCTAGCCAGAGGACCAGGAATCTGGAGAATGTTGGGGAGATCAAACAAAGGAGGAAGGTTGAAAATGGGATCCACCTCAGGACTTATGGGGAATATCCAAAAGCAGAAGTAAGGTCTATTAAAGCAGAAAAAAATAAAATAAACCAACAAAGCAAAAAAACAAAATAAACCAAACACCTTTCTATATAAGTCATTAGAGAACTGGGAAAACTGGCTTTTTAAGTCCCTTTTAAAAAGTTTGGGACTAAAAGATGATTATTAAAATACAAATATTTTGAAGAAGAAACTAAATTTTTGTAACATACTTCCATTAGCTATCAAAAGCCACTCTTTTATATAAGAAGGCACTGTGATTTGGGAAAACACGTAAGTTGTGAAGTACAGAATCTGAATTCCGGTCCCACTATTATTGCTAATTATACAACCCTTGGACAAGTCAGCTGTCCCCAGTAAGTGTTGTTTTCTTTACATTAAAAAGTATAAGATTTATGGGGCGCCCAGGTGGCTCAGTCTTAAGCGTCTGCCTTCTGCTCAGGTCAGGATCCCAGAGTCCTGGGATCAAGCCCCATGTTGGGGGGGGGGGTCCCAGCTCAGCAGGGAGCCTGTTCTCCCTCTCCCCCCCCACTCATGCTCTCTCTTTCACTGTCTCTTTCTCAAATAATAAATAAAATCTTAAAGTATATATATATATATATATATATATATATATATATATAAAATATAAGGTTTGTAATAAATATAATTGTTAAAAAATTACTGGATAATATTAACACTGAGAATTCAAGGCACAACAGTCACCTTCCAATATAAATACTCAAACACCTATATACCTCCCAGGAATGGTTACACTTACCCTTAATGATTCTTGATTTTTTTATTATAATTGGATAGCATTTTCATATGTATTAACCCATTTTATTCAAATGTAGCTCCAGGGAGATAGGCAAAAATAATGTCACATTTGCATATTATCTTTGAATTTATGTAGTGCCAATTCATGATTTCATTATAGTCTTATTACTGCCCAGTAAAATAGACAGGGGAAATATTATTCCCATATTTTACAACTGAGGATACTGAGGGTCAAATAGTTTAATTGAATGATATGTCCATGGCTCCACTTTCTAGCATGAAACAAAACTGAAGACAATGAATCCTTGTCAGTGTCAAGTGCTCTTTCTTCATGGCATGCTACTAGATATTGAAAGATAAAATAATCTACTGGAGGTTTTACTAATTCTCAGATAAGGAAGGGATTCATGTGCCCTGCCTGCTAGCCAAGCACCCTTCTTGGTTTCTAATACAATCTGATCTCTCTGTCATTTGATCCCATGACCTGAAGAAAATTATAGTATCTTTTAAAGCCTTACGTTTTAATCCTATAGAATAGGAACACTAACAGCAGTCTTGCAGGATTCTTACAAAAAATCGTGTTAGTATGAGGACGATACCTATTACAGCGTCTGACATAGAGGCGCAGTCCTATAATAAATACTATTATTTAATTGTTAGAGTGGCTATTTTGTATGACGTTCATGGATGTTGAGACAATAAAGAGTCACTGGCATTCTGCTTCTTGGGCACATTCTATCAACACCCCTCTTTGATCACCTACTCAGCTAAATGTGGTCACTTGTAGACATGTATCTATACATGGAGACCCAGTCATTTGTGTCCTATCTTGGTATGAAGTCCCCAAGGATTTCCTGTGAGAAATAATCTCTGTTGGAGAATCAGAGACGTATCCGTGCTCTCAGACGCGATGTAGTCACTGCTATGATCCGATATGCTCTGCTGTTTGCCTTCAATATGTATTCCCTGCAGACTTCCTAATGTGAGAGTGCTTCCGATTTCGTTTCAGCCTGTGGGGGGAAAAAGACTTTGGAGTCAGACAGACACAGGAGATCAAACGTTAGCTCTGCAATGCAATAACTATGTAATCTTGGGTATATTACTTAATTTATCTGTTTCTCAGACTCTGTTTCTTTCAAGTAAGTTATGTAATAATTCCTTCTTTAAAAAGTATGTTAGGATGAAATGCAATGAGACAATGTGTGTAGAACTTCTGTCACATCATGAGCACTAGGGACCTGTTTATTTCATGACCTTTCTTCTCCCTTTGATCATTGGGTGGTTTCTTTTTTGGTTGTTCCTAAATCTTATAACTTGGTTGTCCTTAGGTCACGAAGCCTGCCAGGATACTTCTAATCTCTATGGTTATGAACAAGAACATTTGTCTGATTACTAAATATCAGACATGGTAATAATTTCATGACATCCATGTCAGTGATTTTCTCTAGTAAATAAGAACGTTCTACCGCATTCCTCAAATTCTGGAACCTGCACAGAGACCCCTTTGGCACTTAAGGCCCTATACTCAGGACAGTACTTCACTTTAACATAATAGCTAGGTGACACAATCCTAAAGATGCAGCCCTCAGAGCTCCCTATATTTGAAAAGAGAAACACGCAAGGTGAACTTGACATGGCCAACTACTATATGAAAATGATTGAGGAAGATGGTGATGAAAGAAAGAGGAAGTAGAAGGAAGGTGTCTAGTAGTTCTTACCTGGGACTCATCACACCACATATTTTGAGCAGTCATTTCTTAGCTATTTCAAAACATCGATAGAACAGCATTAGACAGAAACGCAGAGACAATCTCACAACAAATGTGTCATGGTGGTTTTGTTAGTCGAGGCTCCTAAATTGCTTGATTTCATGCATTTGTCATAGGCACTGGGGATGTTTCCTCTTCTGATGTGCAAACATCTAATTGTTCTCTAACATCCAATACAATGATAATTTGTTGTCTTTCTGCCATTGTGCAGTTTAATTCCAAAATAACCCAACAATGAAGCATCATCCCAGTTCCCTGCAATTTGAAGAAGCAAAGCAGTTGTGCTTTAGCATAAGGAAAGCAAGATGAAGCAGGAGTTTTGTATACTGAAAGTTAATAGAAAGAAAAAAGTATGTGTAGAGGGTGTGCAGGGGTGGGATTGAGCATTGTTAGAAATTATATACCTGATTTTCCTTTGCAAACTGCTTACATTTGATCTGTTCAGTATACTACATAATAAGATTATTTTGAAACTCTAGAGTTAAATATCAGGACTAAACTATACAGTAGTCAGTGACTTATTAACTAAAACCTTGAATAAAGCAACATAAGGTGTATATTTATTTATTTATTTTTAGAAAGATTTTCTTTGTTTGAGAGAGAGAGCATAGGAACAGGGGGAGCAGAGGGAGAGGGAGAACTAGATAGACTCCCCGCTGAGCAGGGATTTCCCTACTTGGGGCTCCGTCCCAGGACCCCAGGATCATGACCCTCACTAAAGGCAGGTGCTTACCTGGCTGAGCCACCCAGGCCCCCGTATATTGCTTTAAATTTTGCAAACTACTGCTTTATTTTATTCATCTGTATAACCTTGGTAACTGGTCCTAATGTCTTAGAAAATGTTTCCTGAATAAATACAAGAAATTTTCCATAAATTATTCTGCTTATTTTTGTAATAACCCTGTGAAGTGGGTATTATGAGCATTTCCTGCATTGTCAGATGAGCGGAGCGGTCTGATTGAGATAATGAGAGCTGTTCAGGTCACCCAGGGGCAGAAGAGAGCTTGAATATACTGAGTTCTCCAACTTCAAAAGCCAGAGTTTGTCCATTGCACTTCTTTCTGGAGAGAAAATGACCTAAGCTGTAAAATGTTAGACTTCATAACCAAAATCCATGTAAAAGCAGCCTTATTTTTCCATTCTAGAATTTCAGAATGAAATGTAATTTACAAACACATTTACCTTGTTTTATATTGACTATTTGCAATATCTAATATGCTTCTTTTCATTCTTTGACTTTATTTTTTCCTAGTGGTTTTCAGACAAAGCCTTGGGAATGCTTAAGGGAGCAAGTTTGCGAAGCACAGGAGGGAATATCCCTTGCAGTTATGATCTGGATAAGTAGACTTATCTCTGGAAACTCACTTAGGAGGAAAGGATTAAGTTAAGTATTTATTCCTAACCTTTCTTTGTGATGGTCAACCAAAAGAAAATGGGAAAGTTGGTACATGTTATTTTAAAGTATGCAAAAATCTTTGAAACAACATTCAGTAGGCTCCCCATTATAATTCAGCTGCAGTAAATCCACTCTATTTCATGAAAGTCATACTTTCTGATCCAAGAAATTACTGCAAGTTCCAAACATCATACAGTAAGTTTTTAATAAATACAAGACATTTGTTCAAGGATGCAGGTACCATGAAAATAATCAAATTGTGTGGCTTAGGAAATCACCAACATAGAAAGCCAGGGTCTCTAGTTGCACTAATGCCAGATGCTTGAGGAAATTGAGTGGAAAAAATAATTTCTGTGAATATATCTGCAATTAGGATGTTGGAATTTTGGGTCAGAGTAAAGAGTAGTCAGTGAAAATAATCATTGTGATCATTGTGCCTCCTTACTAGCCCTGAATTTCTACTGACTCAAAATTTCTGCCATCAGGGTTTTCTGTACCATGCTTCCTTATGTAAATAAGGACAAGACAGGTGCCCCATTATTTCTCTTCTTTTGTTTAGACTGATCTTGGCCAAAGTGTTTTGCTGTGAAAGCTTTAAAGATAAAGATAGCACAGATACTTTTTTTTTTTTTTTTTTTTTTTTTTACTCTAACATGCGCTGGACTCTGCTCCACAGCACCCTTGGAGAGTTGTTGCTCTGCCTTTGTTTACCTAGAACTTGGTAGAAAATACCATTAGGATAAGAAGTGGTTCCTAGTAAGGTTTGCTTTTACTGAATATGCTGTCTCTCTGAAATTTCTGCCCGTTTGTTGAAGTCCACGATATGCTCCTGCAAAATAGCCTGCTTTGGCACATTGATTATTTTGAATTGAAGGCATTGAAAAAACAGCAACTTCAGAGAGAGGCTTTCCCTGAACTGTCCTTATTTGCCTAGTGATCGCGCCTCCAAAGTACAGTCAGTTGTCATCAGTTCCCCTCCCTGGAGTCTCATCGACTAGAGAAGATTGACTCTCACCACAGAACAGGAGACCAGAGATCAACACCCACCCTGAAAAACTTTGTCACAATCTGTCCCATCTCCCATCTGGTTTTCTAAAGGCACATTCATCTTTCCTAAAAACCATTTATTCTCCTCTAAATTGCTTACATTCCCACTCCCCTTCCCTTATGAACTCTACATATAAGCTCCCAAATCTCACCTCTTTTTTGGGTTATCACTTTTTTTCCCCTATGATATCATATCATACTGAACTTCCCAGCTTTAGGTAGCAATTTAGGGCAGGAATTGGAATAGAACCAAGGAGGAGATGGAGGTGATAGGAGCTGAACACTCCTAAAGGGTAAGAGCAAAACTGGAGACAGAATGTAGTTGAAAACATCCAAGCACATAAGAAAACAAACAAACAAAAAACTAATGATGTGAAAAATCTCATCAAAATAATGTAGTGGCTGTTGGTGAGGACTGAGTTCCCGACATTCAAAGAATTAAAGGACTGATGATAAATTCCAAACAGAGACTCTCCTGGTGGGTCAGGGCTCCTGGAATTAGAAGCCAGAATGAGGGCCTATCTTGGAAACACCAGAAACAAGGGCAAACACCAAATGGCTTGTATAACAGCAAGGCTTGCATGTTGCAGGGGCAGAATGTTAAGAAAGCATGTCTTCTTATATTCCTGATGACCAAAGGCAGAAACGGAACTAATACCTACGGATGAGAGGTAATTATTGCAACTTCTGGTGTTAGAAAAATGTAGGGGAAGGAATTAGTAAAACCAATACAGAGTCAAGGACCAGGTTCAAGGTGAGGCAGGAAAAAGGAAATGTTAATTCAGCACCACCTGCGAGATTGACTCAGGTTTTATTCTTGCTGCCATCTCATCTTGGTATTTCCTCTCGGTGTAGTCATCAACCCCATTAACCCTAGAACTCTGTTTAAGGCATCCGTCTCCACAGTGCTTAAGACAAACACACTTGGACAACAGAGAAAGGGATACTTGAGCAAGACATAGGGTGGGAGGTGGGGGAGGGTCTCTCTAGCTTCCTGTACATTTGTTGAATGGGTGAATGAACCAAGCAGGGAGAGTGGGGACGTGCTCTTAAAAATAACCCCTTGTCTAATGGCAAGAGCCCAGGATTTGGAAACAAACAACCATGGTATTTATCTGAGTTCTGAGTACTTATTTAAACTTTTTTTTTTTTCTCATTGAGGATTATATTGAATTAGATGTTACTTACTCTATAAACGTATTACTGTCATATTCATATGAAGTCCTAAAATCTCTCATGCATACAAAAAGTCTCTTAATAGGGGCGCCTGGGTAGCGCAGTCGTTAAAGCGTCTGCCTTCGGCTCAGGGCGTGATCCCGGCGTTCCGGGATCGAGTCCCACATTGGGCTCCTCCGCTGGGAGCCTGCTTCTTCCTCTCTCACTCGCCTGCTGTGTTCCCTCTCTCGCAGGGTGGCTCTGTCACATAAATAAAATCTTTTAAAAAAAAAAAGTTTCTTAATAGCTTATACCTCAGATGACTTTAATTACAAAACTTTTTTAAATGAAAAAGAAGAACGTAAGAGACTTTCCCATCACAGGAGCATAATTATAATCTCTTTATAAGGCTAGCATCTAGGGACAGACGTAACATCTGTGATATAGATTCATTGTGCAATATTTATTAGCCTCCAAAAGGTGGTGATAGTCACATACTCAGAAAATGTCAAATCCTGTCTATCTCAGAAACCTGTTAGAAAATTGTCTGTTATTATACCATAGTAGTAAACCATTCAATATATTCATCAAAAGAAAGTTGGCTCTCTCTCTCTCTCTCTCTCTCACACACACACACACACACACACACATCTCAAAAAGAAAAAAAAGTTAAAAATGTTTCACTGAAGCTCCATTTCCTTTTAACTTTTACACAATGCAAAATTGGTGTACAAGACCCATAGACCCAGTAAATCAAGTCTCATGTCCTGGAAGAATCTCTCTGTCTTATCTTCATTTTCTGAATGCTGGTCAGTCTCAACTCCACTAACATAGAGTGGGAGCCTGAGGCCTCTCTAATCATGGTGTCTCTCATATGCCCGAGTGTATGCATGCGTTATTGTTGGCACACAATATGGTACCTCTAGCAGACACCTTGACTGTGGTATTAGACAATTACCTTTTAGTGGGAGGAATATAGATGTATCAGAATGATTGACAAACACTCCTATTCTCCTTGGTTTTTAGATTTCTGTTCTCCCTCTCTCTTTGGGCATTTTGAGGCCTCTAGTGCGATGATCGACATATGGTTTAGGCCTGGGGGAACACAGCCATGTGTACCACCTAGGCAGTCAGCCTCACATACGGAAAAGCAGAAGAGAATGCTCTTGACCTCAGTGCGGTCCAACCTGGCACATCAGAATAGTAGAGTTCCAGGTGTTCCGAGCTAAACACCAGATAAACTTTATTGGGGTGTGCTATGAAAAATATTTATTCCGCCGAAACCTGCAGCAAAGACATTGGGGATATATGGGACTATTGAAACCATCGTTTTCATCAAAGAAAGACATCTTTGGAAATACGACTGTCAATATTTTGTACTCTTAATTTTAATTTTTTTTTCTCTGAGACTCAAATGGAAATCTTCCCCAGCTTGATCCTGCAATCATTGCTTGAGACTTTTTACAAAGGGTAACTAATGTGACATTACTCTGTCTTCAAGTTTTAGCTCACAAAATAATGACCCACTTGATTCCAGAGGTTGAGATAAAACCAAAAAACCACAGCAATTCCTTTAAAAATGTAATTTTAACTTCATTTGATCATAAAAGGGAACATTGTTGCCATCGGAGTCAGTGAATAAAGCAGTGATATTGAAAACTTTCATTTTTGTTTATTTCAAGTAAAAGAATAAGGGCAGTGAAGTTCCCCTCTGACAATGGCACTGTGATTTGGCTTCATACAGACTCATTCCATGCTGGGTTTCTGACAGTTTGACAGATTCTGTATCTTGCTTGAAAATCTGAGCCTGTAGAAAACCTTTTGATGGCATGGTTATATTCCTTCTCCGGGGAATATCATTCCTTTCAGGCAGCTCCTGCTGGTGACCTAATAGAGGTGTTTCTGTATCAGAGGTGTTTCTGCAGGGTGACTGAGCTATAGTGGCATATGGATGAATTCTACAGAGGGCTCCAGAGGGCAGTGGGACACCGTACATTCTGGAATAATCATGAGCAGAGCTGGGTGACATTCAAAGTCAAGAGAACTAAATCCCCATGAAGGCAGATCATAGTAGAGGCCATGACCCCGTAACTCAGTCAGTAGTATTACACAAACCAAGCGTATTGTGCTGCAGTGCCTGGTTGGCTGATACACACACATTTTCTGGAATGATCTAGACAATGAAATGTATGAAAGATGGTTTTGACTTGTAATCCCATAGAGGACTAGACTGAAAAGAGAGTACCCAGAGGAGATCCTTTTTGCCAGCTCTGATCACATCTTACACATCTAAAATAAATGATGTAATTATCTCCAAAATAAACTAATTCCTTTTGGACAGGATATTTGTTTCATCACTCTATAGTACACAGTATTCTGGTACACAATAGACGTCCACAAGATTGTTATTTTAGTGATCAGGAAACAGAAAATAGAACATCAAATAATTCAAGATGAGAAATAAGGTATTTACAAGATGGGAATATAAATTATTGTTTGATAGACAATATGCAGATAAATAGTTCACTATGAGGAAAAAAAATTGAGTTGTATACTTTCCTCATATGAAACTGGATTTTAGCTAAATGAAAGACTTAGATGAAATACTCTGGCATTACAACATAACCAGAAAGAAGGGTCAATATTTGATTTTGGGGACAGAAAAACTTCAAGGATGTTCTATGCATTGAAGTATTAACAGAAACCACAATGAAAACAACAATAAATTTGCACAAAAATAAAAATTATAACAGTAAGTAGTAAAGGATAAAATAGAAAAATCATATAATATATAGTAAGATAAAGGTTATAGTCTCCATTTACAAGGAACCTTTGTAAATTAGGTACCGCTTTTCTAAAAGATTGTTATCTATTTATTTGAGAGAGACAGAGACAGAGCGTGAGCAGGGAGGAGGAGGCAGAAAGAGAGGGAGGAGAGGCTCCCCACTGTGTGGGGAATCCAACATGGGGCTCAGTCCCAGGACCCTGAGATCATGACCTGAGCCAAAGGCAGACGCTTCACCAACTGAGCCACCCAGCCATCCCCAAAAGGACATAATTTTTTAAAAGAAATATAAACGGTCAATGATCATGTTTTTAAAAATGTAATCTCTGAGGTAATCAAATAAATGCAATTTTAAATAAAAATTAAATAAAAATGTACCATTACCTATTAAACTAGGAAAAATAGTCAGAACACAAAATTTCCAGTGGCACTAAGAGCACAGTGAAATACGCTATTTAATATGTAGCCGGTAGGAATAGACCTTTCTCGGAGGCATTTTCCTATTTTATCAATTAAGAATTAAACTGTCCATAGCAAAAGCTGAAGTAGTAGTAAGTTCAGCAATTTAGATGTTTTCTCACATAATGAGGAGACTGGAGATGGAAAGTCCAGGGATTGTATGGTAGCTCCCTAAAAACACATCCTCATTCTCTGTCTCCTTTTGCCTGCGTGCACATCCAGCCTACGTTTCTGTCTCCCAGCACGAGTGCTAAAACTGCAGCCCTGTGACGACAGTCTAGTGTCACATTCCGGTGTTAATGCAACAACGCCAACAAGTCAGCCTTCTTTTAAAAGAACTTTTCCAGACGTCCCATTACAATTAGGTCTTACTTACAGAGCTATGTCACATGACATTTTGCCGCAAGGGCATGTGGCCGGCCACATACTGGCAAGAATGTTTTATAAGACAGAATCGAATTAGGTAGACAGTAATTTGTAGTCTCAAAAGTTCATATATACTCAACCCGTCAATATTTCAATCTCATTTATCAGAATTAATTTTAAAGAATTCCCAGATACATTTAAAAGAAGCACGGTTTTTACTGAATATGTCTCAGGGAGCCTGGGTGGCTCAGTTTGTGAAGCTCTGCCTTCAGCTCAGGTCATGATCCCGGGGTCCTGGGACTGAGCCGCATGTCCTGCTCCCTGCTCAGTGGGGAGTCTGCTTCTCCGTCTCCCTCTGCTTGTTGCTCCCCCTGCTTGTGCTCTCTCTCTCTCTCTGTCAAATAAATAAATAAAATCTTTTTTTAAAAAAAGTTTTTACTAATATGTCTAAAAAAAATAGTTGTAACAGTGAAAAACTAGAAACAGTGTAATTTTTCAATAATAGTGGAATGGTTAATTTAATCATGTTATTCTCATATTATTCATATACTAAAATAAGGCTTACAAATATTTCAGCAAATTAAGCTAACAAACTGTATAATACTGTGGGGGGAAACCCTTAAGTCTCTCTCTCTATCTGTAGGTATTTATACACACACTAAATGCCTCATATAAAGTGTTAACAGTGCTTATTGCTGATTTCTGAGATTGTAGCAGTTTTTATTTACTATTTTCCTTACTATGTTTTCTGAATTTTGTACAATGGTTGTATGATTTTGGTGCTGAAAATAAATATATTTGATAAATGATAAATATATTCATAATGAAAAATGGTCAGTGTTTGTAGCAGGTAAAGTTCATTGGAAATTTTCAGACAAGTGTGAGAACGTAAATTGGCCATTTTTGTGGAGGCGTGTTTGAGAACATTTATCTGTATCTTTCAATGTCATCCCTCTTAGCTTCCGGAGACGCTATTATTCTGTTCCCTAGTTACACAGCGTCCTCTAGCGGCAGGATCAGTTTTGCCCTCTCAGAGGAACGGGGCTTGCTTTAAGCCCTGCAACCTCCAAATATCAAATATGTTATGTACCACTTGCTTTTCTGTTGTAAAACAATTAAAATTAATGTGGCATGAAGTAGATGTATTTTAATTATTTGTGAAAGAGAAAATACAATTTGTTGAAAAACCTATGAATTACAAAAACATACTTCACAGTGAAATTGTACTTGATCAAATTACAAAATCTATTTGAAAATGGTAAACATGTATGGCAAAGTCATTAGGTGGAGAGATTATATCGAAATGCTTAAGTGAATTTTTTGATATAAATAACTGATGTAGGAGTGATAATAGTAATGATCAAGAGAAATTTTTATTTTCTTTAAATATAAGGAAATAATCAGACTAATATACATGGAATACACCTTATATGACTTTTCCAAATTACGTTCAGATTTTTTAATACTTTTTTTTCAAAAATATAAATATAAAACCATTAAAATTTAAGGAGCATGTCTTGCTTAGTAAGAAGAATATGTCATGGTCTGGAAGACGATATGAGACTCAGTAATGATACTAACGAAGATGTTAACGTGATTTTAACATTCCTGGGTTGTTTCTGGAAGAAATTGTAGGACAATTATTGAGATTCTACAGGAAACAATACGATGAGCATAAAATAAAATGGATCAAGTCCATTTGCTTACAAGAATCATGGGCATATGGTCCACCTATGTTTTCTCTCACTGGCAGAGACTTAACCAGAGTACCTGAATGAAACGTTTGTTAGTACAAATCACCTCCCATGTTCTGCTTATTACCATCCTTAATTTTAAAAAGCAGGGTTCAAAAGTCAATACCCCGTAAATGTAGTGGAACGTAACTTTTCAGCTGAGAGACAACGCTTCCTAAACCTCCGGAAATTAGACTGCTCTTACTAACTCCCTAGGGACCCTGAGGTCTGGGGCACATAGTTGCAAACCATGCCCACGCTGTTCCTACCCCCTTTCAATACTTACCACTCTCAAGTATGACCTCAGGGCCTGTCATAATCCAACAAATTTAATAATCCAGCAGATGAATTAGGGTTCAGTGGTTAATAGCAATAGGAACCTAAAGGTTCTGGCTTCTAGTAAGAATGTGATAGCAGCAGAGCACAGATCTCCTTCCTCCTTCCAAAACTCTGAAACAACCAGAGGAATAAATGAGACCCCCCCCCCCCAACTTACATCTTCACTGATACCAGAGGAGAGAGAAATTGAAGAAGTCACAGAAATCCAATAATGTATGAATTAGGGGAAATCCCCCCAAAACCAGTACATTGGAGAGGGAAACCACAATACGGTGGACTCGTCTTGAGGCGGCAGGTACAATGGGGACAATCCAGATGTGACGAGGGGGCCTAGAGAAAGCAGGACTTAAAGAACACAGCAAACACACACATTGGTCAGGAGGGGTCCTATCGTGGGTGAGCAATACCATGGGCGTCTCTAAGCAGAAAAAGGAAAGCCCATGAGTGCTGGGAAAAGTAGAGAAAAAAAGAGGAGAAAAAGTTTATTAAAAACAATGCTGTTAGTGTCAGAGCTCAAAGAAATGTCCATCCCACTGTACCAATAGCAGAGGCAGCCAGCCCTTGAGGAGAAAAACTAGACTCTAAAGGACATTTTGGCGACATCGGGGAAATTTGCTTATGGACCTGAGTATAATATATGGAAAAGTGGAGATCATTCACTGAAAAAGCATGTTATGAAACAGCAAGTAATTTCATTTTGGTAAAAAGTGTAATTTCATTTTGGTAAAAAGAAATATGTGTGCTTATATAAACATAAAAAGGGTCTGAGAGGATATAACAAAAGGTAAAAAAAAAACAAAACTGAGTCTGCTGGTGATGGAAATATGGTGTTTTCTTATTTTTAATGGTCTATGTTCTCCAAGTTTATGCAAAGCAGAACTTATTTTTTAATAAAACATTTTATTAAATACAAAATATTCTCATTCCCACATGCCGCATTAGCCTATTAGGGGACTGTTTCAGTTATCCAGAGTGGTGACTGATGCTCTGGAAAGCTTTATCAGGATTATTTTGAGAGAATTTTGAGAGCAGGCATTCAGATGTGTATGAAATCACAGTTCACAGATAAAGAAAAATAAAAGCAAACAAAAAAATATAAAAAACGCAATATACCTACAGCTGTCTCCAACTATATTTTCTGGACAGATCCCTAGAGCATGAAGGGTTCCTGGGATGCCATCAGGTGCCAGAGGTTTGTCTGCCTGCTTTTATTCTGTCTTCGAAGACCAAGTTGCAAGAAGGTAAATCCTGACGCCCTCACAATGGTGACAAATCATGAAATATTCAGCATCGAGGCATCGTACCAGTACCTCCCTAATCTCATTAACACTTTATGTTGGTTTTTATGACCCTGCATCTGGACAGCTTTCTGTTAATGGGAAGGAAATATCTGAACTTTCTGATTGCCAAAGCAATAGAAAAGAAATGCTTTCATTGACTTTTCCTCTTTGGACTGGTTCTGTCCGTCTGCTTGTGTTATTGTAGTCCTTGATTTATATTAATTTGTTTTTGAAAAGCTTGTTACACGTGCATCTGGAATAAGCAAGTTGATAGAAACACATAGTTTGATCTGCTCCTATAAATGAAACACCTCAAAATGTAAGTTTATAAAGTAAGTCAGCACGTCTTTGCCTATAGGAGGAATGTAAGTGTCAATCTTGAGGCTTGTATTTTCCAAACTAACATATGAACCTCCCCTAAATAATAAATTTAACTTAATGGTTCCCTCAGACCTCCATCTTTGAAAAGGGAGACATTTTTTCAGCTTTCTCCTATTCCAGAAATATATATCCTAAACTTCTCTTTTTGGAGAAAAATGTTCTTGAGAGCATTTTCACGGTTCAGTTATGATGCCTGAAAATCAGCAGACAGTATCTTCCAAGTAAAGTGCTTGCTACAAAATTTGAGACATCTACGACAAAGGCAAAGGGTTCTATTTTTATTTAGATAAGCTTTTAGTATAAAGAACCCTGATGATTTTAGGGATCATGAAATTATACATGTAATATGTGTGCATTCATATATATTTTTATTTATGCATTTGTTAAGCCAGTATAACTTTTACAGTCTAAATTTAAACTTAAAAATCTTAATTGTGCATGCCCTATTATCTTATTTCCAGGAGATATGAAACATAGCCAAATATTTGCATACAATAATGTTTACCACAACATCTTGACTATAAATTTGAAACTGAGATCTTCATTGAGCATTTTTTCTAATATTGAAAATAAGAAACAGGGGCGCCTGGGTGGCTCAGTCATTAAGCGTCTGTCTTCGGCTCAGGGCGTGATCCCGGTGTTCTGGGATCAAGCCCCGCATCAGGCTCCTCTGCTGGGAGCCTGCTTCTTCCTCTCCCACTCCCCCTGCTTGTGTTCCCTCTCTCGCTGGCTGTCTCTCTCTGTCAAATAAATAAATAAAATCTTAAAAAAAAAAAAAAGAAAAGAAAAGAAGAAACAAATCAAATATCCACTGCTCAGAGAGTAGTTAAATAAATCTTGGTACTTCTGTAGGAAGGAAATACCACCATTGAAGAAAATAAGAGATATAGATCAGTGTTTCTCAACAAGGGGTGATTTTTGTCCCCAAGGGACACTGGGGACATTATTGGTTGTTGCAGTTGGGGAACGGAGATCCTGCAACTGGCGCCTACTGGGCAGAGCCCAGAGAGGCAATCAGACGTCCTATATCACACAGGATAGCCTCCAACAACAAAGAATGATCCCACCCAAATGACCAGTAGCCTCAGGGCTGAAAAAACTTCATCTACCTAAAGTGACAGAGAAAATGTGGACCTTATGTATCTAGTTAAATGAAAAAAAGAGCAAACCAGTACATTTTATAAGATCCCGTATTAGAAGTTAAAGAATCACAATAAACCTATAATCTCTGTGAAGATAAAATTGAGACATTCTAAGCACCAGGCTAAGTTATTTTATAGGTATGCTGTTATTAACTGTTCATAACAACCCCATGAGATGTGTGTCATTTCACAAATTGACCTCCACACTCAGAGGGCAGAGAGAGAAAGAGGGCCGAAGCAGATTGGCAGGTGGCAGGTTTAGTAAGCAAGGGGATTTGGGACAATGCCTGGGTGGCTCAGTTGGTTAAGTGTCTGCCGTCGGCTCGGGTCATGATCCCAGGGTCCTGGGACGGAGACCCGCATCGAGCTCCCTGCTCAGTGGGGAGCCTGCTTCTCCCTCTGCCTGCCTCTAACAAATAAATAAATGAAATCTTTTTTAAAAATAAGCAAGAGAATTTGCATACGAGGCTTGTTTTGGGTGGCTGCAAGACGAGTAGATCTCCCACACCTGCCTGCCAAATCTTTAAAGTTTTAAGACACTTTAACTGGATTCAGCCATGTATACCATCCAGATGGGCTTAGCGAAGAGTTGCTCTCTCCAGCCTGTGTCCTTAAAATGGCTGCTAGCGTGGGACTAGCAGGTAGGGCGTACATCTAAGGACAAGAAGGGGGTGAACACTCTCAGATGGCCCAGATCCAGCTGGCAGGTCAACCTGTGGTCTCGTCCTCTCCATGACCTCCTCTAACTGTATATTTACTAATGAACTTCACATAAGGAAACTATTTTAAAACCGGCCTAAGGGTGCTAAGTGAGGAACTGGACTTAGATCCAAACAGGGTAAAGAATTCATAGCAAATGGTTAAAAAGTGTTATCTCCAAAGGAAGCATTAGAGGAAGTATTCAGTTTTTAAAAATTTGATATTTTAGTTAATTTCTTATTTTTTTATTATCACGTGAACATATGAAAAAAATAAGGTAATATCAAATGGCATCTAATGGACAAAACGGATCATTCTTCTCACTCCTCCCTCCTCCCGTCTCTATGCCCCATCCCTACAAGCAACCATTTTTAACTCACGTAGTTACTTCTGTTGTATTTACTTCAGTATTCCCAAATAATAAGATCATAGCTTTATCTATCAGGGCTTCTACTATAGAATAGTAGGATTGAGCTCCATGCACCCCTCTGCAAATAATAAATACCCATCTCTTGGCCTTCTACTATTGCTATATTACAGCTTTCATTAAATCGATATTACTGTCTTTATCATACCACTATATTAATGTTATAGCTGAAATTTACTTTGATTAACTTTGTCTTTTCCTCAAGTTAATAATTAAGTAATTACATTGTTGGCTGCCTTTACTTTTTAATTATCACTAATTTATCTCTAGACTCTCAACTAAAATGTTCATCCTAATATCACTCAGTACATCAGGTAAATTATCAGCACCATTTCTCTGTTTCCTTGAAATCTTCTATCCTATCCTAGTATCTCTTCTCTTCTCTAGTGGATGCTGGGTGTTCTCTATGCCAGATGCAGAGCATTTATCTCAGCCCATCATTCCCCATAAATCTGGGGATTTCCTTCACCTCTTGCTTTTGCTAGCACCCACCCCCATTTCCTAGACCTCATGACTTCCTCTTCACTTTACTCCTTTATTCCACTGATGAGCATTCTCTCTCTCTCTCTCTTTCTCTCTCTCTCCTTGGGGAGAGGGGGTCTCTTCTTTTTTAAAGCATTTTCCAAATATCTGACAAAGTCTGTCAGTTCTTATGTGAGCGTGATTAGACAGTGTATGCCTGGACAGGGCTCGTCAACTGTTGGCCCGGAGTGAGAGGATCACACAGGATATGGTTTTTCTTGGGGGAAATTCCAAATATCAAGAAACGTAGGTGACTTGTCTATCCTTCGGTCTCCAGTATAATCTCTAAATCTACATTTCTGGAGCTAAGAAGGAAAATTAAAGTAAATAGTTGGGTGTTAGGTTTTACACAAACTCCCCGTTTCAATATGGTGCCTTATTTTCCCTCTCAGGTGTTGTCCCTGGTGTCCCAGAGCCCAAGACCTCTTGAATCTCTCTGTCTCTGCTTTCTTTTTGCATTGGTGGGGGGAGGGACACATTGTTTTTATATAAACAGAATGCCTGCATCCAGACAGGGAACCCTTCTCTTGGGGTAGGAAAAGCACGACTGCCTGTCGTAAAGTAGTAAAATCAGTAAGTATGGGGATATACATACTCCTTAAAACTTTTTCAGGCAAACCTTCTTTTGTCGTTACTCCCAAAGGCAGTGTTCCTGATTCCTTGGACTTTCCGGTGTTTTATGGCACAAATTTTCCTCTCTGTTCTCTGTTCCTTCTTTTAGCCTTTACGTTAATTCTGCTTGCTGAGCAACAAGGGTTTAAGTTGCTATTAACAATAAAATTTAGAAGACACAATGGCATTCACTCAAGACCAAATTTACTTCGTTTAAAAAGGAGTATAGGACAGGCAGAAGACAATGCGTAGAAAGAGCTAGCAGATGTCTTGTGATTCCCAGGAGCAGATTGCAAATGCCCCAGTCATTCCCCATTGGATCCAAGGAGTCATGTGAGATGAGGCTGAAGAAAGCCCTACTCAGTGGTGTCTTTCTCTACACCTCATCAGTCAGGAGCATCTCAGGGGTGCTTGACTAGCGCTCATTCCCTGGTGAAACTGCATCTCATCAATTGCATGCTACTCCTCAGTTATGGCTTATTTATCAATTTCGGGTTACTCATCAATAATACGTTACCTAATACATAATCTCGACAGGTAGGTACAGGAGCTAAGTCTGGTACAAAGCAAACTCAACAGGACCTTCATTTATCTTGGAGACAGAATACTCCTATACTTTCCTTACTTGGTCTTTTGAAGAGGATTTGTCTCGGGGTCAAATCCTCCAGCATCCCCATGGCTAGAGGAAATACCACAGATTCGCTGTTAATCCTGACATTACTTCACTGCGTGAAAAAGCTAAAGCATACTTTTGATGCTATTTATGCAACAAATCTTTTTTTTTTTTTAAGATTTATTTATTTATTTATTTGACAGAAATAGAGACAGCCAGTGAGAGAGGGAACACAAGCAGGGGGAGTAGGAGAGGAAGAAGCAGGCTCCCAGTGGAGGAGCCTGATGTGGGGCTCGATCCCGGAACGCCGGGATCACACCCTGAGCCGAAGGCAGAGGCTTAACGACTGCGCCACCCAGGCGCCCCAATATGCAACCAATCTTTATCTTCTAAAATTTTTTTTGACATTTTTCATTCGCCATCATCCTCTCCTCCTTTGTCCTCATGTCCTTGCTGATTTGATTCCCCTGCTGCCCTTCCATGGGAATTAATGGAAGGAGAAGAGACAGAGGGGCATGGTTAGCCTGCCACATTTAAATATAAAGACTACATCACTGCTTTTGACATAGGCATATTTTAAACACATAGGAAAAGACTGTAAGAAAATGTTTTGCAGGCATATAAGTCAACTTTATAAGGAATTTTTTAAAAAATTCATATTGTTTCACCAGTCACCCAATGGTGATTTTAAAGTGGTTTTATGTAAAAGACATTTGATTAGTGTGAAAACCATTTCTCTAAATTAGAATCAGATGGGAATTAAGTTTTGCATATACCTCGTGTAGAAAATATCAATATGCTACAATAGTCTACTGATTCCTTAATAAAGTATGCAACCCTAAACCGAAAAAAATGAGCAGCAGTCAATATCAAAACACATACTTTTGAGTAAATTGCATACAATATGATACAAGTTGTATTGTATTTGCAAACAGCAGTAGAAGCGTGTCACTTTATCACATATCACCTGTTTAATGCTTGCCTGCGGAACACCTCTGGTTGTTAAAATCTGAACTTTGTAGAACTTAAACACTTTATCCAGGAAAGAAGTGTATGTATGCCCATATTCTCAATGTAATGCTCTAAGAGAATAAAGAGCTTGGAAAAGATTTGAGTAACATTGCAAAGGTCAAGGAGAAAAGAACATCAGAATCAGGGTCCTGAATTGGATGTCAATAAAAGAAGACCGTATTTGGATGTTTATGGTACTAAGAGAGGGATCACAGCATCAGTTTTTGTGAGAGGCACTCTGCTATGGTATTTGTCCTGATCTCCTTTCCATGGTGCTTTTCATTTTCTTTAGAGCTTTTGCTAAATGCTCAGTGTTCAAACGAATCCCCAAAATACGTGTTAAAGAAAATTATAAAGACAGAAGTAAACTCTTAAACACCCACATACACACAAATATGTATTCTGTATTTTAGTGCTATTTCAGAAATTGTTAGGAGTTGGGGAGGGTTAACTTTTAATGCATTATGAATTTCTCCATTGAAAATAATGGCAAATAAGCTTTTAGTTAGTACTTTCGTCCAGAACAAATTGTTCATGTTAAGTGGGAAATGCCTTTGTTATATTTCAGTAAAATAAAGTTGAATTAATTCCCAAAGAGCGTATGCATTCAAATCAAATGAAGAAAAATGGTACAAGACAAGAAAATTTCAATATATTTGAGAGAACTCCTTTACATTTAGCAAACACTTATTTCCATGGAAATAAGTACAAAACATGGAGTAAAGTCATACAATCTGTCTTATATGAAGTCTGCTCTATAGTTTAGATAATGCTAGTTTATTACCATTTAATACTTTTTAATCCTAAATTTTCTTGCTTGATCTATATATTTATTGTGAAAATATATTAAAAATTCTCTACTATGGCGCTCCTGGGTGGCTCAGTCGGTTAAGCATCTACCTTCAGCTCAGGTCATGATCCCTGGGTCCTGGGATCGAGCTGCCTCATGGAGTCTGCTTCTCCTTCTTCGTCTGCCCCTCCCCCTGCTCATGTGCCCTCTCTCTCTCTCTCAAATAAATAATAAAATCTTAAAAAAAAAAAACTTCTCTACTATAATTGTAGGATTTTAAAATTCTTCTGAAAAGATTGTTATTGTATATAGCTCAGGACTATATATTAATATTAGATTAATATGAGATTTTCATGTCCTCTTGATAAATTGTTCTCTTTATTGTTTTATAGGGATTATCTTAATTCTTAGTAGTGTTTTTTACCTTAATTTACATTCTTTCTGATATTCTTACTACTATCCCAAATTTTTATTTTTGTAATTGGTATTTAATTAATATATATATAGTTTTCCATCTTCTTATTGATGTCTGATTTTGTGTGGTTCTCCTTTAGATGAGTATATGGTAAGCACATAATGTTATTATGTTCTTTTTGTCTAACTCAACAATCTATGTACATGTAATGTATTTACTAATACAGAAAGAAATGTTCTACTCATTTATTTTGTACTCTCTATCTTTTAATGCTTCCACTGCCTTCTTTTTTATTGAGATATTTTTTCTCTATTCCCTCTCTTTCCTTCTGATTTCTATGCTATTAGTTGTATTTCGTTAGTTTCTGTGATTACACTTATTTTTAAGGTGCATATGTAATAAATTTGTTCAAATAAGTCCGTTGCTGTCTCTATTTTCCTTCTGACAATGATGAAGATCTTGGCAGTTTATCCATAGAAAGCCTTCGCTCCCTGCCCTGCATCTTGGCATTTTGTAAGTTTTGTTTTATGCCATTTGATGATTTTACGTAATCGTTTACGGCTTGTAAAAATTAATCATGTTTTGTCAGTTTGTGTTCACGTCTCCAGCATCCCATCTTTTCTTTCTGGAATCACTTTACTTCTTGCTGAAGTCAAATTGGTAGTAAAGTATTAGTCTTTTTTAAATATTTTTTTAGATTTATTTATGCATTTGAGAGAGAGAGAGAAGGGGGGTGGAGAGGCAGAGGGAAAGAACGCCGAGCAGACTGCCCGCTGAGAACCCAACACTCCATCTCACAACCATTAGATCGTAACCAGAGTCAAAACCAAGAGTCGGGCACTCAACCAACAGCTACTCCAGCACCCCAGGATTTGTCTTTTACATATAAAATGATTATATTTTTGTATTTATATGCATTTATACATATTTGTATTCATTCTTACTTGATAACATGCTTGGTAATGTGGCTCCTTAGCCTTTTTCAGTTATGACTCTAGTATTATCAGGCTTTTATTCCTGCTGATTAAAATGTATTATTGACGTTATTGTTAATGCTTCATAAATACCCTTGGTTTCTTCTCTGAAAGAATTAGGACTTTGTCTTTATTCATCATCTTCAGTAGTTTCATGATGATGGGTCTGTTTAAAAAAATATGTGCTGCTTATTTCTCAGGTTTCACTTTTTTTCATTTCTGGAAATTTCTCAACAATTCTCCATTCGGATATTTTTTCTCCTGTATTTCCTCCATTTCCTTCTTTTCAAAATCCTATAAAATAAATGCTGGAATCTCTCCATCAATCCTTGTCTCTTAGTTCATATTTTTATCTCTTTGCCTCTTCGTGCTATGTTCTGGAGGAGAGCTCACAACTGCACAATACTTCAGCTCTGCAGTATATAGATTATATCTTCTGCTTTATTTTTTATCTCAAAGTTTATATTACTCATTTCCAATCTTTCTAATGAGTTGTTTTATATCCACAGGATCTTGTTTTATTTCTGCCCGTTTTTCAAGAATGATTTACTGTTCTTTTTAGTAGAAGTCTTCACTTAATTCCTTGAACATTCTCTACATAATTATTTTCAAGAACATCATTCTATTCTAGCAATTAATCGCATGTGCAGTAGATTCCTTGTCTGTTGATTTTGCTGTTTTGTTGGCTGTCCTATCTTTGAGACATCAGAGAAAAAAAATTAATGACACTTGTTAAAGATGGCAAGGCAGGCTTTATTCAGGACTGTTGCAACAGGTATAGGGACCACTTCAATTGGATTTTACCATGGGGGAGAGAGATTGTGCTCAACTCCAAACATAGCATGGGCAAGTGGAAATTTATAGGCAAGGAGCAAATCAGCGGGCGGAAAATTACTAAGAGGAAACATCAGCTATAAGGGGGATTCTGGCTAAACCGACCTAATAGGATTCTTTGCTAAAGACAGGTTAAAATAATCAAACATCACCCGAGTGGAGGTAGGGGATGAAAGTTGAGGAGCTCAATCAGATATGATGGGGCCGGTTGGTGATTGGATATTGACAGCGCAGTATTCTGGTTAAACTGACTTAGCAGGGTTCTTGCTAAAACTGGGTTTTGTAACCACAGATGGGTGTAGGAGAAGGTTTAGGGGCACAACAGTTTGAATCTTTGTCAATGGGTTTGGACATTCCGATTTGAAGGTTTTATTTGAATGAGTCTCTTTCTCTGTGTATCTGTCTCTCTCTATTTCCCTTTACCTCTCTCTTTTTTCCTTTCTTCCCCGTCTTTCTCCTCTCCCCTCCCCCTCCCTCTCTTTCTTGCTCTCTCTCCCTCCCTCCCTCCTTCTCTTCTTTACTTTTGTTCTTTTCTCTGTCCAGTGTTATCACAATAACCCAAAGCACATTCTTATAAAACTGTTTTAGAGCCCTTGTTATGTGAGGATTTGGGGCTGGCCTACCTCTATCTATATCTATGTCTATATCTATGTCTATATCTATGTCTATGTCTATATCTATCTATCTATCTATCTATCTATCTATCTATCTATCTATCATCTATCTATCATCTATCTGGATCTATCTAGAACATTGTATGACTCAATAGTGATAATTTAGTTGTTATACTGCCTGGATTAAAGTCCTGTCTTTTTCACTTATTAAGCCATGCACCTTAAGCAAGTTTTATCCTGCCTTTCCCTTGGGAATCTTTCTTTTCAAAGAAAGATCATAATGGTAAGACTGTTATGGGATAAAAGCTTCAAAGTATTTAGTACGTTGCCTAAAGGAAAATAAGCACTAAATAAGATGTAAATATTATTGTTGTTCTGTTGCTATTTTTAAGTAGGCTATGGTGCAAAAAATGGTTTCAATAGTTTGTTTCTAAAATACTTACCAAATTAACTTATGCATGATTTGCATAAACAAATAAAAAATGCTTAAATATTAATTTTAAAATACTGAAATTGAACACTAGTTTTTTTTTTAAGATTTTATTTATTTATTTGACAGAGAGAGAGACAGCCAGCGAGAGAGGGAACACAAGCAGGGGGAGTGGGAGAGGAAGAAGCGGGCTCCCAGCAGAGGAGCATGATGCGGGGTTCGATCCCAGAACGCCGGGATCACGCCCTGAGCCGAAGGCAGACGCTTAACGACTGAGCCACCCAGGTGTCCCTGAACACTAGTTTTTTTTTAATTATTTTTTTAATTTGCTTCTTTTGACTCCCTTCATCCACTTTGTATACCCTGCACTCCTACCCTCTGGCAATCAATCACTGGTCTGTTCTCTGTATCTATGAGCTTATTGTTTTGTTTTGTTTAGATTCTAAATGTAAGTGAGATCACACAGTATTTCTTTTTCTATGACTTTCTTATACCATTGCCCATCCATGTTGTTGCAAACAGCAAGATTGCATTCTTTTTTGTGGTTGAATAATACTCCATTGGATGCGTATCAGATTTTTTTATCCACTCATCTGTCAATGGACATTTTAGGGGTTTCCGTATCTTGGCTACTGTAAATAATGCTGTAATGAACATGGGAGAGCAACTATCTTTTTGCATTAGTGTTTTTGTTTTCTTCAGATAAATATACAGAAGTGGAATTGTTGGATCATGTGATGGTTCTATTTTTAATATTTTAAGGAACATCCATACTGTTTTCCACAGTGGCTGCACCAATTTATATTCCCACCAACAGTGCACATGGGTTTCCTTTTCTCCACATCTCCAGTAACACATATCTTTTTGACAGTAGTCATTCTAACAGGTGAGAGGTGAAATCTCATTTGTGGTCTTGATTTGCATTTCCCTGATGATTAGCAATGTTGAGCATTTTCTCATGTGTCTGTTGGCCGTCTGTATGTCTTCTTTGGAAAAATGTCTATTCATATCCTCTGTCCATTTTTAAAGAGGATTGCTTGCTTTTTTGCTATCGAGTTGTCTTTATATATTTTGGTCATCAACCCCTTATCAGATATATGATTTGCAAATGTTTTCTCCCATTCAGTAGTTTGCCTTTTCATATTATTGATGGTTTCCTTTGCTGTGCAGAAGCTTTTTAATTAGATGTAGTCCCACTTGTTTATTTTTGCTTTTATTAATTTTGTTTTTGGTGTCAAATCCAAAAAACCATTGCCAAGACCAATGTCAAGGAGCCGACAACCCACATTTTATTTTAGGAATGTTATTGTTTCAGGTCTTACAATTAAGCAACTAGTTATTTTTTAATCACTTGCAGCATAGTAAAGATCACTTCTTAATCAAGAGTTTGTACTTCTTCTCATTCTCTCTAAATTGGGAAACAGAGCCTATTAAACCATTAAACCATAGGATTTATTTTCTGGACCTTGATTTTAGAAGCCAGAGAACTAGGCTTTTGGTGTACGGGCTATTTAATTCCATCTGAGATTGGGGTTTCCCTTGTCTTAATGAGACTATATGAACATCTCAAGGTGTATAGTGTCAGAATAGGGGAAGGGCCTGATTGTTAGTGTACGCCTCTGGCTGGACTCACCTCTGCTCTTCCTACTTTTTTTTTTTTTTTTGGATGTCACCCCCTACCTCATCTTCACACCCTACAGGGCTCTCAGCATTCCAGTGCAGAAAATCTCAAAAGAGTCTGTTCTTCCATGTGTTAGCTACTGGGAATATTCTTGGTTACTGCCAACCTTGTAGTACTTTCAATGAGTTCCCTGGCATTAGGACCCTCCTCTGAAGTCCAACCACATCCCAGTTCCAAAAATCTGAATGGAAACCAGGAGCAGTTCCCACAATTTTTCACCATTTGTCTTCCCAGTCTTAGGAAATCCTTTCGGGGTCAACAAGAGTTTAATTCCTAACCCAGTGATTTTCAAAGATGTTTACACTTTAAAATCAGTTTTAAAATGTACTGACGCCCAGGTTTCACACCAGACCAATTAAGTAGGTTTAGGGTTTTTTGGGGTTTTGTTTGTTCGTTTGTTTTTTAAAGTAAACTCTGCAAGCCCCCATGTGATTCTAATGTGCAGTCAGGATGGGGAAACAAATGTTCTAAATAAAAACCTCCTTCAGTGGTTCCCAAATATTAACAGGCACCAGAATCACCTGTAGGGCTTATTAATACTGTGAAAGGTAAAGTAAAATGGAGTCACTTCTGTCAGGCATTTTAAATGGAGCTGGGAGGCCATTAAGAGGTGGCCTTACACAGTCCTCACTGAGTGGAACAGATGAGGGAACAGAAGGCAAGCTGAGGACAAAGCAGAAACTGACACCCCGCACCTTGCTGCAATGATGGCGTTTTGCCTAGTGATAGCCTTAGCAACCAATTATGTTTAGCCAAGATCAGTTTTCTTCCACCAGCACCAATCAAAATTTTTTGTGAATAACATATACAAGCATTCCCTTATAGTCTTTAAAAAAATCCCTGGCTTTTGTTCCATAGTGGGACAGAATTTGGGATGCTACCCAAATCTGTGCTTCCTGAATTTCAATTCTAAGACGCTAAGTAAATGTTTTGTTTATTTCAGTTCTGCCTGTTTTCTAACTTTATAGATAATTGAGCTCTACCCCAGAGTGCAAGCCAACAAAACAAAATAAACCAACAACAACAACAAAAAAAACCACATTAAAATGGCCAGGTGGTAATAGCGATCCTTTAGATATGTAAATATAAGCCTGTCACCCAACCCCCGCTCAAGTAATTGAACAGATTCATGTTGTCCTTAAAACCAATGTCTTTATCATCCAACCACATTCAAAACATTCAGTGGATTCCTTTTGTTCTAAAGACCAATGTCTTTACCAACAGTGCTTATGAAACCCTTGTGTTTTCACCTAGCATGCCTTCCTCTTGCCCTCACCTCTCATTTCCAAAAAGTATGAACTTACTGGCCTTTAAACAAGATCTACTCCAATAAAGCCTGAGCTCCCCAGACAGGCCACCTCATCATATTATATGCCCTTTCAAAGCCCTTATTTTTCTTAAATTCCTCTCACAACAGTTTACATCTCTATCCATGCAACTGTATTTATCCTTCTCTATGTGCATATTAGAGTCTCCATGGACATTCCCACCCCTGCCACGGTGCCTGGCAAATAACACGTGTTCATAATACAACTAAGATACAAAAGGCAAAGAAAAATCAAAGGAGTTTAAATTTGTTGCCTTTTGGATCACATTTAGAATGCCCTTACCTAACAATTAGTTCTAGGCTCCAGCAACTACATGATAATTCCTGGATACATAGAGTTCCTAAGTTTTTTCTAGTTTTATAAGGGTTAGTGTACTTAAATATAAAATGATAATGCACATTTTAGAAGATTGTTTTGCAAATGACATTTGGGAACTGTTGTACAGAAGAGTCATTAGCTTTGATTTTAGTGATTCAAAGGGGTAAAGATCAGATGCATATTTGAATCTTATGGGATGAAAAAATTTTGTTATAAATTTCAAAGAACTTTCTTGTAATTAGACTTGGCCAAAAAGAAAATGCGGTGTCTCAAGAGATAATGTGACCTCATCAGTGGAGGTATTTGAATATAAACTAATTGACCACTAACAGGAGAGATATGGCTGTCAACTGAGAGTTAAGTTAGTGCCTTGGGATACTTTTGAGATTATGTATTTTTGTAACCCTGTGAATTAAATTCATTAAATAAAAATAACCTTCTCCATTTGTTTATAGTCATAGCACCCAGTTGATTGGCTTTCTTTTGTTATTTCAACTGATTATTTTGTGCCCCTTAAAACCCTGCAGCTTTTCTTCAATACTCTAATACCTGCACGCTCTCTCTTATTGAAAAGGATGAAAAAGAAAGAGGTTTGACAATTTACACTCTACATTTAAATATTGGTGTCAGGGAATTATTGGCTTTAACCTTAACTCTATTGTTTCATGATCAAACATTATCTTTCAAGTATTGGTTCTCTGCTGCCCAGAGGGAGATCCTTCTTTTCAGAGAAGAGAATGTTGTAGTCAAGCTATTATTATGTGAAACAAAGAAACTGACTAAAACTATTGAGCCCTTCTTTGTAATCTGAATAGAGGCCAAGAATTATAGAGCCCAGGGAAAGGATCTTTCAAAATAAGAATCATGATCTCAAGTACTATTTCTCCATTACTTATCTTGGAGACTTAATTCATTTGTGTAACAATCTTGGAGGTCCTTCTTATGTATTTCAGGCAGGACCTGCTGTATGGCAGAAAGCAGAGAAAGGAAGTAAATCTCTCAGGACTCTTATAAGGGTACTAATTCCATTTATGAGGGCTTCACCCTCAGGACCTCATCTATTCCTGATTATCTCGCAAAGGTTCCACCTTCTAATACCATCACACGGGAGGTGTGGGAGTTGAGAGTGGTATGGTTTCAACATATGAATTTTGAGGGGACATAAATATTCAATCCATAATTGATAAGATGTAAATGCCTCAGGGCAGCATGGGTAGGAATTAAGTCTACTCTCCCATGGGTTCTTGGTATCCTGTAGCTATTAGACACAGATTGGGGAAGAGAAGTGTTCCAATAAGGATGCTTATTAATTTATATGACAGAAATGATACAAAGGAAAGGTGAGCTAGCATGGTTTGATCAAGGTTCTGGCCTGTTTCTCAGCCATTGTCTTAGTTTTAATCTCCTTTCTGTCCAATGATGTTGATAAAAGGGCCTCCCATCTATTCACACATCAACTGGAAAGGATTAGATCTTCTCCCTATATCCCCTGAAAGAAAATGCCATATTTCACTCTGATTTGATGAACCTGGTCTAATCACCACAGCCAGGGAATATCTGTCTTCTCAATTATTCAAGTCTGTCATTTTTATTTACCAAAATTTTGTAGATGTATTCCTAGGTCCTAAACAGTTTTGATAATGTTTATGGTAGTTTATGAATACTTGATGATTTGTTTCTATAACTAATATTTTTGCCTTTAAAAAATATTTTATGGAAGTATAACATACACAGATACAAGTGATTTTGTCATCATGAGACTGATAAGAATCAATATCCATAAGCATTAATGAAGTGTGCGTACATATGTAACCAAGTATCCAGACAAAGAAACAGAATACTTGGGGTGCCAGGGTGGCTCAGTTGGTTAAGCAGCTGCCTGCAGCTCAGGTCATGGTTCCAGGGTCCTGGGATCGAACCCCAAGTCATGCTCCCTGGTTGGCAGGCAGCCTGCTTTTCCCTCTCCCTCTGCCTGCAGCTCCCCTGATTGTGCTCTCTTTGTCTCTCTCTCTTTCTGTGTCAAATAAGTAAATAAAATTAAAAAAACAACAACAGAATACTCTCAGAAACAATAGCACCCACTTGGATGGTCCCCCTGGTGACTGCCCTCCCACATGCTATTGCCATCCTGACTTCTAACATTATCACTTGCCTGGCTTTGAGTTTTATTGTAAATGGAAGCAGACAATATGATTGCTTTTGTTTTCAAGCTTCTTTTACTCATTATATTTGATATTTATCCATCATTGTTCCAGTTTTTTTTTTTTTAATTCTAAGAGTAAATGAATTTTGAGTTTATTTGATGGGTTTTCCTTTGAAATATTTGTTTTATGCATTTTAGGTTTTAGCATTCTGAGCATTCCTTTTTTACATTTTCTAATGCTAATTAATTAATCAATGGATGTTAATTCATGATGTTCATTCTTTCTTAAAATTTTTGGTTTGTATTTTGTTGTTGACTCTCATTTGTACTATTTTACATGTATTTTCCTGCAGTGCCTTGAAAAGTAGGAATACTTCTCAAATTTTGTTATTGGCTATTTAGATCTATTTTTTTCTAATTATCAATGTTGAAAATAAGAAGATAGGAATGTTGGGGCGCCTGAGTGGCACAGTGGTTAAGCGTCTGCCTTCGGCTCAGGGCGTGATCCCGGCGTTCTGGGATCGAGCCCCACATCAGGCTCCTCTGCTATGAGCCTGCTTCTTCCTCTCCCACTCCCCCTGCTTGTGTTCCCTCTCTCGCTGGCTGTCTCTCTCTCTGTCGAATAAATAAATAAAATCTTTAAAAAAAAAAAAAGTTGGGAATGTTAAGACTTCTCCTTAAATAATATAAGTAAATGTTAAAAACGTATTAATTCTTGTCAGTAACATGTGCTGGTTCTCACTGGAGTTTTATGCCCAGCTTTTTACTTCAAATCAAATATTCGGAAAATTTTATCCACATTATCAAGAAACCCGTTTAATTACTTACTTTAAGTAGAATTAGTCAAATGCATTGATAAATCAGTCAAATCTACGAATAGAATCTCCAAACCAAAGATCATGGTGAGAACCCCCCAAACCTTCTAAAGGGTTAAAATTCCTCCTTTTCCTTTATTCCCTATTTGTTGAAACCTACAAAAGGTCAAAGGCTTCTGAGTGAGTGATGGTCCCTCACCCTGCGCTTTGCATTTAACCATTTGTGAGCCAGAAACAAATTTATATTGTAGTAAGCCACTAAAATTTGGGCCTCCCACACCTATTTGAAATTAAGTATATCATTCAGAGGGCTCATCAACCATCCTCTTACATTACATTACACTATGGTTCCTTTGATTTGGGATTTTTAATTATGTTTTGATCATGTGTTGACTCAAAAACTTCTTTGAAGAGCATTATTTATAATTAATAAGCAAGCAATATATTTCTTTAATTTTTTATATATCAAATGCTTTTATTAGAATGAAATTCGATGGAGAATCTACCTGTTGGTAATAATTGCCATACATCTAAACTATCAAATTATCTTCAGTGTAAGTACTTCTGCCTTTTTGGAAGATAATCCTTTGGGTTTTACCCAGAATAAAACGTATTTAGGAATTGAGGACGAGGTGAGCAGAGAAGGTGTAGGTTAGTGTGGGGAGACAACTGGCACAGTGACTAACCAGACCAACTTTGAAAGAACTCATTCCCCTTCTTCTCACTCTATCCCCGCATTAGAACTGCCCAAGCCTCCAGGGATTCTGCAGGGACTATGGTCCTTGACAGATTAGATTACTGCTTTCTTTCCACGTCATTCACAAGGCTTCTACTCCCTTTTGTTCTGCTATAAATTTATTGATCCATCTTGTGCACTTGGGATCCATCTCCTTTAGATATTTTCATTAAAAAATGCATTTAATCCTTTATGTAATTTTAGTGGAATTTTACCAGGGAGAAAAGAAAAAAAAAATACTTGTTTCCTGAACTGGGAGTCCTCTTGCTCTTCTAAGCCTGCAGAAGTTGTCTGTGTCTCTGCCACAGGCCCACTACAGGCACAGTACAGGCATTTAAGTATGTTTCTGTAGAAGCAGATTGACATTTACTTTCTCTTTTCCCTCCCTCCTCTCTCTTTTTCTTTAAAACTTTGTCTTATTGAATAAGCCCTTTTAATAAATGAATTTAGAAGTATGATTAAAGTTAGGTCATAAAAATTACTTTCACATATTTTTATATTTCTTTGCTTTTTGGCTATTTTAAAAATTTCTAGTTATTTCTTTTAAAGATTTATTTATTTATTTATTTATTTATTTATTTATTTATAGAGAGAGAGAGAGGGAGAGAGGGAGTGCACATGAGCAGGAGAAGGAGTAGAGGGAGAGGGACAAACAGACTGTGCTAAGCATGGAGCCCAGCTCAGGGCTCGATCTCAGGACCCCGAGATCATGACCTGAGTGAAATCAGAAGTCTGATGCTTAGGGGCACGCTGACTGTCTCTATCTTTGTCGAATAAATAAACAAAATCTTTAAAAAAAAAAAAGAAGTCTGATGCTTAACTGACTGAGTCACCCAGATGCTCCTCTAGTTATTTTTCTTTTTCTTTTTTTTTTTTTTTAAGATTTTATTTATTTATTTGACAGAGAGCCAGAGAGAGAGGGAACACAGCCGGGGAGTGGGAGAGGAAGAAGCAGGCTCCCAGCGGAGGAGCCTGATGTGGGACTCCATCCCAGAACGCTGGGATCACGCCCTGAGCCGAAGGCAGACGCTTAACAACTGAGCCACCCAGGCGCCCCTCCTCTAGTTATTTCTTATATTAACTAAATGCCCTCTGAATGTCTCTTATTTGATACAAAAATGGTATTTAAAAATTGCATTTTGGTTTATTTCTGTTTATAAATTTTTGATTCATCCTTCTATAATAACTAAAGTATGATTGAGTCCTAATTCAAAATATATCATGTGTTTCTTTCAAATCTCTGCAGGTAATATTCCTTTGTAATGTATCATGAACGGAGTTAAAATCATCTTCATTTTTTTTTTCTATAGGCTGGTGAGTCACTATATATAAACATCTTACATTTCTACCTTAATATCACTAGGCAGTCATCCCTTTTACTAGTTTTACCTAAGATTCAGTGAACATTTATTATTTTGAAACTTCTCATAAGAAATACTTAGTATCAGCTGCTCTGAACTCTAATATCTGTTCTCTATATGTATTATATTCTTCTTTCCCATTTTAGAATTCTTTGTCATTTCATGGGTTACATAAAATTTCAGGGGCACCTGAGTGGCTCAGTCGGTTAAGCATCTGCCTTTGGCTTGGGTCATGATCTCGGGGTCCTGGGATGGAGCCCCTCATCGGGCTCTCTGCGCAGTGGGAAGCCTACTTCTCCCTCTCCCACTCCTCCTGCTTATGTTCCCTCTCTCACTGTATCTCTGTCAAATAAATAAATGAAATCTTTAAAAAATTAAAAATATTTCAAATTTGTCCTTTAATTAGTTATTTAATATTCTATACAATTTAGATTTTTCAATGTCTCTTTTCAAAAATTAGTTTTGTTACTTTTGTGTCTCAGAATTTCTTCCTTTCCTATGATTCCCCCTTCCTCACAACTATTTGAACTAATTTCACGGAAGCTATATCCTTTTGATTCTATTTCAGGGCACAAATATGATATTTTCTAATGTTTTCTTCTGAATCCTCCTGCAAATACCTTTTTAAGCAGAAAATTCAAATAATTCTTCACGTTATCTTTCCTATGTGGAGAAATTCTCTCCCTGGGTACAGCAATTGTCCATAGTCTTTTCATACTCATTGAAGGAAATATCTGTTTAGAATTGATTTATAATGCTGCAGGAATGGACTTGGCATTAGTAACATACTATTTTGCATTCTTTCTGAAGTGCCTCACAGTGGGTCACAGATCAAGGTTCCAAGGTTCTGAATCTCTGTTGTTTGTGCTCTAGAAAGGAACAAGGAAAATTGGAAGTTGTGCAAAAAGAGTTCACATTTTTGTGATTGTTTTTCTATCAATCTGATGTTATTGTAATGGCTGTTAGCAGAATGTTTCCAGATTTTTCTGTGGTCGATTTTTATATAAATTTTGATGTCCATTCAAGTTTCAAAATATGTTTATATTTTTAGGTATAAATGCTTATTAGTATATATTTACATAGGCCAACTCAAGTTTAAGAAGATGCATATCTTGGGGGGCGCCTGGGTGGCACAGTGGTTAAGCGTCTGCCTTTGGCTCAGGGCGTGATCCCGGCGTTACGGGATCAAGCCCCAAGTCAGGCTCCTCTGCTATGAGCCTGCTTCTTCCTCTCCCACTCCCTCTGCTTGTGTTCCCTCTCTCGCTGGCTGTCTCTATCTCTGTCAGATAAATAGATAAAATCTTAAAAAAAAAAAAAGAAGATGCATATCTTTTAGTTGTATATATTAATACATACTCATTTAGTAAATGTGCTAGGATAAGTGGAGAGAAGCATTTAAATGTCTATAAACGTGGTCATCTTACTTGAAAATCACATCTTAAAAAATTGTAATTAAAGGATCCCCTCCCTCCAAAAAATACATTACAGTAGATTTATTCTCAACTGATAATGTTTAGGTTTTAAGTAAAGAAAATACCAGTTACTGTGAAAATTAAAAAAGAAGAAAATTTAATTAAAGAGAGATCATAAATAATTATTAGCACATCCCTAAGCAAAGTGATGGCAGACATTTGCCCAGAATGAGTAATTTTTGGCTATATAGGCCGAATAAATGAGAAATTATATTCATTTATGATGTGGGGTTCCATATATTTTTGATGTTAGAAAAACATATCCAAATGTGAAATGTGTTAGAATGATTGGTTCAAAGTTAATTTATGTTGTAAGATAATATGTGAATTATTAGTTTTAGAATAATAGTAAATAAGGTAATGTTTGGAAATTTAAAAATAAACACATTTAAAAATTTTAATACACACAATGAGTATGGTGACTACATGAGAACAGTTTGCTAAGCTCTTTTATTTTTAAAGATTTTATTTCTTTATTTCAGAGAGAGAAAGAGAGAGAGTGAGTGGCAGGGAGGGGCAGAGGGAGAGGTAGAGAGAAAATCTTAAGCAGACTTCCAGCTGAGCATGGAGCCCAACCTGGGGCT
Source organism: Ursus maritimus (assembly GCF_017311325.1). Classification (NCBI taxonomy): domain Eukaryota; kingdom Metazoa; phylum Chordata; class Mammalia; order Carnivora; family Ursidae; genus Ursus; species Ursus maritimus. The sequence continues at coordinate 96,221,557 of NW_024423343.1, read as the reverse complement.
TGATCCCACGACCTGAGATCATGACCTGAGCCAAAGTCAAGAGTTGGATGCTTAACCAACTGAGCCACCCACATGTCCCTTTGCTAAGTTCTTTGATGGCAGGCTTATTCAATTTGTCTATGTAATAAGAGGCCCAATGAGAATCTTATATGTACATATTAATTGTTGAGTTATTACACTTACTGAGATGGACGATGAAAATGAAGCAAAAGGATCATGTACTTTTGGGCCAGGTGGGATTTTGGGTTAGAATTTTGGTGTTGTCACTTTAGCTGTGTGCCCTTAGCTGAGAACTCATAGTACCAGTGAGAACAGGTTACTCCTCTGAAAAATGTGGAAGCAGACCCTACTTCATTTGATTTTCTGAGATCAGAGAAAATGTATGCGAGTATGGTGGAATGGACCTGAAAATTTGAAGGAAGTCAATAATTGGAAGCCACTAAGTTTGACTACTTTGTTTAACCACTATCTCTTTGAAAGCAGAAAAGAATGCAAGAGTCATTTTTCTTTCTGATATAACACCAATTACAAATTGGAACATAATTTTATTGCAGTTTGGGTTTAAATACATCAAAACTGCAGAAAAGCAATACCATGCAAAACATATTGAAAGAAATAGTAATAATAAAGGAAGAAGGCAAGTTGGCAGTATCTGCTAGTGATTTGTCCTGACTCTAAAAGTTTCATGTTAGCCTAGGCTGTCACTTTGGAATACAGGGCCCACTTTAATATCTGTCACTCTGTCAGTGTTCCAGAATGAATTTACACTCTGAAAATCGGTATCTCGTTTCTATTCTCTTGAAGTTAGGAATTATATTCTCAAAAGCTGTGAACATAAGGTTCTTTCCTGGCATATGCATTACACAACATCTAACTAGTATGTGATATTTCAGTGACAACGTACTGGGAAATATTTGCTAGCAATCATTCTGCAGCGTTCAGAATGATGTGATTTTTCAACTTCAGACAGTTTGTATTATTCATTGATCACATACCCATTTAAAAAAAGGTTGGAAGGATAATAACTATGTAGTAATACTAGAAGAGTAAAAAATAAGTAAGTAAGTAAATAAATAAATAAACAAATAAAGAAGACAAAAGTTTGGTTGCTTGGTAGAAGGGTAGGAGGGATGCATTTTTTAAGGGACTTTATTTTTTTCCCCAGTATTTTTTAAATGGGGGAAAATAAATAGAATGTTAAATCTTAGTGCCAATCAATTCTTCAATGTCTACACACACACACACACACACACACAATTTGTGAAATAAGATAGTCAGAATCTGATATGCAAATATAAAAAATGCAACTCAGTCTTTCCCATTTTTTTACACGAGGTTAGTGTAAAAGTTAGAAGGAGAGACGGAGAGGTAGCTCTTGAGAAAGAGATGAAGGGAAAGAGAACAAGGAAAGATAGTTTTGGGCATCTTGCATAACTCTAAAACATGTATTAAAGGTCTATATAGAATATTGTCCAGAGTTGGACAATAATAAGGAATAATAATAATAATAAGGAATTTATTCCTTATAATAAGGAATCTTCCATGAAATGTGCCACATATAGACAAGACCATTTGGGTCTTGCCTCGCATTATACTAAACCAAGGGATATTTGGACTTAGATTGCTTCTATAGTAATCTCTTTCCTAGAACTAGTACAAAGACTCAGCTTATGAGCCTCAATCCTTAATGTCCCAGCACCCACCTTGTCATTTGGGATTCCCGGTGACCTAAGAAAAGTGCTGAATAATGTACAATCCCTCATGACTCTTTTACTGCTGTTCCCACAAACATGCATGCAGCCACTTGCCTCTTGTGAGTTTCACAAGGGAGTAAAGAATTTTAATCCTTTACAAAACTTAGATAGTTCTTACCATGATAGTCTTGGGTTTGGAGTTTCCATTTTTTAGTGGATTTAACTGGTTTTACTTAACATGGATTTCTGATAATGTGAATAGAGATTCTTGAATATTTGATCTTTTATTTCTCTTAACATTTTGGCTTCAGATAGCCACCCCGGAGGCAAATAAAATGAAATCAATGGGGGGCACTTGGTTGGCTCTGTCAGTAGAGCATGCAACTCTTGATCTCAGAGTCATGAGTTCAAGCCCCAGTTTGGGGGTGGAGCCTACTTAAAAAAAAAAAAAGAAATGAATAAATCTGTCCTTAATCTCAAATGAGTTTATATTTGCTTCTTAAGGATTTTTGGTAAAATTTTAGGGCAAGGAGGATTCAGCTACTTGGGTTGCATTTTAGATTTAAAATATAATACTTTAAAAAAGAAACCATGTGGAATTCTTTGGGGGAAAAAAAAAAAAGAGCCAGCCAGAATTCTTCCTTCCAAACCATGGCTGGTTTTTTTGTTTTGTTTTGTTTCTCTTGTTTTATTTTTCCAATTCCTGTCCTCTACTTTGGTCTCCCCTTACAGGCTACACCAACTTTCCAAAAGAATACAATTTTTTTTTCTTTCCTCCAGATCTTACTAAGAATTATCCAACAGTAGGGCAGGAGTGAACTCGGAGACCATAGTTTGGAACAGAATTTCTTAGTCCAGACAGGTCTGGATGGAATGTTGTGTATGGAAGTTCTAGCAGGAATGAGGTTAGTTAGGTATGGGGAAAGCTCCTTCGATAGTCAGGCCTGTTATAAGGATCAGGGAAGGCGGTTTCTGGAGCTGTGAGAGAGAGCAAGAATAGCACTTGTGCCCAGGAAGCCAAAAGAATACATTCTAATTCCTGGGCAGAGCGAGGAGTCTGCAAGCGCTCCCGGGTACCCCTTGAGGATGGCTGCAGAGATGTGCAGGATGATTTTTGCAGCTAGATGGAGGGACAAGGCCTAGAGGTTCAACTCCCTTCTGTGAAAGTTTGAGGCAGATAAGGCTTCATTGCAGGTTCTTACAAAACAAGAGTGAGGTTGGTTTGTAAAATTAGATTTAGTTCAGCAAAAACTACACAACAACAACAACACTGTCCCCAAATAACACTTATTACTTCCTCCCGCTAAAGTGTTTTAATGTGTTTAGTTTATTAATAGATTTCTCATATGCCTTCATTTATCATTTGTATTTTTTTTTTACATTTTCTGGTGTTCAGTGTCTGTCCTTACGTTTGTCTTTCACCTGCTCTCTCTTGTCCTTCCTATTCTTAGATGATGCAAATAGCACAACTCTTGCCCACAGATGCTTAGCTAGTTCAAATGTCAAACCACCTGAGAAACAAGGAGAGAAAAATAGAAGTGTTCACTTTGATAGCATTAGTTTGCCTCGTCCAGGGAGCTGGCCTTGGCAGGGATGTTTCCAGACCTTTCATTATTATTGTCATTTCCTCTCAGAGTTGAGGAGCTAGATACTTACCCAGAGAGTGAGAAAAGCTATGGAACTTTCCAGGTTGGCCAGCTAAAGCAAGGAGAGTCTGATAGTCACTTAAATGTGAAGACTTATGTGTATTAATGTGTCATGCATTTTTTTCTCTGGGGATTTTTATAAATGAAGATGTTTTGTTGTGTTCCAAAACATTGGGTTAATTATATTTCAATAGTATCACAGTGCAATTCAAGAGAGGTTCATGTTTTTATATTCTTCATTTCTTTTCTTTTTTTCAGCATGGAGCCCATTGGGGGGCTTGAACTCACAACCCTAAGATCAAGACCTGAGCCAAGTCAAGAGTTGGACGCTTAACCAACTGAGCCACCCAGGAGTCCCTTTCATTATGAAATTAATTATTGGTCACTGCATATAATTTTGAAAAATATGGAAAATGAGAAGGAAAGTGAAAGATTTTATGTATTTCCAAAGACAATAGTTTTCTGAATTTCCTAGTTTTTCCAGCACGCTTCTACATTTTTAAATTATACATTTGTAATTCCAGTGCCTGAGTTCTCTATCTTTTTGACATCACCCCGACTTTAATTTTTAATTAGAAAGACTCTGACTTTCTCCATTTTACTTTCAGTCTGGTGCCCGTCCAAGATGTCTAACATTTCTAGATGTGCTTGTGCTCAGTTTCCATTTGCGCTCCTCCTGTGTTCTCACGGGGTTTTCTTCTTTCCTTCCTGCAGTTGTTGCTTTTCTTCCCTCTACATTCTGCATGTGGTCTTGAACGCTAGCCCCCTTCCCCAGTACACCTGTCTCAGGGGGCTGTTTGAGGTGCCCGTGGCAAGGGAGATGCAGCCCGGATGGAGAGAGAGAAGAGCACTGTCCCCGCAACATGAATGATAGAGTTCCGTCTCCCTGGTCCTCTGTCCTCAGCAATATTAAAAAAGCAGCCGAATATTTGAAATTAGTTTTTCTTTGACTTGGTTAACTTGAGCACTTTTGTACGGCTCTTCTGGCTTTTTCTCCCATCTCCTCTCCAGTGACACCTGAAATTTGTTATTTCCAGTTACGTGAGGAAGTATAAAGCACAGGCCCAGAGAGTAGGAATACTGTTGAGAAGAATGAACTTATGTTCCATTTACCTGTAATGATAGTAAACGAATTGATATGAGCAAACCTTGAGGCTTAATTATTATTAAAATCAGGGTGGGCACTCTAGACGATTAAATGGCAAGATGCAGTTGGCCATGAGATGAAGTTTTTCATAATCGGTTCCTTTTTAACGGTCATCCCTCAAGGAGTATAAGAGAGAACATGTATTCTTGATAAGTAGGAGGATAGTAATAAAAAGCAAACAAAAAACAAACTAGTGGAACTTTGTGACAAGGTATCCTTCAACTTGGTTTGTCTTAATTTGAATATCAACTAAAGCTAGGTAGCTTTTGGAACTTGCCAATGATAGGATAATTACCAGCTGCCCATAGTTTCATTCTCAGGAAAAACTTCATATTTTGCTTGGAGAGAAAAAATAGTTCTGTTCTTTCTTTTGCTTCCAAATTCTGTCTCTGCCTGTCTCTGTTTCTCTCTTTCACGTACATACCTGAAGAAAGGACAAGCTTGCCAAATTCCATCAAGCTTTCAAAGAAGTCCGAATAATGCTAGGACGAACTTTGGGTCGGGGGGATACATCAAGCAGCCTTTGGAGGCTTGTTTGATAGTTACTTATTTTTCCTCTCCTGAATATTTTTAGTCAGGTATTCCTGAACATGGAACTGTAAAATGAACTCAGTAGGTGATGAGCTTAGCTGTGCTAACCTCATGGTGATTTCCATAAAAAGCCTTCTGCCAAAGGCACAGCGTGGATGCCACAACGTGGGGACAGCTCAAACTTAGCCCCCATGAAGGTATGGAGTTCCTCAGGATGGGGTCTTTTCTCATGCTACAAATTATAGAGCCTCCAAATTCTCATAAATCGAGAGGATGTCTCAATAGATTATATAATCCGAATGCTAAACTCTCACCATTATTCATTTCTTCACTTCTAAGATTCCTCACAGCTTGCTTTTTTTTTTCTCTCTCTATCAAATCTTATCTAAGAAGGGAAGGGGCATAAATGGGAATGGAAGATGGCACTGACATTCACTTCTCTTCCTTCAGCCCCCGGAGGAGTTCTGTGTCTTCTGAAGGACAGCTTGCTAGATTACAGAACTCAATGTTATTTACCTTGGTTTAAACCACTTCTTGGATGAAAATGATTGACTCTTGATGTTTCAAAATACAAGGCCCCCATCATGTTTCCTGACATGTACAGCTCTCTTTTTCACCTGCCTCGAATCCCCTAGCATGAACTTGACCTAGCTGGTAGGATTTATGTAGAACCAGAATATGGGACATAATGATCTCTAAATTGCTCATGGAGTATGTGCGTACTAGCTTAGAATCTAGTGGGGAAGGCAATAAACTGGAAAAGGATATCTTGAAGGGAGACACCGGAGTCATTCAAGTTCTGAGTGGGCATCCAAGATTTGGGACACCCACGGGGAATTCAAGTAAGAAACAAAAACAGGAAAAAACAAAACAAACCAAAACAAAGAATACCAGCATTAGGGAATCAACATGACCAATGTAGGTGGATAGAAACACATTAGGAGGAAACAAGAGGTAGCTCTTCCTCTTGACTGGTCTTTCGTTTGCACTTTGAAGCAAATCTCAGTGCAGTCCCGCTGCTCCTAAAGACCACAGAGTGTGAAGCAGGTGTCCCTACTACCCCCACATCCGGGAATTGCACTTTGCAAATACGGCGTTTTTCACAGATGCAAAGTGTGGCAACCCAAGGTCAAGCAAGTCTGTCGGTGCCATTTTCCTGACAACACTTCCTCGGTGTGGGTTTCTGTGTCACATTTTGTTAGTGCTTACAATATTTCAAACGTTCTCATCATCGTTGTATTTGTTAAGGTGACCTGTGGTCGGTGATCTTTGGTGTTAGTGTTGCAATTGTCTTGGGGCACCACAAACGGCACTCATCTAAGACAGCGAATTTACTGGTAAATGTGTGTGTGTGTTGACTACAGATGTGGTAGAAAGCACACATGAGAACTGGAGCCTGAAGGTGTGGCTGAGTTGCTGTGATCTCATGACAAAACTTGAACGGAGGAAGATGCTTCTTATGGACGAGCTAAGAAAGTGGTTTCTGGAGATGGAATCTACCCCTGGTGAAGATGCTGTGAAGATTGTTGAAGCGACAGCAAAGGATTTAGATTATTACATAAACTCCGTTGACAGTGTCAGGGTTTGAGAGGACCGACTCCGAGAAATTCTACTGTGGGTAAAAGGCTACAGCATCACATGCTATAGAGAAATCATTTCGGGGGGTGCTCAGTGGGTTAAGCATCTGCTTTAGGTTCAAGTCATGATCTTGAGGCCTGGGATGGAGCCCGGAGTCTGGCTTCTTGCTCAGCAGGGAAACTGCTTCTCCCTCTCCCTCTGCCCCTCCCCACCACTCATGCTCTCCTTCTCTCTCAAATAAATAAGTAAAATCTTAGGAAAAAAAAAAAGAAAGAAATCGTTTTTGAAAGGAACAGTCAATCGATGTGGCAAACACCACTGTTGTCTTCCTTTAAGAAATAGCCACAGCCTCCCCATCCTTCAGCAATCATGGCTCAATCAGTCAGCAGCCATCAACGTGAAGGCAAGACCCTCCACCAGCAAAAATTTTATGACTCAGTGAAAGCTCAGAAAATGGTTAGCATTTTTTAGCAATAAAGTATTTTTAATGAAGGTATGTACATTGCTTTTTTTTTAGACGTAATGCTACTGTGCACTTAATAGACTGTAGTATAGTGTAAACACAACTCTTACACGCACTGGGGAACCAAACCATTCCTCTGGTTTGTTTTGTTGTGATATTTACTTGACTGCAGGGGTCTGGAATGGAACTGGCAGTATCTATGTGGTATGCCTGTATTATGGATGCTGGAATCAGCGCTTTAATAATTAGGGAGCATCACCTTTGTCTTCTTTCCTTAGCATTCTAAGAGCCAACTGGCTCTTACTTTGGCTGTCATCTTTCACATAAAAACCTCACCTTCCCTCATCTTTTGTGGCTTCTGATTTGTCAACTTGATTATGCAGTGGGAGAAAATCAGGGTAGCAAAGGCTGGAAAGTCCGTGACTGTGGGTCCTTCACTGTCTTTGGTGAATGTGTAATGTCATACCACATTTCCCCTGGGCTGGAAGTGACTGTGCTCTCTGGATGCCAGCATCTTTCTTAAACACTTTTTTATTCATTGGAGAGAAAGAGAGCGTGCAGGGGGTAGGGGCAGAGGAAGAAGGAAAGAGAGTCTTTTTTTTTTTTTAAAGATTTTATTTATTTATTCGACAGAGATAGAGACAGCCAGCGAGAGAGGGAACACAAGCAGGGGGAGTGGGAGAGGAAGAAGCAGGCTCATAGCAGAGGAGCCTGATGTGGGGCTTGATCCCATAACTCCGGGATCATGCCCTGAGCCGAAGGCAGACGCCCAATGACTGAGCCACCCAGGCGCCCCGAGAGTCTTTTTTTTTTTAAAGCAGGCTCCTTGCTCATTGTGAAGCCCTACGCCGGGGTTCATCTCACAACCCCGAGATCACAAACTAAGCCAAAACCAAGAATCAGATGCTCAACTGACTGTGCCACCCAGGCACCTCGCCTTAAAAAAAAAAAAATTAATTAATTTATTTGAGAGATTGAGTATCTTTCTTTACTTTCATAGGCAGATGGGCTACCCTCAAATTAGTAAGTTCCTGTAAAATTCCTAAATGGTCCTTTACTTCAAAGCATTATAAAGAGGATGAAAGTCTGCGTAGAGATAACTAGTGAGTTTGAATTCTAGGAGCCTCGTTTTAAAGACTAGGAGAGTAAACCCAGAGGGGTGGGTGGAGGTGGGTTAGACCTGGGGGACAGTAAGGGGTGGTTCCACTGTTCATCGGTAAGGAATCAGAAAATTTTAAAAGTATTCCTTTTTACTATTTCTTGGTAGGTCTACTTTCTCACTTTTACTTTGTCTCTTAATCTCTATTCATCGGCCCTTCTTCTATTGTCCATTAAAAAAAAAAAAGAATTAGAATTATTATTCATGGGGTGCCTGGGTGGCTCAGTCATTAAGCGTCTGCCTTCGGCTCAGGGCTCAGGGCGTGATCCCAGGGTCATGGGATCAAGCCCCGCATTAGGTTCCCTGCTGTGCTGGGAGCCTGCTTCTTCCTCTCCCACTCCCCCTGCTTGTGTTCCCTCTCTAGCTGGCTGCCTCTCTCTCTGTCAAATACATAAATAAAATCTTAAAAAAAAAAAAGGAATTATTATTCATATGCAATTCTGAAAGGGCAGGAAGAAGGGGAGAGAGGAAGAGAGTGAGAGAGGGAGATAGGGAGGGAGGGAGGAAAAGAAGAAGAGAGAGGGGGAAAAGGAAGGAAAGAGAAAGAGAGGGAAATTAAAGAGGCAAAAATTAGGGTCTGTGAGCAATTGAAGGATTAAAATGTCTAAGTCAGGTTTTAGCAAGTTCTGGAATGCCTTTGCTTTTATAGGCCATCATATGGTGGGTTATGGATGGATCAGACAAACTGAACAATACAGAATAGTATTATAACTTAGAGTTTGGATTTATTCCAACTAATTGAGGCTCCCTGGTAAATATTTTTAGACACTACTCGAAACTTAAAAATAAGTATGTCATCCTAAAAACTCTTTTCCTTTTTGTCAAATAGCCTAATTTTTAATCTTTTAGCATAGAAGTCATTCTTCATACTGTTTCTAGTCTTATTTTCTTAATTATTATTACAATGGTTTGATTAACGCAGAGCAGAGAGAAACACATTTTTTTGACTTTGCATGTCATATTGATTTTAAAATCAGCTTATATTTTCCAAAGGGACCTTTCAGGAAAGACTAATTTTTCACCTTTTGGACTCTCCAGGATAGGGGACTGAGCACATGACACACAATTTGCCTCATGACTCGGGTACATCAGTTGTGGGTACTCATGGAATACTCCTTGAGTGGTTGACTAATTTGAGTAGACATCTGGAACTTTAGGACCCCTTTGTATGATTCTCCCCTTCTACCCTACCCTCACGTCTTCTCCCCTGTAGGTTGTACCTGCTAACATCTTTACTTTCAGAGGCTATAGCCTGTTTATGAGCAGCCCCTCCGCCTCACTTCCAGCCTTGGTTTTCACTAACCACAATGATCTGCACAGCTGGGCCTTTTTAACCACAAATAACTGCCCTAGGGAAAACTGTTTGAGCTCAGAAACCAGTTCATAGAGAAAATCATTTAATCGAGTCTAGGAATGTCCAGGCTTTCAGAGTCACCTATGAGACTCAGCAAGGTGGAGAGACTATGAAATAGCATGGATGTGAAGGGCAGACGGATGACAGTTATGAATATGAGAATGATTGATTTCATATCCTTGAAATGTACCAAACTTCAACTGTGGGTTCAGCAGCTCCTTAATTTACATAAGTACAGTCTGTGTCAGTTCATTAACAGGTCATTAGTAAGTCTGGGGAAGATGTTCTAAAACATTCTCAGGAAAATCACCAGGGAATACACCAGAAAATAAGATTATGTTGAGAAGTTACCTTTAGAGAAAGGTGTGTGTATTTTCCTTTGTATTTAATCATCCTTCATTTTTAAGAGATGGTTTTGGTCTCATGTATATGGGTCAGTGTTTATCCTGGAGGCAACCTGAAGGTTATGTTCTGAGAATGGATTTAGATACCCAATGGATTTTTATCTTTTTGAGATTAACCTGCATCTTTTCAAGTGTTTCATACAGTTAAGCATTTTTTACATGATTTGATAGTTACATGAATGTACCTTATAAATTCACTGTTCAAGTTCAGTTATTTATTTATTTATTTATTTTTATTTTAATGTTTTTTTATTATATTATGTTAGTCACCATACAGTACATCCCTGGTTTTTGATGTAAAGTTCGATGATTCATTAGTTGCGTATAACACCCAGTGCACCATGCATTACGTGCCCTCCTTACTAAACATTGGGTGCATATGGCCCTTCTCTTCACTATTCTGTATCTTTGGGTAACCACAGTAGTGCAATGCTGGGTCATAGGTGCCTCAATAACTTTTTAAGGGACCTCACACTTTTTTTCCAGAGTGGCTACCAACTTGCATTCCCACCAACAAAGTAGGAGGGATCCCCTTTCTCCATATTCTCTCCAGCAATTGTTGTTTCTTGCCTTGTCAATTTTTGCCATTCTAACTGGCGTAAGGTGGTATCTTAGTGTGGTTTTAATTTGAATTTCCCTGATGGCTAATGATTTTGAAAATTTTTTCATGTGTCGTTAGCCATTTGTATGTCTTCATTGGAAAAGTGTCTGTTCATATCTTCTGCCCATTTTATGATTTGTTTATTTGTTTCTCGCGTATTGAGTTTGAGAAGTTCTTTGTAGATCTTGGATACCAGTCTTTTATCTGTAGCATCATTTGCAAATATATTCTCCCATTCTGTGGGCTGCCTCTTAGCTTTTTTGATCAAGTTCAGTTTCTTTTATTTTGGGCAAACATGGAAGGTAGGGGACCTTT